>NC_132917.1:37648109-37957380 GCF_047675955.1 Chlorocebus sabaeus | reverse complement strand
CACAAACTAGAGTCACAAACAAGCATCTGGTCTTAGTACAACCTGCAGGAAGGTAGAGCTTCATCCCAGGAGAAAAGTCATCCATGGTCCATAAACAACTGGTGTATCTCGGCCTTAAGTCTTCATTAGTGCTCCCAGCCAGTGGGCATCTCAGGACAGAAGCGGCCCATTATTTTGCCTCATTAGAGTATTGGTCCGAGTCACCCAAAATGAAACACATCTGGGAATATAGTTATTGAGAAATGTGGAGATTTGATGAAGAATACAAGAAACTTTGTTGAGGGATGTAAAAGAAGATTTGAATAAAGGGAGACATGTCATGAATGGAAAGACTCAAAATTCAGCTCAATGCTCTCAAGAAAGTGTTGAGATAAAATCAGAGAACTTGGCTACTGATCATTGCAGGTGGAAAAATCAGGGCACCTTGGGGCGCTCGGGCCCCAGCATCCTTTAGGGGAGGCCAGACCCCTGGGTCTGTTTTGTGACCCTTGGCTGCACATTCTCCCAGATAGGAGCTACAAACCAGGGCCTCGCCTCAGCCCCCTGAGGGGATAGGGGAGGTCTAGAAAAACCCCATGGAGGAAGAATAGTGATACCAGAGGGAACTTTAACTCCTAGAGTTAATCAGGGACTGGGGAAACCTGAAGTTCGGGAAAGCTGCTAATGAAGTGAGATGGAAGCCACATGCCTTGCCAGGAGCTTACTAACATAATGTGGCACCTGCCAGCCTATTCTGCAGACATATTGGAAGACAGAGTGTTTCCACTGCTCATTCCATAGTCAAGCCACAGATCCTGGCCACTCCTCGCCTTGGAGGCAATACAAACACATTCATAGGGTTTAGCTCCTTTCCCTTGAGTTCTGCACCTTAAACTAAAGAAGTCAGTCACGCAAGGCTGGCTTGCTGGAACCGGCTAGAAAACGCAGCCCTGGCTGCTGCAGGGATCTCCTCCCATATGCCCACACATATGAGTTCTGGCAATGCCCATTAATGACTGTCTTGCTTTCAGGAATCTTTTCTTGGTTTGAAGCCACCGAACCAGAAGAGATAATTTTTACCACTTTGGGGACATCTTGTGATGAATCCAATGGGAATTCCATAATGTTCAGAAACAAAACATTTTGAGGGCCAACAAATTATTAAGCCCTGTGCTAGATCTTAGAGATACAAAGATAAAGAAGACTGGAATTTTCTTTTTATTATCTACCAGACTGAAGGGCACTGCCTGGGGACTTGATCTAAGAGAAGAAATATCAGGAGACCTGGGTTTGGCTCCTGCCTCTGCCAGGTGATCATGGAGCAGTCACGTATTATCCCTGAGCTTCCGTTTCCTCATCTACTTAATTAGTGGTGGGCCTACAGGGCCTCACTGGGGTCCACTTCTGACATTCTGTGTTGGTGAGTGTGGAAGGATTGTGAGTAACTGAAAGACTTTTATTTCTGTATTCTCAGAAAAGCCTGGGCACCTGATTTCTTTCCTTGTATTCTTTTTGTTTTTCTTTTTTGAGACTATCATAAAACCGCAGCCATTATTTATTTATTTATTTATTTACTTTTTTTTTTTTTTTTTTGAGATGGAGTCTTGCTCTGTTGCCCAGGCTGGAGTGCCGTGGTGTGGTCTCAGCTCACTGCAACATCCACCTCCCAGGTTCAAGTGATTCTCCTACTTCAGCATCCTGAGTAGCTGGGGCTGGAGGCATTCACCATCACACCCCATTAATTTTTGTATTTTTAGTAGAGAAGGGGTTTTGCCATGTTGGCCAGGCTGGTCTTGAACTCCTGACTTCAGGTGATCCGCCCTCCTGGGCCTCCCAACGTGCTGGGATTACAGGCATGAGCCACTGTGCCTTGCCTGTTCATTCATTTTTATTTGCTATTATTATGTAATAGCTGATATGTGCAAAATAATGTGAGTATCACACAGTTAAGTGATGAGGCATAGTAATAACAGGAAGAAACCTGTGAGTCGTCCTTAAACGAGAGTATGATCAATATCATTGCTGTAGCTGGTGGGCTCCTTTCCTATGCCATCCCCTTCAGGTCCCTAGAAGTAACCAGCTTTCCAAATTTTATTTCTGTGAAGCCCTGGTTAAAATAATAATTTAGGACATATGCAGACAACCTTAAAAAACATATTATTTGATTGTGTCCACTTTATCAAAATGGTATTATGCTACATGCAGTCTTCTTTTCATTTGCTTTTTTTCCACTCAATATTTTGTTTCTAAGATTCATCCATGTTGCATGTAGTTCATTATTTTCACTACTGTCTATAGCATTTTATTGTGTGAGTAGTTATAAATAATTGTTTATTCTTTCTCTGAACACTTTGGACACTTGGGTTGTTTCTAGTTGTTATTTTGATATTGCTCTGAACATTCCTATCCATAAATCACATGCAAGAATTTCTCTAGGGTTATACTTAGAAGTACAACCACATAAATTTGTGTACATATGCGAGGGTTTCTCTAGGGTGGAATTGCTAGGCTATAAGGTATATGAATATATTTAACTTATTTTTTCTGAGGGATTGTACCAATTTAGACTCCTGCCAAGAGTGAATAAAGATTCCAGTTGAATCATACTCTTTCCAAGTTCTTTTTTTTTTTTTTTGAGGCAGGGTGTGGTTCTATCGCCCAGGCTGGAGCACAGTTGCATGATCTCAGCTCACTGCAACCTCTGTGTGGGGGTTTGTTTTGCAGATCCTGACCCAACAACGGATGAATAATGTACACTGACACAGATATTCTGCCTGTCAGTCCAGCTAAGGGTCTGGGCCCCTCACAGACACCAAGGAAGATTCTGTAAAGAGTAGCAGCCATGGCTCCATTCAGCCAGTGAAGCTCACATTTATTCAGTGTAGATTAAATAACAAAGGTCTTGAGTAAATACCACTAGAGGGTAATTGACATTGCTGACCTCCCTAGTAGAGAGCAATTATGCACCCCTCGTTGATCAAATGTTGGTCTTAGGACCACATGAATAAACAAACTATTTAGATAAACTGCTCTACATTCCTATGTATCTATGCCCTCAACTTTTAAGAGAATTCAGCTGCCTTCAGCCAAACACTTTATGCAAATCCCCAGGCTTCCAAGAGGGTTTGTGTTTATTTCCTATAATTTTACAATTTCTCCCACCATCCTGACTGAACCCCCATACCTCTGCATCCCAGGTTCAAACTATCCTCCCACCTCAGTCTCCCAAGCAGCTGGGACTACAGGTGTGCACCACCACACCCAACTAATTTTTTGTACTTTTTGTAGAAACGTGGTTTCATCATATTGCTCAGGCTGGTCTCGAATTCATGAGCTCAAAGTGATCTACCTGCCTTGGCCTCACAAAGTGCTGAGATTACAGGCCTGAGCCACTCCACCCAGCCCAAGTTTTTGACAATATCAGCCTTATTAATTTTTGCCAATTCAGTGGGTAAAAAGTAAAGTCTCACTGGTATCTTAGTGTCTCTGCAATTACTAATGATGTTGAGTGTTCTTTTATATATTTATGGGCTATTCATATTTTCTGCTCTGTGAACTGTGTATTTATTAACTTATTTATTGAACTTTGAAAAGATTTTTAAAAATACATCATCTTTACATAGATTATATTGATTATATATATTGCAAATATCTTCTACATTGTTGCTTTTTTGATCACTTTCTTCATGGGTCTACTGTTAAACAGAAGTTCTTAATTTGAATGTAGTCAAATTTATTATTTTTCTTTCATAGTTTTGTGTTTTCTTTAAGAAACCTTCACTTCTCTGATGTTCTAAAGATATTCTCCCATGTTGCCTTCAAAAGTTTTAGAGTTTTGCCTTATGTATTTAAATCTTAAATCTACTAGCATTTGATTCTTCTGCATGGTGCAAGGCAGGGATTAGTCACAGTTTTTTTTCCCCCAATGTGGGTAACCAATGGCCTTGCACTATTTATTGAACAGTTCATTGTTTCCTTGTCATCTGCAGTGCCTTCTCTTCCATCCTCATGTACCCACTCTTCTCTCTTTCTCTCTCTCTCTGTTTCTGGGTTCTCTAGTCTGTTCCACTGGGCAATTTGTCTATTTCTGTGCCAGTACAGCACCGTCTTTGTTATTTCAGCTTTGGAATAAGTCTTGATATTCCTTTTCAGGAGTGCTTTATTTACTCGTAGGTCGTTGTTCCTCCATATAAGTTTGAGAATTAGGTTAGGTGCAGTGGCTCACGCCTGTAATCCCAGCACTTTGGGAGGCTCTGGTGGGAGAACTGGTTGAGCTCAGGAGCTTGAGACCAGCCTGGGCAACATAGCAAGACAGACATAGACGCGTCATTTTAAGACCATGTGTAAATATAATAAACATGAAACACTGGGGGAAGTTAGGGAAAGTATTAGAGAAGGTAACATGTATGAAGATTCTTAATGAACAAAGATTCTATATTCTGGCTTCAGGTGTAAAAAGCCTGTCTGTCCCATTTTGTCAAACCCCTCAGGGTTGAAAGTAACTACCAAGGATAACCTCATTGAAACCCAAGGGAGATTCAGTGATTCCACAGTTGGATCAGTTTGCCCTGGACCTATAAATCTAAACCAGCGTGCCCATCTATTCTTTTCCTTTTGTATTCAAATTTGGACATCAGCTCACAGCATCTCTTCTAGTATTCTCTTCACCCACATCCAGAGTGTTTTGTAGATCTGTGTTGTCTTTTTCTTATAGACCTAATTAGAATCTCTTCAGTTTTTCATGAAGCCAATTCTACCAATTTTGCAAGCTCAGTTTTCAATAGCTTTGCTGTCATGGTTTTATTCAATTCTGTACCAAATGTTCTGGGTCATACTTCAACAATGAATTAGTGCAAGTCACTGAGTGCCTGTTATGGTGCTAGACACTTCATGGTGTCTGTTTTGGTGCTAGACACTTTTAGGGAATACAGAGTCAAGGCATTTTGAGTTAGGCTGGCCTGGGTTCAAGTCTTGACTCTGCCTATAAGGCAGAGTGGGTGACTTTGGGTCAACCATTTAGTTTTTAAAAAACTTTTTGTTTTTATTTCGATAGTTTTGGGGTACAGTTTTTGGTTACATGGATAAGTTCTTTAGTGGTGATTTCTGAGATTTTGATGCACCTGTCACCCAAGCACTGTACACTGTACTTGAGATGTAGTCTTTTATCCCTCATGCCCCTCCCACCCTTCCCCCGAAATCCCCAAAGTCCATTATGTTGTTCTTATGCCTTTGCATCCTCATAACTTAACTCCCACTTATAAGTGAGAATACACTTTATTTGGTTTTCCATTCCTGAGTTACTTCACTTAGAATAATGACTTCCAGCTGCTTCCAAGTTGCTGCAAAAAGGCATTATTTTGTTCCTTTGTATGGCTGAGTAGTATTCCATGTTGTATATATACCACATTTTCTTTATCCACTTGTTGACTGATGGGCACTTAAGTTGGTGCCATATCTTTGCAATTGTGAATTGTGCTGCCATAAACACATATGTGCATGTGTCTTTTTCATATAATGACTTCTTTTCCTTTGGGTAGATACCCAGTAGTGGGATTGCTGGATTGAATGGTAGTTCTACTTTTAGTTCTTTAAGGAATCTCCATACTGTTTTCCATAGTGGTTTTAGTAGTTTACGTTGCCACTAGCAGAGTAAAAGTGTTCCCTTTACACCACATTCATGCCAACACCTGTTGTTTTTTGGCTTCTTAATTATGAGCATTCTTGCAGGAGTAAGGTGATGTTGAATGTTTTTTCATAGGTTTGTTAACTGTTCATATATATTTTTTGAGAATTGCCTATTCGTGTTCTTTGCTCACTTTTTGATGGGATTATTTGTTTTTTTCTTGCTGATTTGTTTGAGTTCCTTGTAGATTCTGGATATTAGTCCTTTGCTGGATGCATAGTTTGTGACTATTTTCTCCCAGTCTATGGGTTGTCTGTTTAGTCTTTTGATTATGTGCTTTTTCATGCGTAACATGGGATGATAATTCTGGGTTGTAGGTGATATTACACAAGGGGTCTTGCACACATACTCTTTTAATCAAAGGAAGAACAAAATAAAAGTTCCAGAAATTAGAACAGAGGAAGACATCTTGCTTCTGAGATGATTATTTTTTTCTCAAAGGAGCGTATGAAGTAGTGGAAGCTCAGACATCCACAGAGAACATGTGCTGGGAAAAAAACACATGCCAACGTAGTTCAGAGACTCACATGTTCACTCTATTCTTGTTCAGAAAGAACTTAAGATATAATGTAAAAATAAATCAAGATAACAAAGCAGATGAAAAAGCAAGGCAAAATCAAGGATGGGACCCACGGTGAAGGGGGAAGTGGAAAGTGCACAAATGCCCCCAGGGAGGCTGCTCCCCACACTTGCTTTATGGGGCCTCACATTCGATGCTGAGCTTTCCATTGGCCACCACCAACAGTCATAGCAACAACTATGGATACCTGCAGCGAATGCCGAATACAGAAGAATAATCAGTGGAGGGAGGTTGGGGAGGGAAGGCTCCTTGATAATGATGAGATTTGAGCAAGGTTTTCAAGGGTGTAAGAGCAACCTATTCCAGACAGAGGGAGCCACCCAAGCAAAATACGCAGGAGGAGAGTCAAGAGGTGGTCCTGGCATACAGGGATCCTTTGGGATAGTCTTGAGGAAGAGCAGATGACTGAGGCCTCTAATGCCAGACTTTAGGTTTTCCTCAAAAGGAGCTGTGACTCACCCTGAGGAGAAAATGACCTGATGGGAGTGGTATTTGGAGGAAATTATCCTGGCACCACACAGCTACAATTTTCCCCTTTGCAAATTATAATTCATCACGGACATTCAGGAAAACGCTGTCACGCATGTCTCTCCTAATGTGGTCCACATCTGGCTCCGCCACTGGCAAATACAGAGTATTTAGAAAATCTGTGCAGCATTAGTGCCTAATAACCTTTGCTTTAAACATAGTGAAGGAAACCACAAACTTAGAAATGGCACATATCCCTCCAGAGTAATTTAGTCCAGGTTCCCCATGTGACTTAAGAAATCCCTCATTGCAGCTGCATCTAGTAGTCGGGACAACTGGCATGGGTGTTGAAATCTAGGGAGGTTAAAATTAATCTTAGAAATAAGAGTAAACTTAGTGATGCTCACTTTCAGTTTGCTTTCCTTGGATGTATAAAGTTTTGAGAGTTTAAAATGGCTTTAGACCTAAAAGCATTCTGCCTAAAATACTTACAGCACAACCAGCAGGGGTTTCCTTTCTAAAAGAAAGTTGTATTTGTGTAGGATGTGGACATCATGATCAGTTTACATATTTGTGTTTCAAATTTAGGCTTGAATTTTGGCTGCATTGAGTTTTCCTTTGCTGTATTTTGAGGGGCTGAAGAGCTCCTTCAGTTCCTAGAAAAATGAGGTTTCATCATTCCTCAGGGTCAGAAGCTGGCAGAAGGTAGGGACACCAAGTACTGAAGGGGCTAAGCTTTCGGGGGCAGGAAAATATTTGAGGGAACATGCACTTTCTCAGTTCAAGACACATCTCTCTTTTATAAGACTGTACATAATTTCTTCTTGACTTGACTTAGTTGTAATCAACATACAGTCTATTCTGTGGAACAGCTGTTACAAGGCTAGGTTCCTTTTTTCCCTTGGGAAAACCATGTCCTCGCTAAACTTTTGATGGGGAAGTGGGGAAGGCAAGGCCTTATTGCATTGACTGTCATGTGTTCACTTAAGTAATACAAGTGACTGTTTTTTTGGGGGGGGGCATTCCCAGTGGACTCCTGTGAAGCAAGTTGAATTCATCGAAAGAGGTTGCAAGATGAACAACAAATCTTACTCCTTGGTTTGTCCCTGGCTCTCCTCTGGGAAGATGATTACATTTGCAAGTAGGAGAGCCACTGGAGAGAGTTCTAGTGAGAAGATCTAGATTTTGAATTCTTCTGTGCCTTGGTAAACTGTCTAAGTTGGGCCGTTTGTTGTGAACCCGGGTGACTTCTTTGCTCTGTAGGAAAGTGCAAGTCAAATCCAAGTGAGAAAAGAAAGTATAGAGTTTTGTAGTAATTCATTTTTCTTAATGAAGTTCAATCATTCACTTATTTGTTTATTTATTTTTATTTATTTATTTTTTCAATTTGAGAGCAGGTACTGTTTATTAACCGACCAGCTAAGAAAAATAATCATGGTAGACACCTTAGTTCATTCTTTTAATAAGCCTGTTGATCTGGTCCTCCCTGTTGCCAGCATCTCCACCTTCTACAAAATGGGTGGCTTTTTCTTCATTTCACCTTGTGGAGAAGATAATTTGAAGGGCCGCAGGAAGTTATTTGCTTCTTTGAAGTGTTTTCCAACAGTATAGTTCTCATTAATCAGATCCTCCGTGCAGACAATGCCACATTTACCAAGAGATCGATCAATCAAAGCATTATCTGTCAAAGCAATTTGCTTCTTATTGATTTTGCCATAACCATGCTGGTAGATGTATTCGTTTACTGACTTCAGATTTGGGTACTCCTATGCAATATATGGCTCTACAATCCTCGGCATGTTCACTGAAGCCTTGTTGAGCTTCACAAAGGCTCCATTGAAGATTTGACAAAGGCAAAGAAGCTGCAACAACTTTTGGACCTTTGGGCTCATACCACTGACACCTCTGATCCTGATGATAAATGCCAATTTGGGTTCTTCAGGTACCTAGAAGTTGCCAGCTTTTCTTGCCATCCTTGCCATTCATATTTCAGTTCTGTACATCTGCCTGGATTCCTTGCGATAGTGCTTTGCTTTTTCATAGATAAGCTTCCACCTTGCCTTTTGAAGCATCTTTTGGGCAAACGTCTTTCAAAGGTGCTCGATCTTCAGCTCTGCAAAATTCCTTGCCTTTTTCTTAAGGGTTTCTGGCATAGCAGGAACCTTCTTCTTCTGCTCTTCTACACTCTCCATGGTTCCAGCTGGAAAAAGAGTTCATTCACTTACTTAACAAGTATTTATTGAGATTCTTCTATGTGCTAGCTGCTGTGCTTGGTGGTAGGAATACTGAGAGCTATATTGACAAACACAATAAATCATAGCCTATAAACCATTGGTGTGACATCTGGCAGAGTAACAGCTGTCCAAGTATGTACCAAATGACACCCATTCCATGAAATTCTCTTGTCCCCACTGGAAAGAGAAAGACAAAGGAAGAAAGAATAAAGGAAGAAGGAAAGAAAGGAAAAGCAGGAAGAATTACTTTTTCTCAAATTTGGGAAACACTATACTCTCTGTTTTCATTGTATCATAGAATAATAAATGCTTTGGTATGTTCTTCTGTAAATAATTGTGCTAGTTTTGTTTAATTTAATAGAATTCTACCTACTAATATTTTGAGAACTAGTTTTCTGTGAAACATTCTTTGAGGAAACTCAGTAGAAATTAGTGTCAAAAACTACCAGGATGGCAAAGCTGCCTTGCCATAGTTGTTGGTGGTCACGTGTTGCTGCCACTGAGTGAAATCCACCATGGAGCCACTAAGCCTGTCCTCTGTGACTGCCAAACACACTTCGTGCAGTGCAGGGGGCTCCCTGCTGTGCACCTTCCCTGTGAGAAATGGCTCGTCCTGGCTACTCACTCACCTGTTCCAGTTCATTTACTGTCATAATCCTGGCTTCAAATTTACTTCACCTAGTAGCATTTTCTGAAGTGACATCATTAGAATAAAGGAACACTTTATTATTTAATTTTCTTATGACAATAGCAAAGCATGCTTATCATAGAAACACTATAAAATGATAGAAACTGGTAAAAGGAAATAAAAGCCCATCCAGAAATAACTACTGTTGATGTCTTGGTGAGCATCCTCTCAATGTTCTCTCCCTACCTCTATTGTCTCTCTCTCTCTTTCTTTCTCTCTCTCACATACACACATCAAAAATGAAATCATTTGAATTTTTTCACTTAATACTATATTGTGACAGGGGCTGTCTTAGTTTTCACTATACTTGCAGTGCCTCACGCAGACAGTGACACTCTGTAACTGCCCAGTGGAGATTTCGTGAGAGGACAACCAGTTCTAAGGCCTCTGCTAGCTCTGAAACTATTTGATCTTTATCATTCTTTTAAAAAAATCATTCTTGGCCGGGCGCGGTGGCTCAAGCCTGTAATCCCAGCACTTTGGGAGGCCGAGACGGGCGGATCACGAGGTCAGGAGATCGAGACCATCCTGGCTAACACGGTGAAACCCCGTCTCTACTAAAAAATACAAAAAAACTAGCCGGGCGAGGTGGCGGGAGCCTGTAGTCCCAGCTACTCGGGAGGCTGAGGCAGGAGAATGGTGTGAACCTGGGAGGCGGAGCTTGCAGTGAGCTGAGATCCGGCCACTGCAGTCCAGCCCGGGATACAGAATAAGACTCCGTCTCAAAAAAAAAAAAAAAATCATTCTTTTACTCTGTGAATCTTACATGTGGCAATTTACCCTGTGTTGATTTTTAAAGGATTATTAGATTTTATTTTTTAGAACAGTTTTAGATTTACAGAAAAATTGAGCTCATAGTATAGAACCTCCTCTCCCCAGATGTTCTACTGTTTCCCTGTTACTAACACCATGTATTAGTATGGAACATTTGCTGTAGTTAATGAAAAAATACTGATACAATGTTAGTAACCAAAGTTCATAGTGTACATTGAAGTTTATCTTTGTGTTGTACACTGTATTGGTTTTGACAAATGTATAATGTCATATATTCATCATTACAGTATCATAGAGAAAATATTTGTTTCCCTAAAAATACCCTGTGCTTCACCGATTCATCTCGCCTCCCCTCCCCTCCCGTCTCCCAACCTCTGGCAACCACTGATTTTTTTTTTTTTTTCCTATCTCCATAGTTTTGTCTTTCCAGAATGCCATCTAAGTGGAATCATATAATATGTAACCTTTTAAGATTGGCTTCTTTCACTTAGCAATATACATTTAAGGTTTCTTCATATCCTTTTATAGCTTCATAGCTCATTTCCTTTTATGAAAATAAAATCATCCCATGTATCTCTATACCACTACTTTTGTTTGTTTGTTTGTTTGTTTTTTGTTTTTGTTTTTTTAGATGGAATTTCGTTCTTGTTGTCCGGGTTGGAGTGCAATGGCATGATCTCGGGTCACTGCAACTGCCGCCTCCTGGGTTCAAGCGATTCTCCTGCCTCAGCCTCCCGAGTAGCTGGGATTACAGGCATGCGCCACCACACCCGGATAATTTTTGTATTTTTAGTAGAGATGGGGTTTCTCCATGTTGCCCAGGCTAGTCTCAAACTCCCAACCTCAAATGATCCTCCTGCTTCGGCCTCCCAAAGTCCTGGGATGCGTGAGCCACTGCGCCTGACCACCACTACTTTTTAATTCGTTCACCTATTGAAGGACACCCAGTTTTTGGTGATTGTGATTTTACTTATTGCAAAAACTGCTATAAGTATTTGTCTGTAAGTTTTTGTGTGGACATATATTTTAAAACCAACCGGACAAAAAATCTAGGAGCATGATTGCTCAAACGTATGATAAAGTTGTGTTTAGCTTTGGAAGAAACTGCCAAACGGTCTTCCAAAGTGGTTGTACAATTTTGCATTCCCAGTAGCAAGAAACAAGAATTCCTGTTTTTCTGCGTTCTTACCAGCATTTGGTACTGTCAGTACTTTTTGTATTTTAGCCTTTCTAATAGGTGTGTAGTATCTCACTGTTGTTTTAATTTGCAACTCCCTAATGACACATGATACTGAGCATCTTTTCATGTGCTTATTTACCATCTGTATGATCTTTTCTTTAAAGTTAGGTATTGATTCAGGTCTTCACTCATCCCTCCCTCCCTCCCTCCCTCCCTCCCTTCCTTCCTTCCTTCCTTCATTCTCCCTCCCTCCCTCCTTCTCCTCCCTCCATCTCCTTCCTTCCTTCCTCCTCTCTCCCTTCCTCCCTCTCCTCCCTCCCTCTTTCTCTCTCCTTCCTTCCTTCCTCCTTCCCTCCTTCCTTCTTTCCTTGCTCCCTCCCTCTTTCCTTCCCTCCCTCCCTCCTTCCTTCCCTCTCTCCCTCCCTCCTTCCTTCCTCCCTCCTTCCCCCCTTCCTTCCTCCCTCCCTCCCCACCTCCTTCCTTCTTCCCTCCCTCCTTCCCTCCTTCTTTCCTCCCTCCTTCCCTTTCTTTCCTCCCTCCCTCCCTCTCCTTCCTCCCTCCCTCTCCTCCCTCGCTCCTTCTTTCCTTCTCCCTCCCTCCCTCCTTCTTCTCCCTCCTTCTCCTCCCTCCTTCTCCTTCCTTCCTTCCTCCTCTCTCCCTCCCTCCCTCTCCTTCCTTCCTTCTTTCTTTCCCTCCTTCCTCTCTCCCTCCCTCCTTCCTTCTTTCCTTCCTTCCTCCCTCCCTCTCTCCCTTGCTCCTTCTCCTCCTTCCTTCTCCTCCCTCCCTCTCCTTCCCTCCCTCCCTTCTACCTTCCTTCCTTCCTCCCTCCCTCCTCCCTTTCTTCCCTCCCTCCCTCCCTCCTTCCTTCCTTCCTTCCTTCCTTCCTTCCTTCCTTCCTTCCTTCCTTCCTTCTTTCCTTCCTTCCTTCCTTCCTTCCTTCCTTCCTTCCTTCCTTCCTTCCTTCCTTCCTTCCATCTTTCCTTCCTTCCTTCTTCTTTCTTCTTTCTTTTACTTATGGATGTCCATATTTTCCAACATCATTTGTTGAAAAGACTATTCTTTCTTGATTGAATTGCCTTTGTTCCTTTGTCAAGGATTAGTTAACTATATTTGTGTGGGTCTATTTCTGGACTCTTTATTCTGTTCTGATCTATTTGTCTCTACTTTCTCCAATATCAAGACATTTTGATTATTGGAGCTTGAAGTTGGGTAGTGTCAGTCCTTTTACCTTATTCTTCTTCTGTATTCTGTGGCTAATTCATAAAATAATAAATGGGTCTTTTGCCTTTCCATATAAGCTTTTGCTTTTCCATATAAACTTGAGGAGCAGTTTGTTGATAGTAACACAATATGTTGCTGGGATTTTGATTGGGAGTACATTGAATCTATAAATTAAGTTGAAAATAATCAATGTTTTAACAATATCGACTCTTCCTGTTTATGAACATAGAATATCTCTAATATTTAAATACCAAACTTACAGATAAATGTAAATGTGTATATGTGTAAATTTGGATATTTATAG
Organism: Chlorocebus sabaeus; assembly: GCF_047675955.1. Lineage (NCBI taxonomy): Eukaryota > Metazoa > Chordata > Mammalia > Primates > Cercopithecidae > Chlorocebus > Chlorocebus sabaeus. Next base: position 37,944,269 of record NC_132917.1, on the reverse strand, counting down.
ATGATTAAATATCATTTATTTTGATCTTTAAAACTTTATTTCATCAGAGTATTATAGTTTACTTCACAGATCCTATATATATATTGTTAGATTTATACCTAGGTATTTCCTTGTGTGTGTGTGCTAATGGAAATTGTATTGTGCTTTTAATTTCTTATTCCAATTGTTCATTGACAGTATATAGGAAAGGTTTGTCTTTTATATATTAACCTTATTTCCTGAAACTTTGTTATAATCACTTATTAGTTCCAGGAGGGTTTGTTGTTGTTGTTGTTGTTGCTGTTGTTGAGTCTTTGGAATTTTCTATGTAGACAATCATGTCATCTGCAAACAAAAGACAGCTTTCTTTCTTCCTTGATAATCTGTATAATGTTTGTCTCCTTATTTATTATTTCATAAATTATGACTTCCAGTGTGATTTTGAATATGAGCGGTGAGAGAAGACATCCTTGCTTTACTTATGATCTTAGGGGGAAGTATCTAGTTTTTCATTATTACATAAAATGTTAGCTGTAGGGTTTTTTTGTAGCTGCTCTTTATCAAGTTGAGGATGTTTCTCTCTATTTCTACTTTGCTGACAGCTTTATCATGAATGGGTATTGAATTTTTTTGGATGCTTTTTCTGCATCTGTTGATATGAGCATAAGATTTTTCTTCTTTAGGTTGTTAATGTTATAATTACATTAATTGGTTTTAAAATGGTAAGCCAAGCTTGCATACCTGGATTAAATTTCATTCGGGCATATTGTATCATTCTTTTTACATATTGTTTTATTTGATTTTCTATCATATCTATATTCATGAGAGATATTGATTGGTCTATGTTTTTCTTTATTACAATGTCTTTATCTGGTTTTGGTGTTAGGGTAATGTTGGCCTCATAGAATAAGTTAAGAAAATTTCTTCTGCTTTTATTTTTTAAAGAACTTGTAGGGAATTGTTATTTCTTTAAAAATTGTTCAATTTATTGGTGACATTTGGGCATGGTGCATTCTTTTTTTGGAAGGTTATTAACTGTTGATTAAATTTCTTTAATAAATACAGCCTATTCAGATATTCTATTCTTTATGGTGAGCTTTTGGTATTAATAGTTTGTGTCTTTCAAAGAATTGGTCCATTTCCACCAAGTTGTCAAATTCGTGAGCATAGAGTTGTTCATACAAATTTAAAAGTATCTTTTTAATGTCCATGGGATCAGTAGCATTGATCCCTCGTTCATTTCTGATGTTAGTAATCCGTGTCTTCTCTTTTTTGCTCTTGGTTAGCCAAGCTAGAAGTTTATCAGTTCTACTGACATTTTCAAAGAACCAGATTTTGGTTTTGTTGTTTTCTCTATTAATTTGTTTTCAATTTCATGATTTGTGTTCTAATTTTTATTGTTTTGTTCATTATGCTTGTTTTAGGTTTATATTGCTCTTCTTTTTTAAGTTTCCTGATGTGGGAGCTTAGACGATTGGTTTTAGATCTTTCTTCTTTTCTAATATATGGATATAGTGCTATACATTTTTCTATTTTCTTAGCATGTCAATCACACATCTTAAAAACTGTTTTCTAGTAGTTACCCTAGAGTTTGCTATATACATTTACAACTGATCAAGTCTGCTTTCCAGTAACAGTATACCGCTTCCTAGATAGTACAGTCATGTTATAACAGAGTATTCAAAATTCTTCCCTTCCTTCCCTTATAACATTGCTGCTGTTTGCTTTACTTATCCATATTTTGTAATCACCCAGTATATTGTTACTATTAGTACTCTGGACAAAATTGTCATCTATTAGATCAGTTAAGAGTAAGAAAAATGAAGAATGTTACTTTCTTCTTCATTTGTTCCTTCTCTGGTTCTCTTCCTTTTTAAAATGTTGATCTGAGTTTCCGATCTATATAATTTTCCTTCACTTGGAAGGCAAGGCAAGTCTTGCACAGGCAAGTCTACTCACAACAAATTCCCTCAGTTTTTTGTTTTTCTGAGAAAGTCTTATTTCTCCTTCACTTTTGAAGGATATTTCACTGGATACAGGATTGTAGGTTGGTGGGGTTGTTTTTTTTTCAATACTTGAAATATTTCACGCCACTCTCTTCTTTCTTGGATGGTTTCTGAAGATAAGCATGATGTAATTTTTATCTTTCTTCTTCTATAGGTAAGTTGTTTTTTCCTTCAAAATTTTCTCTGTATCTTTGGTTTTCTGCAGTGCAATATGCCTAGGTATACATTTTTAGCTATTTAACGTGTTTAGTGTTCTCTGAGCTTCCTGGATCTGTGGTTTGGTGTTTGTCATTAATTTGGGGAATTTCTCAGCTATTACTATGTCAAATATATCTTCTGTTCCCCTTTCTTTTTCTTCTTTCACCAGTTTCATATCACATATGTTATACCCTTTATAATTGTCCTACAGTTTTTGGGTATTCTGTTTCATATTATTTCATCCTTCTTTCTCTTTGTATTTTTGTTTTGGGAAGTTTCTATAGGCATTTCTTCAGTGTCACTGATTTTTTTCCTCAACTATGTTCAGTCTAATGATGAGCCCATCAAATGCATTCTGCAATTCTATAACAATGTTTTTGATTTCTCAGATTTCCTTTTGGTTCTTTTTAGATGTCCCATTCCTTGTTTGCATTATTCATCTGTTCTTATATGTTGGCTAAATTTCCTTTATATTCTTTAACTTACTAATCATAGTTATTTTAAATTCCCTATCTGATAATCTCAAAATCTATGTTATAACCAAGTCTTATTCTTATGCTTGTTTTGTCTTTTTAGCCTGCGTATTTTAAAATTTCCTTTTAGTATATCTTTTAGTTCTTTGTTGAAAGCTAGACATGATGTACTGGGTAAAGAAACTGAGATAACTGACTTTCAGAGTGAAGTTTTCTAGTAACAGGCTAGGAGCTGGGCTGTGTTTAATGCCTTTTGTAACTGTGGGTGCCAGAGGCTTCACTTTCCTTTATCTTCTTTCCTGTTGTCTTTACATCTCCCCAAGAACTCCTTTTTAAATGGAATCGGGGCTGTGCAGCTCTCTCTGTTGCATTGCACTGTTGTTATACTAGAGTCCTGCTGACATGAGGACAGAGAGTGGGAATAGGGAAGCGTTGTATAATTTTAAGATTAATCCCCCCTTTTAAGAAAGTGGGCCTCAATCTCTGGACTGTGACCTTCAGAAGCATTCCTAGCCTTTTCCCTTTGCTTATGTGAGACAAGAAGGCCAGAGGGGGTTTTTGAGCTGGCTAATTTCTCTTCCCCTAGATCAGACAGGGCTCTGGTAAAGTGATTTCTCTTAGAGCACAGGCTTTTGTTATGAAGAATGCCTTGGGCATGGTTCCCCTCTGTTACTTTTCCCCTGTTGTATTCCCCTGTTGTTTACCCTCCACTACTAGAGATTTTTCCTTCATTCTGCACTGTGAGGATCTGCTGGAGATCCTTGAGGTAAAAACCAGGAAAGCCTGAATACCCCTACTGCCACCCCAAGGCTGGGCTCCCAGGGTTTTTAAACCTCAAGTAGTCCACACTCTGCCTCCATCAATTCTTCAAAATTACCAAAAAATGTTCCCGGTTACTGGCTCTAGTGGTTTCTGCTTCAGGAAAGCTGATCTCAGCTGTGATTTTCTGTATTTACCAGTCTCTCTAGGTTTTGGGATGGGTGATTTGCCCTACAATTTCACTTCTCTGATGGTTCCAAAAAAAGTTGTTGATTTTTAATTTGTTCAGCTTTTTTTTTTTTTTTCTCATTGTAAAGACAGGAGTGATGACTTCCAAGCTCTTTACATGTGAGCTTAAAATGGAAGTCCTCTATTGATTTTTACTTGATCCATTTGACTGTCATTTATTGAGCACCCTCTGTTGCTAAGACATTACACTAGACCCAGCAGGGGCCACAGGCATAGCAAATTCAAGCCTTTATCCTCAGGGGCCATCTGAGGTCATTTTCACAGTGCGTACTTTGCCTCTCAAACTGCGTCAAAGTTCTCCTCTCCTGGTGTGTATCCATATTCTGGCTTCCTCGGGCAAACACTTCTCGAACAAGTCCCTAGATCCACCTTGTCAAAAGTTCAAGAGTTCTGTTAAGATAACTTTACAATTTTATGTTTGTATTTTAATTATAATACAGTAGTCCCCCATTAACTGTGCTTTTTCTTTCCGTGGCTTTAGTTACCCATGATCTGAAAATATTAAATGGAAAATTCCAGAAATAAACAATAAGTTTGAAATTGCATGCAGTTCTGAGTAGTGTGATGAAATCTTGAGCCATCCTGCTCTGTCCTGCCCAGGATGTGAATTGTCCCTTTGTCCAGCATTTTCACAGTGTATTCACCACTCAACCAGTAGCCACATCTCGGCTGTCATGGTATCACAATGCTTGTGTCCAAGTAACCCTTATTTCACTTAATGGCCCCAAAGTACAAGAGTAGTGATGCTGGCAATTCAGATATGCTAAAGAGATGTTATAAAGTGGTAAAGTGTTTCCTTTAAGTGAAAAGGTAAACGTTTTTGGGTTAATAAGGAAAAAAAAACCAATTATATGCTGAGGTTACTAGGATCTGTAGTGAGAACCAACTTTCTATCTGTGAAATTGTGGAGAGGGAAGGAAAAATTTGTGCTGGTTTTGTTGTCATACCTCAAACTTTAACATAGATATGGTACATACAGAAAAAACAGTATATATAGTATATATAGGACTCCATACTATCCAAGGTTTCAGGCATCCACTGGGGGTCTTGGAACATACTCCTTGTGGATAAGGGTAGACTACTGTATAAAATATAAGACAATTTAAGGGTGTTCTAGACACAGCTCAGCCAGCTATGGCCCTTGGACTAAGTTTGGCCCACCACCTGTTTATTTGTAAAACAAGTTTGACTGGAACACAGCCATTCCTACGTGTTTACACAATGTCTATGGTGCAGAGTTGAGTAGTTGTGACAGAAAATGTAGAGCCCGTGAAGCCTAAAATCATTACCATCTGGCACTTTACAGAAAAAGTTTCCTACCTGTGCTGTAGAAGATCCTCAGATATTATGATCTCATGATTTCAGAGTTGGTGCTTGTGTTTACGATCATGAGGTCAAATAACAATTTCAAATTTCGGTTTCTTGGGTTTTGAAAATGGAAAAGTGGAGATTAATTGAGTTATCATATGGGCAATTTGAGAACAAGCTATGGAACATGCAAAAGGATCTTCCTTGAAGCAGGCAGAACCATGTTTATGTTGAGGGCTGATAGGGTTTGGATCTGTGTCCCCACCCAAATCTCATGATGAATTTTAATTCCCAGTGTTGGAGGTGGGGCCTGGTGGGAGGCGATTGGATCCTGAGGGTGCACCCATCATGAATGGTTTAGCACCATCTCCTTGGTGCTGTTCTCTGGATAGTGAGTGAGTGTGTTATCAGCAGATCTGGTTGTTTAAAAATGTGTAGCACCTCCCCCCACACTTTCTTGCTCCTTCTCCAGCCGCATGAACTGCTGCTCCTCCTTTGTCTTCCCTCATGACTGAGGCCTTCCCAGAAGCAGAAGCCACTATGCTTCCTGTATACCCTGCAGAACCTCAATCCAATTAAACCTCATTTCTTTATGAATTATTCAATCTTAGGGTTTTGTTTTGTTTTGTTTTGTTTTGTTTTTTTGAGACAGAGTTTCGCTCTTGTTGCCCAGGCTGGAGTGCAATGGTGCAATCACGGCTCACCACAACCCCCGCCTCCCGGGTTCAAGCAATTCTCCTGCCTGAGCCTCCTGAGTAGCTGGGATTGCAGGTATACACCACCAGGCCCAGCTAATTTTGTATTTTTAGCAGAGACGGGGTTTCTCCATGTTGGTCAGTCTGGTTGCAAACTCCCAACCTCAGGTGATCCACCCACCTTGCCCTCCCAAAGTGCTGGGATTAGGGCATGAGCCACTGCGCCCGGCCAATCTTAGGTATTTTTTTTTAAAGCAATGCAAGAATAGACTAATCCAGGGGCCCATACAATGTGGATAGCCTGCCTGTGTATGTACTGCTTGCTCCCATTCAATAAACAACTGCAGTGATTATGGCAATAAAAAGTTTTTCTATCTGCAATTTCTCTTCCAGAAATAATGAAGGTAGATATACATTTCATGCTGCTTCCGGTAATATCACAATGCTAATCTTAAATTCAACTGAAGCTAATTATCTTTACAGAACTAACAGGTGATATCTCATTAAAATTGGCATTGGAGAATTACTTGCTGGCAAGGTTTTAGTTAAGCATGAGGTCTAAATATCCTGAACCAGCAAACAAAGCTGTGCCTCAGTCATGCCATTTTATACAGTATCTTTATTGTTTGCTCTGGGCAGGAATTCCAGGTTGTGCTTCTTAGGAGGCTTTCCACCGTGTGGACACCCGAGTCCCTGAGTGTTCTTCACCATCTTGCTTGCTCCTGTCTTGGGACCATGAGGGACACCTGGATGGTCTCTACTATTCCCTCTACCACAGCCAAGGGCCTGCCCCTGAGCCAGTCTTTGCTCTAGACTCCTTTCACACCTGTTGAGATTCTAATTGGTGTCCTTTCTTGACTGAGAACGTCTGTTAATGCTCAGTATATTACAAAGCATCTAATAACATTGGTTTCCTTAAGGGAAAAACTCCAGGGCTTGGTCCATTTCCTCCTTAGAAGCATCTTGAGCCCCATTAACATTTCCTGTCTCTTTCCTCCCAAGTTCTGTACCAAGCGGTGGGTGTTGGGAATAGCAGCTTTTCATAAGCCACCAAAATGTCCTGTTACATTCTTCACCTAGGACGACCGACATCCTTAGGAGTCAAATGAGTATAATGGTGGACCCTCGGTAAGACCCTGAGTATTGGCTGAAGTCAGAGGTAGTGCAAACATTTTGCTTACTCTTTTTATGTGCACAGAAACCAGGAAAGGCCAGCCATGTACTTCTGGTCCTTCTGTGGGATACAAAGATACGTAATGCACAATTCAGCTAGATGAAATTGGAAGCCATTTTTTTTTTTTAGGAACATAAAATGCTCTAAGGCAATGTTCACTTCCATTTTTTGTAATAGCTTTATTAAGATATAATTCACATGCCATACCATTCACCCACTTAAAGAGTACAATTCAATGGTTTTGAAATACCCATGGAATGGTGCAACCATCATTCACCCACTTAAAGAATACAATTCAATGGTTCTAATATATCCATGGAGTGGTGCAACCATCACCACAATGAACTTCAGAATAGTTCATCAACTCAAAAAGAAGCTCTGTACACATTAGCTATCTCCCTCCAATCTCCCCATCCCCCTCAGTCCTAAGCTAATCTACTTTCATCTGTATGTGTTTGTTTATTCTGGACGTTTTATATAAATGGAATCATATAATATGTGCTTTTCCGTGACTGGCTTCTTTCACTTGTTTTCAAGGTTCATCTATGTTGTAATATGTATCAGTACTTCATTCTTTATTATGACCAAATAAAATTCCATTGTGCATATATACCACATTTTGTTTATTCATCAACTGTTGGACATTTGGGTTGCTTTTAGCTATTATGAATGGTGCCATTGTGAACATTCACATACAAGTTTTTATGTAGACCTGTTTTTATTCCTTTTTTTTTTTTTTTTTCCTGAGATGGAGTCTCACTCTGTTGCCCAAGCTGGAGTGCAGTGGTGCAATCTTGGCTCACCACAACCTCCACCTCCCGGGTTCAAGCGATTCTCTTGTGTTAGTCTCCCGAGTAGCTGGGACTACAGGCACACACCACTATGTCTGGTTAATTTTTGTATTTTTAGTAGAGGTGGGTTTTTGCCATGTTGGCCAGGCTGGTCTCAAACTCCTGGCCTCAAGTGATCTGCCTGCCTTGGCCTCCTGAAATGCTTGGATTACAGGCACCAGCCACCATGCCTGATCCTGTTTTCATTTCTCTCGGGTATATAACCAGGAGGGGATTTGCTGGGCCAAATTGAAAGTCTATGATTAAATTTTTGATGAGCTGTTAGACTGTTTTCCAAAGTGATGGTGCCATTTCATAGTTTCACCAGCAGTGTATGAAGGTTTCAATATTTTCACATCCTCACCAACACTTGTTATTATTTGACTTTTTTTAAACTACTTGCGTATCTTGGCCACTTGTGTATCTTGTATGGAGAAACATTTATTCAATTTTTTTCACTATTTTCAAATTGGGTTATTTGTCTTTTTATTACTGACTTGTAAGAGTTCTTTATATATTCTAGGTACAAGTCCTTTATCAGATATATGATTTGTCAATATTTTCTCCTATTCCTTGTGTTGTCTATTCACTTTCTTGATGGTGTTCTTTGTTCTTAATGGTGTTCTTTGAAGCAAAAAAGTGTTTAATTTTGTTGAGGTCTAACATTTATTTATTTTTTCTTTGGTTGCTTGTACTTTTGATGTCATGTCTAAGAATCCATTGCTAAATCCAAGGTCATGAAGATTTACCCCTATGTTTTTTTCTAATAGTTTTATAATTTGGGCACTTACATTTAGATCTTTGATCCATTTTGAGTTAATTTTTGTATATGATATGAGGTATTCCCTTCTGTCAAAGCATCTGGCAGTATTTGCAATCTTAGCTTCTCTGATATTTTGGATTTGGGAGAGAGGGTATGAGGAGCAGAGCCTCTAGCTAACTCATGAGTGACACATAGCATAAGCAAGAAATAAACCCTTATTGTTTCAGCTGCTATGATTTGAGGGTTGTCTGTTACTATAGTATAATTGGATCTATACTGATTGATGCAAGTCTCTTATCAGATTCTGTTATATTTGGTTTTATTCTCTCCCACCTTGACCATTGTCCATCTTGTATGCTGTTTGCAAATTTATCTTTCTGAAATATATCCCCAGTCAGGACACTCTATCACTTACTTAAGCTATTTGGTGGCTTGCAAACTTCTTAGTGTGACATTTAAGGCCCTTAAGATCCTGCCCCAATTGCATTGCCAGAATTATTTCCTTCCTTCATATAATTTTGGTTTTAGTCAAAAAGAAATCACTCACAATTCTCACTCATATGTTCTGCTTTCCCTTCTCCACTTTTGTTAATGCTTTTCCCTCCACCTGGAATGCTTTTTGTTTCTTGCTGGCCTGCGGCGGTTCTACTCTTCACCTCCTCGATGCAGACTGATTTGCTGTAACTGGGTCCCTTCCTTTGTTGAGTGCTCAATGTGCATGAGATGCACAGATACAATAGTTACTCACAAATACAGCCTTTGCCCCAACACTTGTCTAGAGGACTCAGGCCATAACCTTATCTCATTTTTTTCTCTTCTTTACTTTGCAAAGAGGAGGTGCTCAATACAGATTTGTTGAACAAACTAAGGAACAAATGAATTCCTGATTTTGCTTCCTGTGTCCTCAAAATAACAGCAGCAGCAGCAGCAGGATCCTTTTCAGTTCATTAACAATCATGTTGCACAAAACAGATGCTGGTGAATAGCAGATGTGCTGCCAAATCCATGTGCTGCTTCTGGAGTTCTTCATTTTGACAGAAAAAATGAGTCCTTGTGTACAGCCACTGCCTTTCCCTGGAAAGCAACCACCTTTATGACAGTCTCCCCATGAGGAGGAGAGGTGCCTCCAAGCCCCAGGGGTTTACAATCCCATGTGATTCCTCGTGAATAGTCCTGTCTGCTGGCAGGGCTGGGGCAGCACAGAGAAGGTCTGGGGACACTGACCCAGAGCAGATGTGTAACAGCTCAAACTGCAAAGCCTCTCAGGAAACTGTCAGTCAGAGGCACAACCACAGCCATTGTCTGCTATCCCCTGCCAAGCCTCCACCTTTCCTCTGTCGTCCTCATCTTTGATTCCCCAGGGGACCTGTCTGACTACCAGACCTCAGCAGCCCCATCCATGCTAACTCTACTCAAACTCTCCTCCCTGGGAAAGGCCCCCAGGGAGGATTTGCCCCTGACTCCTCCTAAACATACCAAACCAGCTAGACAAATGGAACACATTTTAGTAAAGTATTGAGTGTTTTTATAGTAAAGGATAAGGGGAAAAAAAAATGTATTATTTCAGGCAGCCGACAACAGCAAGCGAAGTAGCTGAGGTGCCTTCTCCCTGTGAGGGCACAGGGAGAAAGTAACAGTCTGCGACCTGGAGGAGCATCCTCACCAGGGCATGACTTTGCTGGCACCCTGATCTCAGACGTCCAGCCTCCAGACTATGAGAAATAAGTTTTTGTAGCTTATAAGTCAAATAAAAAAAGAAAGAGAGAAAGAAAGAAAGAAAGAAAGAAAGAAAGAAAGAAAGAAAGAAAGAAAAAGAGAAAGAAAGAAAGGAAAAAAGAAAGAAAGAAAAAAGAAAGCAAGAAGGAAGGAAGGGAGGGAGGGAAGGATGGAAGGAAGAAAGAGGAAGGAAGGAGGGAGGAAGGAAGGAAGGAAAGAAAGAAGGAAAGAAAGACAAAGAAAGAAAGAAAAGAAAGAAAGAAAGAAAAGAAAGAAATAAGGAAAGAAAGAAAAGCAAGCAAGCAAGCAAGCAAGCAAGCTAAGTGAGCCTGTAGCTTAAACGGAACTGAATCTTAAGGAGGACAGGGCAAAACTCTGTGGATGTGGTGCAAAAACATTGACTCTGGGTGCTAGCCTCAGCCCTGTGCCTGTGAGACCTTAGGCACACTGTGGTTAGTTAATTCAGTTAATTAACCACCTGAGCCACTGATTCCTTGTCCTAAAAACAGGGAAATGCCTACCTCACCCAGTCTTCTATTAGGGAAATCAGTGAACTAACATAGGGAAATTACTGGCACACGGTGAATACTCAGAAAATATTAGATTCTTTTCCTTTGAAGGAGTCATTGAGAATGGCAAAGAAGCTGTTACTCAGATTCGGGGACAGGCACAATGAGGACAAATATTAATGGAGTTCCCACCAACTGCAGGAGCCCAGTGTCTGCTGGCTGGTGCAGGCAAGCACACAGGCAATTGGAGACAGGGTGATATGGACTATCTGGAGCTTGTGAGCTCCTATGTGGGGCACCTCCTCTTGGGGGTACAGGGAAGGGAGGGTTCCTGGAGGGGTCCCTATAAGCCAGGTTAGAGGATTAGTAGGAATTACCTGGGAAAAGTGTATGAAAGAGCACTCTGTACAAAGGGAACAGTTAATATGAAGACTTAGAAGCTGGAAATCCTTGTGAATAGTGGACTGCTGGTAATAAAAATAATAATAACACCAACTGTGGACCTACTATGTACTAAGCACTCTGCTAAATGTTTTATACACATTATTGCACTAATTTTCACAACTCTTAGAGCAATGTATCACTAATCACACTATTTCACAGATGAGGAAACTAAGATCCAGAGGCATAAAGGAATCTTTGTAAGATCATGGAACTTGCAGAAGATAGGGAAGGGCTTTGATCGAGACTCCTTGATCAAAGAGTCAGTGCCAGCTCTTGCTCCTAACCACTGTACAGAGCTGTCATTAGTAACTGGCTGTGACTGAGGAAGTACTTTCTGTAGATGTTGGGGTGGCCACTCCTGTAGGCAAGCCTGTTAAATCAATAGTTAGGTGAACAGAACAGATCCATGAAGCCAATCTAACTCTGCCCTTACACCCTACCTGGTCACCATGTAGATGTCCATTGGGCCAGTGCAAAACCACTCCCATGATTGACCAAAGTACAATTCACAGGGATGCAGCCCATTAAAGGTGTGTTTGGTGGGGGGGCCTGCCTTCCATGGATGCTAGGCACACAGACTCACATGTGAATCCTGTCGTCCAGGGTGGTGTGGAGTGGCAGTCCTGTGCCATTTGGATGATCTGGTATGTTGGCATTTATTGAGAAAGTGAGTTACTGGCTAGGTCTTGGAGCTCATTTGTTTTTCAGAATTTTGAAGAAAACATCTTTCTTGCATTAGATTTTGGTCCAATTTGAAACATAATAATGGAGTTAGGTGATTTGGGAAGGGGGGTTGAATATTGGAGGAGATAGACCGTTGTCATAATTTAAGCAAAGATATTTTCCAGTCTTCGAGTGAGAAGTACACTTGACACATAGAAAATGATTGATGCTTGCGGAGTTCTATCTATCTTGATACTTGATTCTCTGTTAAATTTCCTGCCATTATCTTAAAAAGTAAAGACCCATTATAAGCACATGAAAAGATCCTGAACATCACGAGCCATCAGGAAAATGCAAATCAAAATCACCAGGAGATACTAGTTTGCACTCAGTAGGATGGTGAGTACAAAAAGGAAGGTCAAAAAGATGGGTAATAGCAAATATTGACAAAGATATGGAGAAATTAGAACCCTCATACACTGCTGGTAGGAATGTGAAATGGTGCAACTGTGTTGGAAAACAGCCCAGTAATTCCTCAAAAGGTTAAACCCAGAGCTACCATATGACTCAGCAGTTCTACTCCCAGGTATGCATCCAAGATAAATAAGAACACACATCCACAAAAACAAAAACAAACAAAAAACCACCCTTGTACGTGAAGGTTCATAGCAGTATTATTAATCATAGCTAAAAGTTGGAAACAACTCTAATGTCCATGACTGGTAGATGGATAAACAAAGTGGGGTGTATCCCTGCAATGGAATATTATTTTGCAATAAAAATAAAATAGTGATAAATCTTGAAAATATTATGCTAATTTAAAAAAAATTGTTACAAAGGATTATGTATTATTCCATTTATACAAAATGTCTAGAATAAGCAAATCTATGCAGATAAAAGGTAGATTGGTGGTTGCCTGGGGCTGCAGGTGGGCTGGGGAGAAATGGGGAGTGACTGCCAACGAGTATGGGGTTTCTTTCTGGCATAATGAAAGCATTTTAATATTGAATGTGATGTTTGTGCAACTCTGTTGATATACTAAAACCATTGAATTGTACACTTTCAATGAGTGAATTGTATGGTATGTGAATTACATCAATGAAGTTGTTTAAAATAACAACTATTATGAGCTATAATCCTTACACATGGGCTTATCAACACACTTTCCTCTCTATTCCATATTGATCCTCATTGTAGCTCCTTGGGGCCGGTGGAAAAAGGGAGTCATGTTTACTAGATAAGGAAACCAGGCATAGTGAGACTGTGGCGCTTCCCCAAGCTCCATAGTTTTGCAGAAGGTTCATCAGGCACTCTAGTCTTCTGGCAACTAGTTCCAGACATATGTGACAGACCTGATTTTCAAGCTATGCTCTACAGAACCTCTTCAGGGAAGGCTCTTGGGTGGGGATTTGGGATGGGGTGGGCATGGACAGGTAGAGTTGCTGATCAGGCCAAGCTCTGACCTCCTACTTAACTTAAAGCACTTCTGGTTTTAAATTAACACATTGAGCTCATGCATATGCTTTCTTTGGAAAAAGGGTTATCCAGCCAAAATTCACTGCCCTTAGACCTATGATTCTCAGATTGAAAAGATAATGAAATAACACTTCCCTCAGCCTCAGCATCCAAAGTGCTGATGTGTCTTCAGAAACGATGTCCACATTTCAAACAAAAAGTGATAACTTGGGCTGCCAAGGTCTTATTGCTTTCACGCTGATTCTTTGCTGCAGAATGCATTCACAAGGTGTCTATTTACAGCACTAATTGACAATAAATAAGTGAGAAATATTGCTCTTGGCCAAAATATATTCTGTTGCTAGAAAACAACACAGTGTGTTTATGAAATTATCATAAAACAGGCACCAAACACTAATATTGTATAAGAAGTCCTTGTCCCCAGAAATGTTCCTATTCTCACCCCAGATTGTTTTTAGAAGCAGAAGTTGTTTCTCAACAAAATCTAGCTCTGTTCTTAATTTGTCTTAATGAGGAATGACATAAGTTTACCAGACTAAGGAGTCCATTTTTCATTGCCTGGGTTTAATCTGTGCAGACAGAAAGCTGTAAATATCATAAGTAGTTGTAACTGGCTGGTTGGCCTTGAAGGGGCCCATTTGTTAAGGACCATGGTTCGTTGGTTTCATGTGTGTCTTCCAAGGGCCAAGAGGCTGTTTGCCCATCATCACTATGTGGTCTGGGGAACAAAAGCCGGGGGCCCAGAAGCCTGTGTTGAAGGATGACGTGACCTTTGACCGCCACTAGAGAGGCCTGAAGGGAAAGAGGCAAAGTCAGGCTCCAGTAAGGTTTAATGACAGATCTTGTTAGGGTTAAAAAAACAGCTCAGGCATCCAGCTGGGGCTTCATCTGGGGAGGTACTCAAAGGGCCTTCTGTGACAGCCACCCAGGCACCATGCACAACTGCACCAGGTCTGCTAAGCTGTCATTCTGAGCCTGCTCTGCCACGATTCGCCACTCCACATCAGTCCGAGTCAACAGGGAGATTCATTCATTTTTTTTTAAAAATTTCCCATTGCTACCAGCATGTGTCATTCCTCCTGATGCCATAGTGAGGTTTTGACTGTGGAAAGGCACTAATGTTGGTTTTTCTTTTATGAGAAATAATCATCAAGAGAGTGATACAGCATGCCTTTGTATCACAAGAGAGTGATACAGATTTAGCACTGTGGTTCTCACTGATCAGGAGCCTCCCTGGAAGCTCATGCTTGGTGGCAATTTGGCATTTTACTGAGGCATGGATTGTAGCAGCCCAGGACCTGGCACCTGCCCCCTGCAGCAGCACCAGGCTCTTGATTTTCTCTGTGTCTATTGGCTCTGGAGGAATAAGGATGATGTTGTGGAAAATGAACATAAAGGGAGGAGGAAGCACCAGTAAAAGCCGAAATGTAGTGAGGTGGTATGAGGATGTGTACAGAGAATGTGTGATGCTACAGGAAGTGTGATGTGAGAGAAAGCCTATGCAAACATGTCCACTTCCCAGCACTTGAGGATTCTTGAAGGTTTGGACATATTATTCTTAAATGTCAAGGGTCTGCTATAAAAAGAAATGTGACACATAAAACACTTTTTATTTGGAAACTATTATAGATTCATATACACTTGTAAGAAATAATACAGAGAAATCTTGTGTATCCTGTACCCATTTTCTCTCAATGGTAACATTTAAAAAATGATAATACAATCCTACATCCAGAATATTGACATTGATAGAGTTAAGATATGTAACATTTTCATCACCACAAGGATTCCTCTTTTTTTTTGTTTTTGTTTTTTTTTTTTGTTTGAGACAGAGTCTTGCTCCGTCACCCAGGCTGGAGTACAATTGTGTGATCTTGGCTCACTGCAACCTCCACCTCCCAGGTTCAAGCAATTCTCCTGCCTCAGCCTCCCAAGTAGCTGGGATTACTATGCCCAGCTAATTTTTGTATTTTTAGTACAGACGGGGTTTCACCATATTAGGCTGAACTCAAACTTCTGACCTCAGGTGATTCACCTGCCTCAGCCTCCCAAAGTGCTGGAATTACAGGCGTGAGCCACCATGCCCAGCCAGATTCCTCCTTTTATAGCCACACATACTTTTCTCCCATCTTTATCCCCTCCATAATCACTGGCCAACATTAATTTTTTCTCCATTTCAATAATTTTGTCATTTCAAGAATGTTAGATAAATGGACTCACAATGTATGCAACCTTTTTGACTTCTCTTTTTTCATTCAGCATAATTTTCTGCAGATTCATCTAGGTTGTTTTATGTATCAGAAGATTATTCTCTTTTTTATTTCTCAGTAGTATTCCATAATATGGATGTACTACAATTTATTTAACCATTTTCCCATTGAAGGACATCTGGGCTGTTTCCCATTTTTAACTATTATGAGTGAAACTGCTATAAACATCGGTGTACAAGTTTTTGTGTGAATAAGAGCCTTCATTTCTCTGGGATAAATGCAATGCCCAGGAGTGCAGAAGAGTAACGGCTGGGTTGTATGATAGTGGCATATTTAGTTATTTAGAAACTATTAAACTGTTTCCAGAATAGCTGTACCATTTTCTGTTTCCATCAACAGTGTAGGAATGATCCAGTTTCTCCACATGCTGGCCAGTATTTGGCAGCATTGCTATTTTTTATTTTGGTCATGCTGATAGATGTGTGTAACATCTCATATGTGATTTACTTTCAACTTGCCTATATATTATTTGGAGTGAGTTTCTTGTAGACAGAATATAGTTGGGTCATGCTTTTTAATCTACTTTACCAGTCTCTGCCTTTTAATTGGTATATACAGACCATTGACAGTTCATGTAATTATTGATAGATTCATGGTTAAGTCTGCTTGTTCTCTCTGTTTTTCATTTCTCTGTTTTCATTTTCCTGCCTTCCTATGAATTAAACATTTAAAATAATTTTATATTGATTTATCTACAATTTTTAAAGTGTATTTCTTTGTTTAACCTTTTAAATGGTTGCCATAAGTATTACATTAGATATACAAACTCATCACAGTTTACTGGTATTGTCATTTTACCAGTTTGAGTGAAATATAGAAACCTTACCTCCATTTATACCCCTTTCCCTTTATCTGTTTATAATTGTCTTAAATATGTTCTTGACACACATTTAGAACATTGTCAGGCAGTGTTATAAATATCAAATATCAAACATAATTTAGAAAATACATAAGGAGAAGGAAAGCCTATTATATTTACCCATATTATTGTTTATTGAGTTCTTTCTTCCTTCCTGATATTCCAAGTTCCTTATTTTTTTTTTTAATTTATTTATTATTATTAAACTTCAAGTTGTAGGGTACATGTGCACAACGTGCAGGTTTGCTACATATGTATACTTGTGCCATGTTGGTGTGCTGCACCCATCAACTCGTCATTTACATCAGGTATAACTCCCAATGCAATCCCTCCCCCCTCCCCCCTCCCCATGATAGGCCCTGGTGTGTGATGTTCCCCTTCCTGAGTCCAAGTGATTTCATTGTTCAGTTCCCGCCTATGAGTGAGAACATGCGGTGTTTGGTTTTCTGTTCTTGTGATAGTTTGCTGAGAATGATGGTTTCCAGCTGCATCCATGTCCCTACAAAGGACACAAACTCATCCTTTTTTATGGCTGCATAGTATTCCATGGTGTATATGTGCCACATTTTCTTAATCCAATCTGTCACTGATGGACATTTGGGTTGATTCCAAGTCTTTGCTATTGTGAATAGTGCTGCAATAAACATACGTGTGCATGTGTCTTTATAGCAGTATAATTTATATTCCTTTGGGTATATACCTAGTAATGGGATGGCTGGGTCAAATGGAATTTCTAGTTCTAGATCCTTGAGGAATCGCCATACTGTTTTCCATAATGGTTGAACTAGTTTACAATCCCACCAACAGTGTAAAAGTGTTCCTATTTCTCCACATCCTCTCCAGCACCTGTTGTTTCCTGACTTTTGAATGATCGCCATTCTAACTGGTGTGAGATGGTATCTCATTGTGGTTTTGATTTGCATTTCTCTGATGGCCAGTGATGATGAGCATTTTTTCATGTGTCTGTTGGCTGTATGAATGTCTTCTTTTGAGAAATGTCTGTTCATATCCTTTGCCCACTTTTTGATGGGGTTGTTTGTTTTTTTCTTGTAAATTTGTTTGAGTTCTTTGTAGGTTCTGGATATTAGCCCTTTGTCAGATGAGTAGATTGCAAAAATTTTCTCCCATTCTGTAGGTTGCCTGTTCACTCTGATGGTAGTTTCTTTTGCTGTGCAGAAGCTCTTTAGTTTAATGAGATCCCATTTGTCAATTTTGGCTTTTGCTGCCGTTGCTTTTGGTGTTTTAGACATGAAGTCTTTGCCCATGCCTATGTCCTGAATGGTACTACCTAGGTTTTCCTCTAGGATTTTTATGGTATTAGGTCTAACATTTAAGTCTCTAATCCATCTTGAATTAATTTTCGTATAAGGAGTAAGGAAAGGATCCAGTTTCAGCTTTCTACTTATGGCTAGCCAATTTTCCCAGCACCATTTATTAAATAGGGAATCCTTTCCCCATTTCTTGTTTCTCTCAGGTTTGTCAAAGATCAGATGGCTGTAGATGTGTGGTATTATTTCTGAGGACTCTGTTCTGTTCCATTGGTCTATATCTCTGTTTTGGTACCAGTACCATGCTGTTTTGGTTACTGTAGCCTTGTAGTATAGTTTGAAGTCAGGTAGCGTGATGCCTCCAGCTTTGTTCTTTTGACTTAGGATTGTCTTGGAGATGCGGGCTCTTTTTTGGTTCCATATGAACTTTAAAGCAGTTTTTTCCAATTCTGTGAAGAAGCTCATTGGTAGCTTGATGGGGATGGCATTGAATCTATAAATTACCTTGGGCAGTATGGCCATTTTCACGATATTGATTCTTCCTATCCATGAGCATGGTATGTTCTTCCATTTGTTTGTGTCCTCTTTTATTTCACTGAGCAGTGGTTTGTAGTTCTCCTTGAAGAGGTCCTTTACATCCCTTGTAAGTTGGATTCCTAGGTATTTTATTCTCTTTGAAGCAATTGTGAATGGAAGTTCATTCCTGATTTGGCTCTCTGTTTGACTGTCACTGGTGTATAAGAATGCTTGTGATTTTTGCACATTAATTTTGTATCCTGAGACTTTGCTGAAGTTGCTTATCAGCTTAAGGAGATTTTTGGCTGAGACAATGGGGTTTTCTAAATATACAATCATGTCATCTGCAAACAGGGACAATTTGACTTCTTCTTTTCCTAACTGAATCCCCTTGATTTCTTTCTCTTGCCTGATTGCCCTAGCCAGAACTTCCAACACTATGTTGAATAGGAGTGGTGAGAGAGGGCATCCCTGTCTTGTGCCAGTTTTCAAAGGGAATTTTTCCAGTTTTTGCCCATTCAGTATGATATTGGCTGTGGGTTTGTCATAAATAGCTCTTATTATTTTGAGGTACGTTCCATCAATACTGAATTTATTGAGCGTTTTTAGCATGAAGGGCTGTTGAATTTTGTCAAAAGCCTTTTCTGCATCTATTGAGATAATGATGTGGTTCTTGTCTTTGGTTCTGTTTATATGCTGGATTATGTTTATTGATTTGCGAATGTTGAACCAGCCTTGCATCCCAGGGATGAAGCCCACTTGATCATGGTGGATAAGCTTTTTGATGTGCTGCTGAATCCGGTTTGCCAGTATTTTATTGAGGATTTTTGCATCGATGTTCATCAGGGATATTGGTCTAAAATTCTCTTTTTTTGTTGTGTCTCTGCCAGGCTTTGGTATCAGGATGATGTTGGCCTCATAAAATGAGTTAGGGAGGATTCCCTCTTTTTCTATTGATTGGAATAGTTTCAGAAGGAATGGTACCAGCTCCTCCTTGTACCTCTGGTAGAATTCAGCTGTGAATCCATCTGGTCCTGGACTTTTTTTGGTTGGTAGGCTATTAATTATTGCCTCAATTTCAGAGCCTACTATTGGTCTATTCAGGGATTCAACTTCTTCCTGGTTTAGTCTTGGAAGAGTGTAAGTGTCCAGGAAATTATCCATTTCTTCTAGATTTTCCAGTTTATTTGCGTAGAGGTGTTTATAGTATTCTCTGATGGTAGTTTGTATTTCTGTGGGGTCGGTGGTGATATCCCCTTTATCATTTTTAATTGCGTCGATTTGATTCTTCTCTCTTTTCTTCTTTATTAGTCTTGCTAGTGGTCTGTCAATTTTGTTGATCTTTTCAAAAAACCAACTCCTGGATTCATTGATTTTTTGGAGGGTTTTTTGTGTCTCTATCTCCTTCAGTTCTGCTCTGATCTTAGTTATTTCTTGCCTTCTGCTAGCTTTTGAATGTGTTTGCTCTTGCTTCTCTAGTTCTTTTAATTGTGATGTTAGAGTGTCAATTTTAGATCTTTCCTGCTTTCTCTTGTGGGCATTTAGTGCTATAAATTTCCCTCTACACACTGCTTTAAATGTGTCCCAGAGATTCTGGTATGTTGTATCTTTGTTCTCATTGGTTTCAAAGAACATCTTTATTTCTGCCTTCATTTCATTATGTACCCAGTAGTCATTCAGGAGCAGGTTGTTCAGTTTCCATATAGTTGAGCGGTTTTGATTGAGTTTCTTAGTCCTGAGTTCTAATTTGATTGCACTGTGGTCTGAGAGACAGTTTGTTATAATTTCTGTTCTTGTACATTTGCTGAGGAGTGCTTTACTTCCAATTACGTGGTCAATTTTGGAGTAAGTACGATGTGGTGCTGAGAAGAATGTATATTCTGTTGATTTGGGGTGGAGAGTTCTATAGATGTCTATTAGGTCTGCTTGCTGCAGAGATGAGTTCAATTCCTGGATATCCTTGTTAACTTTCTGTCTCGTTGATCTGTCTAATGTTGACAGTGGAGTGTTGAAGTCTCCCATTATTATTGTATGGGAGTCTAAGTCTCTTTGTAAGTCTCTAAGGACTTGCTTTATGAATCTGGGTGCTCCTGTATTGGGTGCATATATATTTAGGATAGTTAGCTCTTCCTGTTGAATTGATCCCTTTACCATTATGTAATGGCCTTCTTTGTCTCTTTTGACCTTTGATGGTTTAAAGTCTGTTTTATCAGAGACTAGTATTGCAACCCCCGCTTTTTTGTGTTCTCCATTTGCTTGGTAAATCTTCCTCCATCCCTTTATTTTGAGCCTATGTATGTCTCTGCGTGTGAGATGGGTCTCCTGAATACAGCAGACTGATGGGTCTTGACTCTTTATCCAGTTTGCCAGTCTGTGTCTTTTAATTGGAGCATTTAGTCCATTTACATTTAAGGTTAAGATTGTTATGTGTGAACTTGATCCTGCCATTATGATATTAACTGGTTATTTTGCTCGTTAGTTGATGCAGTTTCTTCCTAGCCTTGATGGTCTTTACATTTTGGCATGTTTTTGCAATGGCTGGTACCGGTTGTTCCTTTCCATGTTTAGTGCTTCCTTCAGGGTCTCTTGTAAGGCAGGCCTAGTGGTGACAAAATCTCTAAGCATTTGCTTATCTGTAAAGGGTTTTATTTCTCCTTCACTTATGAAACTTAGTTTGGCTGGATATAAAATTCTGGGTTGAAAATTCTTTTCTTTAAGAATGTTGAATATTGGCCCCCACTCTCTTCTGGCTTGAAGAGTTTCTGCCGAGAGATCTGCTGTTAGTCTGATGGGCTTCCCTTTGTGGGTAACCCGACCTTTCTCTCTGGCTGCCCTTAAGATTTTTTCCTTCATTTCAACTTTGGTGAATCTGGCAATTATGTTCCTTGGAGTTGCTCTTCTCGAGGAGTATCTTTGTGGCGTTCTCTGTATTTCCTGGCTTTGAATGTTGGCCTGCCCTACTAGGTTGGGGAAGTTCTCCTGGATGATATCCTGAAGAGTGTTTTCCAACTTGGTTCCATTTTCCCCCTCACTTTCAGGCACCCCAATCAGACGTAGATTTGGTCTTTTTACATAATCCCATACTTCTTGCAGGCTTTGTTCATTTCTTTTTCTTCTTTTTTCTTTTGGTTTCTCTTCTCGCTTCATTTCATTCATTTGATCCTCAATCGCTGACATTCTTTCTTCCAGTTGATCGAGTCGGTTACTGAAGCTTGTGCATTTGTCACGTATTTCTCCTGCCATGGTTTTCGTCTCTTTCATTTCGTTTGTGAGCTTCTCTGCATTAATTACTCTAGCCATCAATTCTTCCACTTTTTTTTCAAGATTTTTAGTTTCTTTGCACTGGGTACATAATTCCTCCTTTAGCTCTGAGAAATTTGAGGGACTGAAGCCTTCTTCTCTCATCTCGTCGAAGTCATTCTCCGTCCAGCTTTGATCCGTTGCTGGCGATGAGCTGCGCTCCTTTGCCGGGGGAGATGCGCTCTTATTTTTTGAATTTCCAGCTTTTCTGCCCTGCTTTTTCCCCATCTTTGTGGTTTTATCTGCCTCTGGTCTTTGATGATGGTGATGTACTGATGGGGTTTTGGTGTAGGTGTCCTTCCTGTTTGATAGCTTTCCTTCTAACAGTCAGGATCCTCAGCTGTAGGTTGTAGCTGTAGGAGATTTCTTGAGGTCCACTCCAGACCCTGTTTGCCTGGGTATCAGCAGCAGAGGCTGCAGAAGATAGAATATTTCTGAACAGCGAGTGTACCTGTCTGATTCTTGCTTTGGAAGCTTCCTCTCAGGGGTGTACTCCACCCTGTGAGGTGTGGAGTGTCAGACTGCCCCTAGTGGGGGATGTCTCCCAGTTAGGCTACTCAGGGGTCAGGGACCCACTTGAGCAGGGAGTCTGTCCCTTCTCAGATCTCAACCTCCGTGTTGGGAGATCCACTGCTCTCTTCAAAGCTGTCAGACAGAGTCGTTTGCGTCTGCAGAGCTGCTGCGTTTGTTATTGTTTACTGTGCCCTGTCCACAGAGGTGGAGTCTACAGAGACAGGCAGGTTTCCTTGAGCTGCTGTGAGCTCCACCCAGTTCGAGCTTCCCAGCAGCTTTGTTTACCTACTTAAGCCTCAGCAATGGCGGGCGCCCCTCCCCCAGCCTGGCTGCTGCCTTGCCGGTAGATCACAGACTGCTGTGCTAGCAATGAGGGAGGCTCCGTGGGTGTGGGACCCTCCCGGCCAGGTGTGGGATATGATCTCCTGGTGTGCCTGTTTGCTTAAAGCGCAGTATTGGGGTGGGAGTTACCCGATTTTCCAGGTGTTGTGTGTCTCAGTTCCCCTGGCTAGGAAAAGGGATTCCCTTCCCCCTTGCGCTTTCCAGGTGAGGCAATGCCTCGCCCTGCTTCAGCTCTCGCTGGTCGGGCTGCAGCAGCTGACCAGCACCGATCGTCCAGCACTCCCCAGTGAGATGAACCCAGTACCTCAGTTGAAAATGCAGAAATCACCAGTCTTCTGTGTCGCTCGCGCTGGGAGTTGGAGACTGGAGCTGTTCCTATTCGGCCATCTTGCTCCGCCCCCCCAAGTTCCTTAATTTTTACTTTTCTTTGGTTCAGAAAACTTCATTTGGCCTTTCATTTTAGAATGCCTCAGTTTCCCCTCCATTCCTGAAATATATTTTCACTAGGTATAGGATTCTCAGTTGACAGTTCTTTTCTTTTAGCCCCTGGAAAATATTATGCCTCTTCCTTCTGACCTCCATGTTTTCTGATGAGAAATCTGCTGGCATTCTAATTGTGTTTGCCCTAGGAAAGGTGTCATTTTTCTCTAATTGCTTTCAATCTTTTAAAAAAAATTTTAGCTTTCAGAAGTAGGTTTATATCTTTTTGCCAAATCTAGGAAATTTGCAGCCCTGATTACTTCAAGTGGTCTCTTTCAACCCTCTTTCTCGTCTCCTTCTGGAACTCTGATGACATACATGCTAAATCTTTTGTTATTGTCCCCCTAGTCTTTGAGGCCTTATGCATATTTTCTCCCACTCTATTTGCTGAGTAATTTGTATTGTTCTATCTTCCAGTTCACTGATTTTTTCCCTCTGTCTTCTCCATTCTGCTGTTGAGCCCATCCCCTGAGCTTTTTATTTCAGTTGTTTTATTTCTTAGTTCCAAAATTTTCATTTGCTTCTTATCTATTTCTTCTACTTCTTTCCTGACACTTTCTGTTTTTTTTTTTTTTTCTGGGAATTTATATTTTTGTATTCATTTCAAGTATGTTTATAATGGCTTGTCAAAGCATTTTTTATGTGACTACTTTTAAATCTTTGTTGAAAACATTTTAACAGCTTTCTCATCTTGGCATTGGCATTTATTGTTTATCTTTTAAAATTCAATTAGATGTATTTCCAGTTCTTGGTAGGATGAGTAAATTTTAAAGTTAAAATCTGGACATTTTATATTATCAGACTCTGGATTTTATTCCAATAGTTTACTTTAGCTGGCAAAAATTGGCTGGCTTTCCCTGATGTCACTGTGTCAGGGAAAGGCTGCAGAGTGCTATGTTGTTAATTTCAAGTAGAAATAGAAGTCTAGGTTCCCCACTCAGTTTTTATTAATTCTTGGTACGGTGACTCCTCATTACTGCTGGGCAGAGGGAGTTCCAGCTCTCCATGTTGTCTCCACTGACACTGTGGTAAGGGTAGCCTCATTACTGTTGGGTGATGATTAAAGTCCCAGCTCTCTACCTGACTGATACCACCTTATGGGGAGAAATCCCTTGTTACTGCTAGGTGGGACTGGAAGAAGTTCATGTTCTCCACAAGCTCTCCACTGGTACCATGAGGGAGGAAGTTGGGTTGTTATTGGCCAGCTGGAATGAAAGTCCTAATTCCCTTTTTGACCTTCTCTAATACCACCCTGGTAGGGGAGGGGTTTGGAGTGCCTTGATACAGCCTGGCAAGGGTGGAAATCTAGGCTCTCACTTGTCCTTGCCTGTGTGGGTGAGGATGGGCCCACATGGGCCCACAGGTATTTTTGTTGTTGTTGTTTGTTTGCTTTTGTGATGTTTAGCTAGGGTAGAGTGGTTATTGTCTAAATTGTCTAAAAGTTTTTTTGTCTTTCTATGCTGCTCTTTTCTTAGTCCTTTGGCTTGAGGAGAGTAGGCTTTTGTTGGGGGTGTTTTTTGGTCTGTGTTTGTTGACATTTCTAGGTTACCTACTTCTTTAGTTCCAAGTCTGGAGTATATGAGGCAAAAAGAAAATCCATGGAACTCACCATATTTTTCTATGGGTATCACTGTCTCTAGCTGGTCTACTGTCTTCTCTTCACCTTTCAAAATGTTCTTATGTTTGCTTTATATACACTATCCAGCATTTTCACTTGTACTTAGAGAGAGGAATGAGAAAAGCACATCTGTTTCATCTTTCTGGAAGAAGGAGTCTTTTTTTTTTTTTTCAATTGTTCATTTAAAAAAATGTTTTTATTATATTTTAAGTTCTGGGATACATGTACAGAACATGCAGGTTTGTTACATAGGTATACATGTGCCACAGTGGTTTGCTGCACCCATCGACCTGTCATCTACATTAGATATTTCTCCTAATGCTATCCCTCCCCAGTCCCCCACCCCATGACAGGCCCTGGTGTGTGATGTTCCCCTCCCTGTGACCATGTGTTCTCATTGTTCAACTCCCACTTATGAGTGAGAACATGTGGTGTTCGGTTTTCTGTTCCTATATTAGTTTGGAAGCAGGAGTCTTGACACATTTTTGAGAAAAGAAAAAACTATCCACTCATTATCTATTCCTGACTGTTTTTTGTTTTTATATGTTCCTTTTGATTTCTTGTCAACATGTATACAATATTGTACAAAATAGTAATCAGTCTATGTATCTTTTTATTTCCTGTTTTTTCATTTATTATAAGACATAATAAACATTTCCCTATGTGTTTATATAGACTTCATAATTACTATTTTAATAGCCACTAATACTTATGCTGTTTTCAGCCCTGTTTTTAAAAACTTTTCAATTGGTTATTACTTCCACTTCTTTTTTCTATTAGAATTAACACTGCAAAATTACATATAGCTCTTTTGAACTTCTTCCTTAGGATAAATTTCTAGGATAAATGTATCCTTTCTTAGGACACATTATTTTTAGGTCGAAGAATTTTTTTTTTTTTTTTTTTTTTTTTTTGACATGGAGTCTCACTCTGTCGCCCAGGCTGGAGTGCAGTGGCGCCATCTCGGCTCACTGCAAGCTCCGCCTCCTGGGTTCACGCCATTCTCCTGCCTCAGCCTCCTGAGTAGCTGGGACCACAGGTGCCCGCCACCACACCTGGCTAATTTTTTGTATTTTTAGTAGAGACGGGGTTTCACAGTGTTAGCCAGGATGGTCTTGATCTCCTGACCTCGTGATCCGCCCGCCTCGGCCTCCCAAAGTGCTGGGATTACAGGCATGAGCCACCGCGCCCAGCCTCAAAGAATATTTTTAAATGAATTTTGTGATATATTTTTGGCACTCTCTACAAGGAATATAGAAATTTATGCTCAGTGTTCAGTGTAGTAATTTCTTCACAATGTCATCTCTTTTGGATTTTACAATAGTTCTCTGTGGTTGTGGTCCAGTCTCATCCTTACTTGAAAGCCTGAAGGACTCAACTTGCAATACTTAGTTACATCACGTGCTTTTCAGCCAGTGGCCTTCCAATCAGTGGTACCATTGGGAAATAAACTTTAGATAGAACTGTTAGTTGGCCTTCTATGGACAATTACTCAGGACTTCTCCTCTCTCTTTTCTGTGATGAATTTTATTGGAGAAACTTCTTAACCTGAGAAACAGAAACTCATCCCAGACATTACTTCTATAAGGTGAGTATTTCTGCTTTCAAACTTCCCAGAAAACTGAAAAAAAAACAATGTTTCTTTCTGGATCAGATGACTTGAGGTTCCTTCCTAATGGGGACCTGAGCCAATCTGTAGCCTCCACAAGTGAGTACTTTGGAACTAGAAAGGTTGGACATACTCTAGTGTCATATTAGAAAGCTAGAGAATCAATTTGTGGCTTTTTGGACACTGGTTGCTCATTAAAATCCTCTTTTTGCATCTACTTTCTCACCATACTTTGTAGCCTGATTCTAGCTACTAAATCCAGCAACCTTTTCTTATACTTCTCATCTTTTTGAGCTTTCTAGCCACTGTTCAGATGAATTAACTTTATGAAGTAGTATCAACTAGTAGCCCCATTTTATAGATGAAAATTAGAAGATTTGAATCCAGAAACTCTGGCTCCAAAGCCCACACTCTTAACCACTGTGCTGCTTTTGTGTTGATGATTAGCTGCCCCTCTCTCTTCCTTGAAGTGTTCTTTAGCCTGTCTTCTATGTGCATTCATTTCTTGGTCCGTTTCCACCTCTTTGTTTTCTTCTTCCAACACCTACAGGTAAACACTCACCAAGATTCCTTGGTGATGACATATTTATCTCCAGTAATAATCCTGTCAACTGCAAGTGTACATCACTTTTCTTCCTGCTGGTTGAACATCTGTATTTCCACAAAACCCAACATTTTCAATTTCAACTGCATCATCTAACCTCAAAACATGCTTTTACAGGGTACATTTTTTATTGACATATAACATAATGCAGAAAAATGTACCAAATAATAAGTGTACTTTGAGGAATTTTCATAAGGGGAACACACTCTTGTAGCCAGCACCAAGATTAAAAAAAAAAAACAGAACATCACCAGCACTTCAGACACACCTCTTGTGCTTTTTCCAGTCACTATCCACTTCACCCCAATAATAAGCATTATCATAATTTTTAACATTATGAATTAGTTTTTCCTGTATTTGAACTTTATATAAATGTAGTTAAACTTTTGTGCTCTTTGGTGACTATCTTTTTTCATTCAACATTATGTTTGTGATATTCCATGTTTTTGCATGTAGAGATAGTTCATTTACTCTATAACGGCAGTCCCCAGCCTTTTTGACACCAGGGGCTGCTTTTGTGGTAGACAATTTTTCCATGGACAGTGGGTGGGGGATGGTGATGGTTCAGGAATGAAATTATTCCACCTCAGATCATCAGGCATTAGAGTCTCATAAGGAACATACAACCTAGATCCATTGCATGTGCAGTTCACAATAGGGTTTGTGCTCCTATGAGAATCTAATGCCGTCACTGATCTGACAGGAGGCGAAGTTCAGGTAGTATTGTTTGCTCACCAACTGCTCACCTCCTGCCGTGCGGCCTGGTTCCTAATAGGCCACAAACTGTTACTGGTCTGTGGCCCAGGGTTTGGGGATCCCTGCTGTGTAATATTCTGTTATGGGAACATACCACCATTTATAAAGTTCATTTTATTGTTGATGGACATTTTGGGTGGTTTGCTGTGTTGGGTTAATATGAATAATGCTGCTTTGAACATTTCTGTATAAATGTTTTTAGTGGTTATATGCATTCTCTGGGTTCGTGCCCAGGAATGAATTGTTAACTCTGTATTGCCTGTTTTTGTCTGTTTTCTTTCATTACTCATAATGATTTTGTGATTCGGCCATTTTGCTTATGTCAATAGTTCATCACTATAATTAATGAATAGTATTCCATTGTATGGATATGATACCATTATTTATCTATTCACCTGTTGATAAATAGTTTCCAGTTTGAGCTATTACAAATGAAGCTGCTAAGAACACTCATGTACAATCTTTGTGTGGACATACATTTTAGTTTCTTTTGGTTAAATACTTAGAAGTGAAATGACTGAATTGCAAAGTAGGTGTATATTTAACATTTTAAAGCTGCCAAAATGTTTTGGTGGTGGTTGTATGTGTTAGTCCATTCTCATGCTGCTATGAAGAAATACCTGAGACTGTAATTTATAAAGGAAAGAGGCTTAATTGACTTATAGTTTCTCATGGCTGGGGAGGTCTCAGGAAACTTATAGTCATGGCAGAAGGGGTCTCTTCACAGGGCAGCAGGAGAGAGAATGAGTACCAGCAGGTGAAATGCCAGATGCTTATAAAACCATCAGATCTTGTGAGAACTCACTCACTATCATGAGAACAGCATGGGGAAAATCACCCCGTGATTCAATTACCTCCCACAGGGTCCCTCCCAGGACGTGTAGGAATTACGGGAACTACAATTCAAGATGAGACTTGGGTGGGACACAGTCAAACCATATTATTGTACTATTTTATATTCCCCTCATTAGTATATGAGTTCCACTTCTTCCCCATACTCGCAAACACTTGGTAAAAAGATTAGTATGTTCAATATTTTTAATCTTAGCTAATCTAATGGGCGTGTAGTGTTATCTCATTAAGATTTTAATCTCCAATGTATACATATGTCATAACAAGTGATGTTGAACATCTTTTCATGTGTTGATTGGCCATTCATATCTTGACTTTGGTCAAAAGTCTGTTTACATTTTATTGAGTTTTAAGCATTCTTTATGTATTTTGGATGCGAGTTCTTTACCAGATAAATATGTTGTAAATATTTTTATGAGTGTTTTGCTTTCTTATTGGTGCTTTCCTAAGAGTTCAAGTTTTAAGTTTTGATAAAGTTCAATTACCAACATTTTTTCTCTTATGGATAGTGCTTTTGGTGTCATATCTAAGAAATCTTTGCTTGTCCTAAGATCTCAAATATTTTTCCTGTGTTTTCTTCTAGAAGTTTCATACCTTCACGTTTCACATTAAGATGTGGAATATATTTTTAGTTGATTTTTGTGTATGGTAGGCAGTAGGATGGATTTTTTAAAAAAAATATGGGTACTTAGTTTATTGAATGACATTTGTTAAAAAGACTTCATTTTCCCCCATTGGCATATTTGTCAAAAATCAACTGGTCTATTTCTGGACTATATTCTGTTCCATTGATCTATATGCCTACCTTTACCATAATATTAAACAGAAGGAATTACTATAGCTTTATAGTAAGTACTGAAATCAAATAGAATAAGTCCTTCAACTATGTTCTTTGTTCAAATTACTTTGGCTATTCTAGGTTCCTTGAATTTTCATGCAAACCTTAGAATCAGCTTGTCAATTTTTATAAGAATACTTATAGAAATTTTGATTTGGATTGTGTTGAATCTTGGGAGGAATTTGGGCAACATTGCCATTTTAACAATATAGAGTTTTATAATCCATAAATATGCTATCTCTCTGCATTTATTTAGGTCATAGAAGTTGGGATGGGAGACAAGTAGTTTAGTGCTAAACCACCATAAGCCTCAGTTGTTCAACTGTTGGTTTCAAAAGTTGGAAATAATTCTCCTCAGCTACGTCCACTGCTACTTCTTTCTCCTTTCATCTCTTCCTTTTTTCTTCTTCTTCTTCTACATCTTTGTTACTGAAAGCAAATTTACCACAGGCTTGGTGTTTAATTCATATCCTATCTCTGTCCTTCTATTGTTCAAAATTTTTATATTGTTTTATTTTCTAAATATCAAGTTCACTTTCCCAAAGAGGTGGATCTCTCCATAAAATGAATTCTCAATCAGCTGATTAAGATTTTCTTCACCTTGTTGCTCTTGAATTCCCAATGCCTGGCACATTGATGAATGGTTGTAGACTACTCCATGGATATGCACTGAAAAGGAACACTGCAGTTTTCTGGATGTTTTAGGCCAAAAATCCTGCTCTTGAGATCAAAAGGGAGCAAGTTGTTTCAAAAAACATTGTTTATCTACTAAAATCAATTTTTCTTGAGTAATCTCTTAATTTATCTCTTCACTTTGGTCTTACAGGCACCACATGTAAACACATATCAGTTAGTACAAGAAAATATTTTCAGTCAAATGGAATATACATTCTTTACAAAGTGTACCATAGAGTTCTTTGTTTTTGTCTCACTTGTAGACTTTTGGCTGACCACATCGATGATCACGGTTTTTATATTTTTTGGTCAGGTGAAGATACTTTAAGAAATACTTTTTAATAAATGTGATGGCCAGCTTGCAAGATGGCTCCCAGAGATTCTTGCCTCCTGGTGTTCATGCCTGTGTGTATTCCCCTCCAGCACTGAATAGGGCTGACCTGTGTGACCACTAGGATATTGTGGAGATGGTGGGGCATGACCTTGGACACTAGGTTAAAAAAGAATTTGTGGCTTTTTTTTCCTCTCTTGGATTATTGCTCTAGGGGAAGCTAGCTCCCATGTCGTGAGGACACTCAGGCAGCTCTATAGAGAAGCTTATGTGGCAACAGAGGCCTCCTGAATAAAACTAACAGTAATTTGCCAGGCATGTGAGTGGACCAAATTGAGAGGAATCATCCGGCCCCAGACAAACCTTCACATGATATCACAGCTCTGGTCAACATCTGCACTGCAACCTTATGAGGCTGCCTACAGAAACTATGTGAGATAATAAGTGTTTATTATCATTGAAGCCACTACATTTTGTGGCAATTTGTTATAAAGCAATTAATTAACTAGTACAGCTAGGTAGAAAAGCTTGAAAAATCTTTCTTAAATCTCATTATAAAAATCTTTATGTAATTTTGTTTTCTACTGTGATGTCACTAATGTTTGAGTTAATTTATTATTCAGCAATCAATAACTAAAACAACTAGTTAGAAAGACTTGAAAGAAATGTTCCTAAATCTCATGACAAAACCCCAGTATAACCTTGTTTTATATAGTGATAAACTCTTTAAATAGAAAGATCTGAAATGTTTTTGCAAGACATGAGTGATTTTTGTTTTAGCGACATGGCAAGTGGATAGGTGTTCCTTCCAGTTTTCCTGGGGGAGGAATTAAGATAAGCAGTATGAGGTGTACTCTCATCCTCACCTCTAGTATGAGGTAGAGGATAACATAATGGTGATCTCTTTTCAGAGTCCCAGGCACTAAATGAAGGTCAAGAGAACTCCAGAGTTTCTTGCGTGAATATCTCTGACTCTGAAAACTTGGGACATTTCTACATTGTTTCATGGATGTATTTTGATGTGGTAAAAATCCTTCCTTTGTGCCACATATCGGCATTAAATGATTGAGGTGTAGACTCTTGTGAAACTTTCATTTAATTACGCATGAAGCTCTGTAGAATTTCACCCACAGAACAGGGGTTGTTTTGTCAAGTGTTCAAGACCTCAATTTGCCGTTGGCTCACCCCCAGCGCAGTCATGCGATTAGTCACGCAAGTAGTCACGAACACCCTTTACCATAAAGGAATAATCGCTGATGGCCCCACCGGTGCTCCTTCCCCCAAACATGGCTCTGAAAACTAAATTCAAACATGTGTGTCAGTTCGGACTTATTTTTCATGTTTGTTTTGCCCAAAGCATGGACCATGTCAGAGAAGATGGAGACACCTTCACGGCCTGTTAGTCACATCTCACCAAAGCTTCTCAATGGGCTGTCAGACAAGAAAGGAGCCTCCTGTAGCCATCTTAATCAGCATCCCCCATCTGTGAGGTCATCGGGATATTTCAAACAATCTTCAGCTCTCATTAGTTGAGTGCGTTTCACAGGCAAGTCCTTATCTTTTGTAACTTTTGCTGCCACATCCTGAGAAAGCCTCTCTGCAGAATGACACTTTCCCTATGGGTCAGCCCGCCATAATGAGCCACCAACTGATGTGCCCTTTGCACTCACTAGCCGTATATGTTGATATTAACCTTTCGTGTTGCGAGATGTCGCTTTTACCCTTGGCTTCTGCCATGTAAGTCTCATTATTTCTAATAGGCTGTGGCAATTAGGGTCTTGGGGCTGTTGATCGCAGCCATGTGGAGCGGGGAAGGGGCACTGGGGAGAACAGTTGCTTTTTCTTTCATGAACAATGTGATGCATAGCTCAGCCCAGATCTGCAAACAGCGAGCTGTAGTAGACCTCCGGCCGAGGATGGGAAATTCCACACCCAGCGCTTTCACATGTCCTTTCTTCACACCAACTACTGGCTATTCGCAAATCCCTTTTGTGTAGAATGACATGCTTGGCAGATATTTCAGCACATTGGATTTGGCCTAATAAGGAATTTATTAAACAAGATTATTTGGGGAAAAAATGGGTACATTCAAAGGCATTCTTTTTTTTTTCTTTTAAAGATAGTTGTCTGGAAAAGGAAGAGGATAACACTGATGACCAGCCATCTTGGGTGGCTCACAGGCTCACTAAGGAGGCAGTGTTGAGCCTGATGGATCCATGAAGGCCCCTCTGACTTGTAACTGTAAAATCATGACTCTTGATGGAGCTCTACAGTCGTTGAAACCTGGTGGGCCACCTACAGCTGAAAGTAAATAAAAAGCTGTTTCTTCAAGGTTAGAACAATAAATTGGTAGAATCCTAATAGGGATAAGGGAATGAAGAGGAAAAAGTCCACAGTAGGGCAAGTGCATAAGGAAGCTACAAATAAGTAAAAACATAATATAGGGTCAGCTCTCACATTCTCTTTAGTTCTTTGACCTGAAGCTCTTACTATATTAGAAGGAGAGCAAAACAAAATTAAGCATGATTTTTGCTTCAGACTAGAAAGGGTTGAAGGCTAAGGGACAACAGCTCAGAGGAAAGACATTAGCTTATTTATAGGTAGCAGAGCTTGAATATTCTACATCAGGGCAAGATTTTTCCAAAGAAATGCAAGAAAAAGCCCCTATATTAATCTGCTCTTTATGAAAATAACACTTGGGAAAGCCCCTGCAATGAATGTCTCATAAATTAAGGGCATAAATTCAGAAATCCTAGTGTGATACTGCTAAAATAATCCCTCCTGGCAATGGAGCAGTATGGCCTGCTGAGAGCCCCTTACTCCTGAGAGCTGATTTATTACTTGCTCTGTGTAATGACTCATTTAAAATGTAAGTTCATTTCAGCTAGGTTGGTCACAGTATAAATATGTTGTAGTGGCAAGGTGGAGAGTTCAAAATATATAGCCAGTAAACATCAAAAATTAATTCTTCTTTGAATAGGTAAGAAGTCTCCAGTAGAAAGCATAAGAATCAATTTTCCTTCCTTCCTTCTCTCCTTCTTTCTTTCCTTCCTTACCTCCCTCCCTTCCTCCACAAATATTTAATCAACTTGTACTATGAGCAAGCACTGGACTGGGAGCCGATGATACTATGCACCTGGTAATGAAATCTATAGCCTCTTTGCTTTCATCAGTGCCTTTTCCAGGCTACTACCCCAACCCCACCTGGCTCCAATTTCATTCTTCTCCCTTAGTCCATGCCTGGGAAAATAGAATATAACCCACATGGAGGAGAGGAAACTGTTGGGGCACAGAGGAAGTCTCAGTGGAGTTTAAAGGCATTTACATATTTATGGCATTGGCTCTTTGGTTTTTCTTTTTTGGATCCTTTTCCTCCCATTGGAACATTGCTCCCCAGACCTCTGGAGCAGTACAAAGGGCCTGGGGCTGCCTCACACATGGCAGGGAGGATCCTGTCCTGGGAAGTCCAAGCAGGAACGGAATAGGACTCAGGGAAGGATGGCTTGGGCCAGCTGCTCTCAGACCCAGGGAGAAGAGTTCTGGTTCCTCTTATTTCTTGGGATCATCCTTCCTTACTTTTTTGAGTTTTTAAGGCTTTCCCACCTATCTGCCTATCTATCTATCTATCTATCTATCTATCTATCTATCTATCTTTCTGTCAATCATCTATCTGTCTGTCTGTCTACCTCTCCATCACAGTACCTAAAGGGGACTTTAGAAGCTAATAAAAATGATTGCAAATGACTAAACCCATTGAACAACTGCCAGATGAGAAAACTGAAGCTCAAAGAAGGCAGGTGACTTTACCAGTGTCTGGTAGAAGCTGCTCACAATCTTAAATCTGTAATCTTTAAATGCAGCATTTATTGCCTATGATGTTATGACTCTTGGAATAGTTACTAAACTTTTTTCTTCTTCTGTTCCCAGTTGGGATCCCCCTAGTGACCCTTATTGAGAAAAGTCTTCTAAGTTCAAGAATAGAGGACATGTGGGAGAGGGTGAATTATGGAGCTGGAGCTGGAAAGAATTCAGTGGCGTGACTGTGCTGTGTGTACTGTTGTCAGCTATAATTCATCCAGAGCTCTTACAGAGAACTTTCTTAATTTATGTTTAAAGATTTTTCCCTCTAGTGCTGTGTCCATAAATGGCCAGATTATATGGGACCGTTTTCTTTGGTGGTGTTTATAGTTATCTTGTGCCAATACACAAAGTTGAAGCACTTCTTTCAGAAAATAAAATTATATTATGATAAACTACAGTTTGGAAGTAAATTTGGTGGTAAGGGAGCATTTCCTGGCCCCGAGGAGACTATGTAGGGCAGCAGTGAGGTGATCAGCCCTCTGACCTTAGAAGGAAGAACTTGGAGGAAGAGCGCACACACCTCACAGGATGTTATCACTTTCTCCGTAACTATTTCCACATTGTGTTGCAAACTGCAATTCATGTCTGTTTCTAAGAGACCGTGAGATATTTTTCAGTTCAATTTCAAATTGCTTCTGACAATTGAGAGGGCTTCACAGCTTTACAAAATGATCAATGGTTTGGGCTTTCGATTATTTGATGCACAGAGAATTTCATGAAGGAGTGTTTTAAATGAAACTTTCACATTCATTCCTGTTCCAATTGGAGGGATGCACAGCAAAATAGCATCTCACAGTGGACAGATTCAGTGTCCATTTAACATTTGACAGTGGGTAAAATTTCGTTCCCTAGGTTTTAAGGTTCAAAGTGAAAAAACAAACCTTGTATGGAAATAACTGATTGTGGAATGCGAAGGACCTGTGATCATGCAAAGGTGACAGAGCAGGTAAAATGCTTTGGACAAGTGGGAGAGAGTTTGCAGATAAGGAACCTATAAGGGGCAGGAAGAGGAATGTAGGACACTTAGGGATGTGGGTCACATTTTGTCCTGGAATCAGTACTCACCAGGTTAGTCTGAGGTCTTGAGAGAGAAGTGCTGCTCATAAAAGTAAATTGTGTTTCTGCAGTGAAATCTCTGAAACTTCAGGAGAACAGCACTTGGTCAGCTTGCTTGGGGTTACTGGTTCATGGTGACATATGTGTGTGTGTGTGTGTGTGTGTTTAGAAGGTGGGTGCTCGTTGCTTCATAGAGCAGTTTCAGGGCCACCTGTTTTGAGCTTAGTGTGACTTCAGATAACCAAGAGTAGGAAACAACTCCCAGGGTGATGATGGCAGCAACAGTGACCCCAAAGTAAAGTGGTGACTTTTTTTGACTATCTTCCCTGATTGTGTGGGACCCTCAAATATTTTCCCCAATTATTTCTGGGAATCCCAAAGAGCTACCTCTTGAGTCCTCTAAACAAACTATCTCAGCAGCCTGAGAAAAGGGACTTGCCATTGTCCCTCTTCTCTGCCTCTGAATCCATTTGGTAATTATGGCCAAGAAGTCACATGTAGACTGCACTGCAGTGCGGTGTGGCTGAGAGGACTTGCTTTAGGGTAGAGCGAAGTAACGTGCTATTTATCTGTTCATGTAACACAAGCAATCTGTCTTTTATTCTACATATTGTCACATGGTCCATAGAGCATTCAAGACCTGGAAAGATAAGTCAGAAAAGAACACTAACAACAAAACCAAAACAAGTAGACAAACAAAACAGCTTTGAAATACAGCTCCTGTTCTGTAAGAGCACACAGTCCATTGGAGGTCCACTTACACACACACACACACACACACACACACACACAAGGGTGTGTAAACAGTGGTGCTGGAGTCTCCTGACATTGTGCCTGGCAGCACTGCATCAGGAAAGACCCCACGGGAGCAGAAATTTTGAGATTGGAGCCATATTTTGAAGGAAGAATAACATCTGGACAGGTTCAGGTGAAAGGAGGGGGAACTTCCTAGGTAGAGAGGTGGCATGTGGCAGGAACTTGCATGAGGAGAAGCTGAAGCCAGCTGTTTGGTTGGTAGGAAGATCAGTTTTTCAGGAGAAGACAGTCAGTGTAGACAGTCCACACTGGCAAGGTAGCCTGGAGTCAGGCTATGGAGGACTTCAAGGACACCCTCATTGGATTTGGGGCCCACCCTAATGCAGGATTATCTTATTCCAATCCTTACCTTAATTATGTCTGCAAAGATGGCATTTCCAAACCAGGTCACATTCTAAGGCTTTGGTGGAGGTGAATTTTTGGGAGATGTTATTCAATTCACTACAGATGAATTAAGTTTGGGGCTGACTATAAACTGCTCTAATTGGGGCAACAAGGAAAGGCATTTTGGAAGGAATCATATTTGAGTTGATACCTGACTGAGGACAAAGAAGAAGTCATGTGAAGTTGTAAATAAGCAGAAGGAACACCAAGAGGCAAGACTTTAAGATGACAATAAGTTTAGTGTTTAGAAAGAATGACAGCTTTTTTTTTTGTCCTCCGAGATGTGAATTTTCTCCCTTGAAATGGTGCTAAAGCATTTAAGCCTGAAGAGACAAAATAGGAGACAATCTTGAAATTGAATCCACTCCATGTATCTGCTGCTCTTGCTAAGGTCAAGGCTGTGCCGTGGATGAACATGACCTCGGCTGAAAGTATTTGAATACTATTGGTGTCCCATGAAATGAACTAAATTATTTCACGATTCTCTTCCTCTGCTAAACTTTGTTCTCAGAAATTAGAAGCCCAGAAAAGTAGCTCACACTCAGTATTCAAACTCTCATTGCAATGGAAGCAGCACTGCAGAATTTATTTAGTGCAAAGAGTTAGGAAATTTGGGTGTTAAATCCCAACGTTAACAGTGGCCAACCACGCCTTTTAGGCAAGTCTCTTTACCTCTCTAGGCCGCAGTTTTCTCATCTGTAAGGCAATGTTGGACCAGATCACGTGAGGGCTGAGGCAGAGTGGGACTCTTCCAACTCTAGCTTCCTAGCTTCCCACAATGCCCCAGGAATTGTCTGGCCTTCGCAGGATCTTCCCAGAGTTCATGGACTCATTTGGCTCTTGGGTAGCCAAGGCTCTGAGTGTGGAATAGTTATAAAACCACCATGTACGAGGGTTCTTGTGAATACACTTTCACTTCAACTTGACCTCTAATGTGAAGCCCAGTTTCTGAGTGTGGATTTACAAAGGCTTTCCTCTATACACTTCTCCTTGCACCTGGAGAATCTGCTTGTGGACTTTCAGATCTACCAACTACCTTCCACAGAGCTCTCTGAGATAGGGAAGGAAAACCGGGCTTTACAGCTGGAAGACCAGGACTTTGTGAATAAGACAATTGTTCACAGCTATATGTTTACCGCAGCCTCTTCTAACTTTGCCTGTAATTACCTTGACCCTATGCACTGAATAATCTGTCTGCACTGCAGCGGGACTCTTAAGTTCCCGTTGATTCTGAGTAAGTCCCAAATATATTTTAATTCTGTCTTCTGGTATTCTGCTGAGCAGAGAGCCTGCTGTGTGCAGGAGGTGATGAGCTCCTTGAGTGGCTCTGCTATTAGCTCACTGGTGACCTGGTGACCATCTCATTCTAGTCAGCCCAGGACAATCCCAGCTTGAAAATGGAAAATTCTGGATCCTGGAAAACCCCTCAGTCTTGAGCAAACTGGGAGATTGGCACTCTACAGCAGTGCATGAGGGCTTCTCAGAGTCCAGGAACAAATTTGGAGAGTAAAGAAATAAACTGAACACAGGCTGGGCGCGGTGGCTCATGCCTATATTCCCAGCGCTTTGGGAGACCGAGGTGGGCGGATCACCTGAGGTCGGGAGTTCGAGACCAGTCTGTCCAACATGGAGAAACCCCGTCTCTACTAAAAACACAAAATTAGCTGGGTGTGGTGGCACATGCCTGTAATCCCAGCTACTCAGGAGGTTGCGGTGAGTGGAGATCGCGCCACTGCACTCCAGCCTGGGCAACAACAGTGAAACGCTGTCTCAAAAAAATAAATAAATAAATAAATAAAAAAGGAAAGAAATAAACTGGAGACAAAACATTAATCCTAATAGAAGGAAATAATGATCCACAGGCAGTGCCATGGAGCCCGCTGTGAGCCCTACTGCTGCTCCCTTCTCCCAGGACATCCCCCTGCAAGGCTGCACAATGCTATGCTGAGCACAATGAGTCTCTGGACGCCTCTGCCTAGCTGCTTGGCTGGAAATCTACCTACATTTAGATTTTCTAGTAATACTCACTCTGTTTTTCTTAAGAGACCCTGTCTGACTAAAACAATATATAGCAACATAATACATTCTGTAAGGAAAATCAGTAGGAATTCTTACCCTGAAAAACATCTTTTCTGGCTCTGTCACAAAATAGGCCCTAAGTGGCGGTGACGAAAGGAAGAGCACTTCTCGTCACTGCTGATGCACAGGTGAGAAACTTGGATTGTGATTTCTGATGCTATTCTTTTCTCAAAGCAATCAGATTTTCTTGGAAGTTAGTTAATTGCAGTCTTAGGGGAAAAAAAACGAAGATGGCTTGGAACATCCTAGTGTTGTGGACTGAATAAAAGAAGTTTTCGAGAATATCAGAGGCAGTGCTTAAAGGAGTTTCTCCTAGCCCCACTGTGAAAATGTGAACATCAAACAAAAGACAATCACAGCTTCATTAGTCCAAGCTGAGTTTGTGAAAGACTGTGAATTTGGTATAATACTCTAAAGAGATGAGTGTATAAAAACACAGCTAGCATACAAAAAGAGGTGAATATAACAAGCAAATTAGTATATATAGATATTCTAGCTTTTAAAAAATATTAAGTATATGTCTGTTTTAAAATATTGATTCGTATTTGTTTCTTTCTGCACAAGCAGGAGAGAATAAACTGAGGGACCTACGAGTCAGCCATGGCGCCCCTGGAGATGTCTGTTTCAGGAGCAGGAGGGATTCCTTGGCATTGCGCCATTTAATGATTAGGAAGGAATGGGGCTCAAGAAATCAGGAGTAGCAGGAGAGCTCCACAGTGTACCCCACCCTGATGAATTATCCAGTATCCTAAGGAGGGAGGTCATCTTTCATTTCTTAAGAGATGAAATCTCAGCACGGGTCCACTAATGAGAAGCAACTACTACTAAATAAAGCGTTCTTTTTTTTTCTTTTTGAGACAGAGTCTCACTCTGTCACACAGGCTGGAGTGCAGTGGTGCCATCTTAACTCACTGAAACCTCCACCTCCCTGGTTCAAGTGATTCTCCTGCCTCAGCCTCCTGAGGAGCTGGGATTACAGGCGCCTACCACCACGCCCAGCTAAATGTTGTAGTTTTAGTAGAGATGGCATTTCACCATGTTGGTCAGGCTGGTCTCGATCTCCTGACCTCAGGCAATCTGCCCACTTTGGCCTCCCAAAGTGTAGGGATTACAGGCATGAGCCACCATGCCCGGCTACATTCATTTTTAAGAAGGCTAACAGATCAGGCCAATATATCAAAACTAAAGAATAATGCATGAATGCATAAAGACATGCAAATTTAATGAACACTTTATTTCTGGGAAAGAAAAGTCATGCAAAAATGAAATCTCTACGAAAGTCAGGGACATAAGAGTGCCAGGTGGTGAAAAGAGGGCTATATTAGGTATCTATCACAGTGCAACAGATTATCCCCAAACCTTAGTGGAAAAGGGAGAAAGAGAAGGGCAAGAGAAAGAAAACCAAATGTCTGCTCTGGTGGCCTAGGAATATTGCCTAATGTCAAAACAAGGAACAAGGGAGGCCCAACACTCGGGATATTTCAGGGCAGGAGATGATTGTGGCGGCCAGGCATGGTGCTTTGTAAAGCTCCCAGGTGATTGTGTCAGGCATCAGGGTTGAGAAGCTTTATCCTAGAGTGTGACTTGCCAATCTACATTTACTTTAGTCACAGTCAACTTGGTTAGTAGAGGTGTTGGTGGGTGGGGGGTATAATGAACACTCACTGAGCATCATTGATGTATCAGGGTCTGTGCTAGGGCTGTTTTGTATATTTCCTCATTGACTCCTCACAATAGCCCTGGGCGAGTAGACAGCACGACTGTATTATCACCATTTTATAGAGGCAGGAACAGAGGCTGGAAAAGTTTAGTAAACTGAGACTATCTCCTCCTCATGAAGGAAAATGGCGAGCAGTGGGCTGCAGAAAACAGAGTGTTTGGACTTAGAAAGCGATACCCCAATTGAAGTCCTCAGAAGCAAAAGTTTTGTCCTGACCTTATCCCGCCCTCCTGACTCAGTCCCATTCTCCACCTAGGCTAGCCGTACAAACTA
This sequence comes from Chlorocebus sabaeus, assembly GCF_047675955.1. Lineage (NCBI taxonomy): Eukaryota > Metazoa > Chordata > Mammalia > Primates > Cercopithecidae > Chlorocebus > Chlorocebus sabaeus. The sequence continues at coordinate 37,904,007 of NC_132917.1, read as the reverse complement.
GAATCCCTCTTCTTCGAGGTGAGTCATAGAGACCAGAACCACTTTTCTCCAAAGCCAGCCACAAAACCTAAAAATATTACTCTGACATTCCTCTGCCTTTCTGTGTAAAAACTGGCCACAAAGAAATTATCTGGCCCACTTTGTTTGACTGCAGGTCACAAGACCCCCGTTCCAGTGAGGGTCCTGCCCATAATCAGAAGGAAGGAATGCTGCACAGAGGCCAAGAGGAACCTAGGCAGACAGGCCTAGCTGGATCCCTACTCAGTCTGTTAGCGTTAGATTATAGCCTTTTTGTCGAATCATATTTCGGCATAGCTGTCCATACTTTGTTGAACCTAAGCTGTCATACTTCGTTGAACATGGAAAATTTCCCTTGCATCTTTGGGTCTTCATTCTGAAGGCTCTCGTGTACACATTAACAATAAATTTGTATGCCTTTTCTCCTATTAATCTACCTCTTGTCTTTGATTTTCAGTAAACCTTCAGAGGGCAAAGGGGAAATTTTCACTTGGCCCCTAAAAGGATGAGGTTCAACCAGGGGGAGCAATGATGGGTGCTGGAAGGGAAGTGATGGGGGTGGGAGGGTAGAGGAGGGAAGATCGCTAGGCTTAAATCCAAGGCTGGGATGTAAATACGGAGCTCTTTCTCCTTCTTTGCCCTTGGAGCATGGTGCTGTGGCTCTGGTGAGCTCCTACTGGGTGCTGAGTAACTTTGTGTGAAAACAATAGAGAAACTGAGAAGAAGAGGCCCAGGAGGAAGGGTCAGGAAATGCAGATTTCAGGTCACTGAAGAGGCCAGGTAAGTGAGGACATGGATGAGCCTATGGGACACGTCAATGCTGCTCCAGGAGCAAAAAGATCATTTCAGGGTGGGGAGAAACTGGGTGTCTGGAGGCTTCAGGTTGCTGTTGTCAGCAATTATTAGAAAATGTTTTAAAGCAAATATGTACATGCCCACTCACCCATGCACACACATCTGCTTCTAGAAACAAACTGCATTTCTTTGCTACAACAAAAGGGTCTCATTACTTTATATGGAGAATGATATAGAGAATTCCCTTCCCGTAAGAGCTGCAAGTTCACCTTGAAATGCAAAGTGGTTTTCTGTGCTACACCCACTTAGTTTCTCCTTTTCTGAACGTTTGACATCATTCAGTCTTTGCTGATAGGGAATCCTGCAGCTGTGTATCTCCTCATGTGGCCTCAAAATCATAGCTCTTGGGGCCATTTCTTTACTCTGGTAATTTATAAAGCCTCTTGTGCTAACCTGGTAAATGACTTGGGAAAGCCATTGGTGCCCAAAGAATGATTGAAATCAGAAGCCAAGACAAACTTGGAAAGATGGCCATGGTGCTAGGTACCAAATGAAAATAAACAAACCGACTACAAAATCAACCTCAAATGCCCTGCATTGTGCCTTAGAGGCAATGAAATAGTAGTGCTGGCTTCCTAAAACAGGAACCCTTCACCAAGCAAGAACTGCCCATTTCAGAGCCTGAAAGGTGCTCTTCTAAATCACAAAAGAAACAAGAGGAAGTGAGGTCATTGTTAGAGGTCTGAGTCTGGGATCAGAACGAGTCCCTATGTCTATGATACTAGGCTTGTGACCTAAGGATGTTTCAAGACCTGGAGAGCTGTGCTTGGCTAGACCTTGTGGCCTCTCATCACTGAAGCTGTTGCCAAGCACCACAGGCTCCTCTGGGAAATTAATGATGGTTGGAGAGAAAGCCAGCTCCACAGTCAAGCTGGGGGCATTCGAGGAGCCCAGGGTGAGGAAATAAGGGAGGGTATGAATGAAAGAGGCAGAATATTTGCTTGGGTTCTGATCTCTGAGGCAGTATGTGGCTCAGATCCAAACTCTGTGGAGCTATTTCCTATGCTGGATGGAGTTCTCTCTTACAATATGAAAGCTTTAAGTACTGAATGTACTGTCAGCTATCTGGTGAATCTCTCTATGCACAGTGTTGTAATATATCCAGGTGAGAGATGGAGCCCAAGGTGTGTCATACAGGCTGGTTTTTCCTTTCCAGAAAAAAAAAGGTAAGAATATTTTTGTTTAAGATGAAAATTAATGAAAGGCCTTTCTTAAGGGTTATGGACTGAATATTTGAATCTCCCCCTCCCCAAACTTATATGTTGAAGCCCTAACCCCAAATGTTAAGGTATTTGGAGATGAAGTTTATTGGGAGGTAATTAGGGTTAGATTAGGCCATGAAAGTAGGGTCCTCATGATGCAATGAGTGGCTTTGTAAGAAGAGGAAGAGAGAGAGGAAAAGACCCTATGGTACTTAATGAGAAGGCAGCTGTCTGAAGCCAGGAGGAGAGCCTTCACCAGAATCTGACCATGCTGGGACCCTCTTCTTGTGTCCAGCCTCCAGAACTGTGAAAAAATCAGTTTCTGTTGTTCAAGTCTGTGGTGTTTTGTCACGGCAGCCCAAGCTGACTAGACATTAAGTATCCACCTTTGCCCATGCTGGCCTGGGCTGTACTGAGAACATCTACCTTTTCATTGACTTTATCTATCCCCAAATGGAATATTCCTTCCCTCTGATTGTGGCTTCTCCAGTGGGGATCAGATGGCCAATTTAGTAGCAGGTAGGTGGCGTCATAGGAAACTGACATTTTGTAGGTCAAAAGTTATTTTTAAAAAAGCCATTGAAAATTGCTGCCATTTGGCCTATAAAATGGCTTTTCCACGTGGTTCTAACATCCCTGACATTGTGTACCTAGTTGATGCCAGGTGTTGTGGGTGCCCAAAATGTAAGAAGCACCTTTGTCTGCAGAAGATTTATATTATACCAGGATTCAGCAAACTATGATTCACTGGCCAAGTCTGGCCCATCACTGGTATTCATAGTTTTCCTGGAACACAGCCACACCCACTTGTTTACTTAATAGTCTGTGACTGTCTTCATGCTACAAAACCAGAGCTGAGTAGTTGAGCAAAGACTGCACCACCCACAACACTTAAACTATTTACCATCTGACTGGTTAGAGAAAAAGTTTTCTGAGCCCTGCAGTCCACAGTGGTAAGACTCAACGATCACTCATAAACACCGCCATTTTTCTTATTGCAATTTCACACACCTACCTTACCTTTCTTACCTTTCGTCACTGTTTTTTTCACTCCTCTACTTGTTTGAATTTCCAAAGTCTCTCCTTTCCCCACTCTTCATGATTTTTGCTTGTTTCTGGCTCCTGTTCCTTTCTACTCTCTTCTGTTTGCTTTTCATTCTTCTCTTGATTGGCTTCTGCTCTCCCATCCTTGCCCATCTCTTCCCACCTCTTCATTCACTTCTTCTTCTTCCGCTTTGTTCCTTCCTCTTTTCCTCTGTGCCTCCTCCATGGAACTGGTTGGATTCTTTGACTTAGGATGGATGGATTGACTCACCTTCTCACCATTCACAGCGGCATTTCTGGCCCCCACACAATCTTATGCAGATTTCCCTCTTTAGATCTCCTCAGTCTCTGAAGCGGGACTGATATTTAACTGGTAAGGAAGGTAACCTTGTAAGAATCAGTGTTTATTTAGACTGTCTGCTCTGATTGGTCAGTGTTGAATATTTTGCAAACCATTCTTGCCATCAGATCATCTGCCTCAACCAGCCAGACAGCTCAAAATTTAGAAATGTTGCCCAGATACCTTTCTTTTAGAGACTCTATGAATTACTGTTTGTGGGCTCAGCCTCTGGGGTTTTAATGAGGCTCTTGTTGTTTTTATAGCATTGTGAGGCTGTGTCTAGAATTCAGAAATTAAGTCCATTCAAAATTAGGATGGGTGTGTATACTGGGTGGTGCCTTTCTTCCCACAAAGTAATGTGTTTTGAATCTAAGATATTCTGTGGTCAAATGCTTCTCAGAAGCCTGTACCAGTGGTTGCTAAAGACTTTCTTATGCAATAGTGTTGAAAAAAAATACACCAAAAAACTGGGTAGTGTGGTATTTCTTAGCACTCATCATTGATGCCAGACTGACAAAAGACTTTATATTTCAGGGTTATTAACCATCAACCCAACCTACGATTGAATTGAGAGGAAATGGCCCCAGCACACAGCAGCCACAGGCTTTGCTTAGCTTTGAAGAATGTTGGTTAGAATATGTTTTAGTGACAAAGACTTGGCTGCATTTACCTAATTTTGATTGATTGATTGATTGATTGATTTAAAGAGACAACGTCTTCTCATGTTGCCCAGGCTGGACTCAAACTCTTAGTCTCCAGGGATCCTCCCACCTTGGCCTCCCAAGTAGCTGGGCAGAACTGTAGGCACATATCACCATTCCCAACTTTGTCTAAAATTTGAATTTATTTACCCTAATTACTTTTCTTTCTCTTTAAAATGTTTTTGTTAAAGCTGTGCTCCCTTTTTTCCGTGGTGAGTATGGCAATTCTGATTTCTGTATATTTTTAAAACTTGTGGAGAAACCACTTAATCATTGTATCTAACAATAAAAGTCACAAACTTGTTATGGAAAAAAGAGAAAGGGATTTAGTCAAGCAATGTGTAATAGACATTTGTTGGTTGACTATGTAGCTTCTGTTGTTTTCTTCCTAGCAGCCCTCATTGGAATTTGGGAATCCATTTGGCTCTATGGAATCTGATTCCACCTGGGGCTCCGGGGTAGAACATGTGACCCAGACTAGCACATTTGGCTCACCAGTTGTGTGATTGGCCCTGGGTGGACATATGACGAAGCAAATCCTATTAGAGTGAATCCCAGGACTTTTGCTTGGAATTCTAGAACAAAAACCTTTCTTTCTTGCTGGATGTAAACGAGAAAGCACACAGCTCAGGGACCTCTTGGTGAACATCTTGGAACTATGAACAATATTGGGCAGAGGCTAGACAAAAGGAAACTAGGTGCTTAGTGAAACTGTTGAGCTGTTGGACAATGCCTTAACTGAAACCTCTGGACTTCACAGTTATAACAGCCAATAAATTCCTCTACTTACTCAAGTCAGATTGGGTTGGGTTTTCCATCACTTGCAATCAAAATATTTCTAGCTTATGCACAGGACAATTAAATAATGATCATAGGCATAGAAACAAGAGACCAAAGACTAGGTACTAGTGTCTGCTCCATGCCAACTAACTGAGATCTTCAGCGGGTCCTTATCCTCTCCTCTATGGGCCTCAGTCTCTAACATACAGAAAGGAAGTATAAAATTGGGCTTGGTGCCTTCTAAGATCTGTTTTAGATATAAGAATCTCTGAGTTCAACCCTCATCTTGATCCATTGCAAACTAGCTCTTGGTTTGCCATTTCTGTCAATGGCCCATCACACTCCCAGCCTCTGGAAAGAAACTTTGAAGTCATCACTGTATCCATCTCCAACTCCATCTCTCCTCACCAACTCCAACTCCTCTCTCCTCATTATCTCCTACATCTGCTCCATTACCAAGGCTTGTCAGTTCTTCTTTCTAAACATCCCTTTTAATCTTTCCCTCCTTCCCATTTTTATGAACATTATTCATGTCCAGGCCTTCATCCACTTGCTACATCTCCCTATAGTTCCTAATCCCTTGAATCCATCTTCCTCATTCCTGCCAAATTAATATCCTCAAACAGACTTTTAAAAATTACAGGAGCCCCACAATGGAAAAATGAAGTCTACACTGCTCAGGAGGCCTTCACTGTGCTCCATTCATTGTAGCCGTCCTGGCTTTTTAACATGGGTTACTTATAGCCTTGATTGAAACACAGAAAGAGGACTGTTTTTTCGTTTGTTTGTTTGTTTTTGTTTTGTTTTGTTTTTTGAGGGTATTTGGAAAGGACTTTTTCAGGAAATATTGGAGGCTCATATAGTAGATCTGTTGCTGGGCCCAAGTTGTAGGGGAATACATGTTGGTGAATGAAGCATGGCAGCCTTAGAGCTAACAACCCAGGGCTCCATGAGCACTGCATCCTCTACACACTCCCTTGGATGAGTGTGCCCTGGAAAATGTGTGGCGCTTTTAGGTGTTAAATACACTTATTAAAGCAAGATATATCTTATATGTGCTCGACTCTGAAATGATGGGCATTTTAAACATTTATGACTTTAACCTAACCAAAACAGATATTGGTTAAGGTCTAACTGCTCTTCTTTTTAAAGCGTATGTTAATGTATCAAGTATATATTTTATTGGGACACTCTGTAGTAGGTAGCCATGAAAAAAGTGACCGTTGACTTATTATCTTCTTGGAGTTATTGCTGGATTAAGAGGAGACATTCTCTGTTTTTTTTTTTTTTTTTTTCCTTATTTTTAATAACAGAAACCCTGGCCCATAAAGGCCTGTGTGCTCTGAGAGAATGTGCTGAGCCGGCCTTGTTTTTCTCCTGCTTCCCGTGACAGGGCGCTCCTCCCCACAGGACTTGCCAAGTCCTCATACATGTTGAGTCAACATTTTGGATGTGAGCTCATTACATGGGAAAAAGTGTTTAAACAACAGCTTAACATGCAAGTGTACTATGGGCTCTTTTCTGTCAATGTTTCAGTTCAAATTTCCTGAAGCTTGGAAAATTGCATGTATTTGTACGATATCTCAGCCTTCTCCCTCTGGCCTGAAGTGAGGCAGTTGGCTTCCTGCTGTAGACTAAACACATGAATAAAAGATTCATGCCACGTATATAGTGTATCTACAGCTTTAGGCATTGTCTATTTTACTGACCGCCTTGTGGGTGTACTTATGTCTACAGTGGCCCATCGTGCTAATCTAGTGGTCAGAATAAGAATTAACATTCTTGAAAACCACTTCAACTGGCCAATTTTGATTTCAGCCAGCAATCAAGTCAATTTGAACATCTAAAAGAACTAGATCTGGTTATTTTCTTTATATTCATGGGGGAAGGAAGGGATCTAGAAGTGAATTAAGCTTCTTTGAGGAATTAGGGTTAGGAAAAAAACAGGTAAGAGATGAGAAGAAGATAAGAATGACTTGGGAGGAGAGACTGGGGAGATGAATGGTGAATGGGTAAAGATGGAACTTAATCTTCACTATGTTGTCATGTCACAGACCAGGTATCAGTACCCACTGAGTACCCCCTTATTCTTCTCTCTGGGGGAATATTTAGCCCAGAATGTCGTGAGTACCCCAGGCAGATGTTCATTATCTAATTGGTGCTTGAATAACTGAATTTAACTTTTTGTGTGTGTTGCCCTAACCTGAATCCCTTAGACATTGATGGTAGAACTGTGGAGAAGTATCCCTGGAGATAAGCCACAATCTCAGGAAGGCTGAAGAGTAGAGGAAGAAAATGGATAACAATCAGAAGAAGTGATTTGATGATCAAGGCCGTATAAGCCATATTAAGTTTAATAGTAGATAATACATAGAGAGAAATTTCTTCCTCTGAGTCATATGTGTTTATCAGTTTTCTATAGATATTGATTGCCTTTGCCATATATAAAATTTTATGCTTTTATGAGACTTTTCTTAAAAATATCTCTTGGTCAAAGTTGAACAAGTAATGAGTTGCATTTGGGAGGTAAACAGTGGTTGCCCTTCAGAAGGCAGGTGTGAGCTCAGTAAAATGTAGATTCACAGGTGAAGAGTTTCTGAAAATGTGGGACTCTGGAATATATATATGTCTTTCCTTTTCTCTTTACTTCCTCTTTCAACTTTCCAGTTTTCAACTGAGAAAAAAGCTTATCTTTTTTTGTGTGCGTGACTCTGAAGCAATGTTTACCACCAAGGGTAGGGGCAAGAGGTACACTCTCTTCTAAATAACTTGGGATTTTCCCAAATAACCCAAGATGTGGGGCCCTTTGGGACTTAACACGGCTGACGCCTTTGTGGATGCATGCTGATGGGCTGAGTTTCTTCCTAGGTTATGGGGCATGGCTGGCATGGAAGGCACTCTAAATTCCCTGATGGTTATGGCCAGTGTGGTAGGAGAGAATTAGAATCCATGTCCTGATAGAAGAGACTTTCTACATAGAACTTCCCACCCCCTCAGATCTTGTCTTTCTTCCAAATCACATTTGTAATATCCCTACACGCCTCAGAGACACTTTTTTTTTTTTTTTTTATCCAGCCCTACGTCATCATGCTTGATAGACATTTGCTCTTTTTTTCCCCTCTTCTCCAAAAAGGAAAGGAGAAACAAACAGCCAATATTAGGTGAACAGACTTCTTTCTGCCTTGTTTTATAGTTTTGTAAATCATAGTAAAACCTCACTTATTCAGATTTAAAGGTTGAAGGGCAGTTCAGGTTCATGAATAATCTTCAACATTGAAAATTATAAAAATAATGCATTGTTAAAAATAGTATGTATTTACAACAGTATGATTTAGTGGCTGAGAAAGTGGCCTCACTACTCCCAGGTCAAGGTTCTTGCCAGCTTGCTCTAATGAATTGAGAAACACCATTTGTATTTAGTGTGTTTCTTGTTGGTTTGCAAATCTTTACTGCTAAAATGTTTGAAAACAGCTTATCTTCTTGAGTAGTTTGAATTCCTCTTATTTACATTATTACTGCATCATAAAATATTTTGCTGGCACAAACTTCAGACCGGTTTGTATCCAATTCATGATTAACACATTATTCAGGATTGGATGAATCAGACCTTAGCCTAGATTTCCTATGGGAAGTTGCTAAGACTCCACCGAGGAATATTTAGGAGAAGGAGCAAAGCTGAGTCAAACCACTCAACAAATGTTTGTTGAGTCTTTCTCTTTTGTGCCCAAACAGGACTGGATGTGGTAAACTGGGGTAACATAAGTATAGCAGCTAAAAGCAAAACCAACCAGACAAAAAATACTCACATATTTTACAAATCACACTTAGGTCACAAGCACCTCTTCATCCCACACGTCTCTTAGTCAAATGGCCAAGAAAAAGTAAAGTAAAATGATTTGAGTTTCACTTCCTCTCTCTTATTCTGTCCAAATGCTGGAGATCAGAGGATAGACAAGAGGAGGGAGCGAGAAGAGAAACAAGATTTGAATAACCACAGAAACAATTGGCTTTTGGGTGAATTCTAAAGCAGACCACAGGAAAAGGAAACCATTAAAATATTTTTGTTTTATCCCTCTTTCTCTCTGTGTGTGTGAACCTTAATTTGAATCTCACTTTTTTTCCAAATACCATCTAGTTTCTCTTGGCATGCATCTCCCTGCTCATAATTCCCTCCACATCTTGAATGAACTTCATGTTCACCTCTTTGAACATTATTTTCATTTGAAGTTCAATGCTTTTCTCTCAACTTAGCTGAAATTGCTACTGCTCATGAATTCATGTCCTGTACTCCAGCTTCCAATTTTTTGCCAGCCTTTGAGAAGTCAGTCATAACTCACAGATTCTGAACTACAGTCTTCCCTACCTTCTTACTTCTCTTTCTCATAGTTCAAGTTTTGGTCTATTCCTCTTACCCACTCTCTCTCTGGGCACACTGATATGGTCTGGCTGTGTCCCCACCCAAATGTCATCTTGAATTGCAGCTCCCATAATTTCCACATGTTGTGGGAGGGACCTGGTGGGAGCTAAGTGAATCATGGGGGCAGTTTTCCCATACTGTTCTCATGGTAGTGAATAAGTCTCATGAGATCTGATGGTTTTATAAGGCAAAACCCCTTTTGCTTGGCTGTCATTCTCTCTTGTCTGCTGCCATGTAAGATGTGCCATTCACCTTCTGCCATGATTGTAAGGCCTCCCCTGCCACGTTAAACTGTGAGTTCATTAAACCTCTTCTTCTTTATAAATTACCCAGTTTCAGGTGTGTCTTTATTGGCAGTGTGAAAATGGTCTAGTTCATACATGAAGGCTTTTTTTTTTTTTTTTGACTGTCCCTCTCTGAAAAGTACTCTGACCCAAAGGTGCCCCTATGCTCATCCAAAACCATTGAAGTGAGAGAAATGAAGGCAAAGCGTCATTCAATATGGTATTATTTTTAGATGAGGACAGGAGATCCTGACTCATCCATAGAAAGTCAGTGTCATACCAAACCAAGTTCAGAGACTGTGGCTGCCGTAAACAGCTTTCAGCATAAAGGGACTGTGGATAGAGAAAATAAAGAAGGTAAACTCTTCCTACCACCCCTCTCCCCCATCTCCTCACTACTGCTCTTCCCTGCTGGTCAGGGTCTCTGAGGGTTTTGATGGGCAAAACTGTCATTTCTGCTGTTGAGAATACAACGCAAGAAGCAGCCCGACCTTTGTTAATTTTGGTATCAGGATCAAGAATATTTTCCTGATGGATTCCTGTTTTCCTAGGAATTGCTTGAGAGCTGGGAGTCTGTGGTGGTGTCAACCGGTGATTTAATGAGGTGTGAGGGCCCCAATCTTTAACAGCTTCTCTTAAAATCACTCACAGCAGGTTCTGTGTGGTTCTCAGGCCTGTAATCCCAGTGCTTTGGGAGGTCAAGTTGGGAGAACCGTTTGAGGCCAGGAGTTCAAGACCAGCCTGGGCAACATAGTGAGACCCCATCCCTACAAAAAATTTAAAAATCAGCAACGTGTGGTTGTGCACACCTGGAGCCCCAGCTACTTGGGAGGCTGAGGTGGGAGGGTCAGTTGAGCTCAGGAGTTCGAGGCTGCAGTGAGCTATGATCACCACTGTACTCTAGCCTGGGTGACAGATAGAGACCCTGTCTCTAAAAATAAAATGAGAATTAAAACATCACTCACAGCAAGCATGTAGCAAAGCATGTGGTTAACATTACCATATAAACATATACATGTAGTAATTGGCAAAGCATGTGATTAAAATTATCATATAAGTCTACATTTTAAAAAGAATTGGCAAAGTTTGTGTTTAAACTGCATCACACCATCATTTGTAGAAGGAAGATGCTAAGAAAGTGCTATACTTTGACACTGGGAAAATGCATTGTTTGAAAGGGGGAGATATTCTAGATTTAATTTTACTAAGTTCGTTTAAGAAACCGTCTACATGGATTTGTATTGGTGGTATTGGCTGAGGGGTCGCTGGCAGATCATATCTACCACCTAAGCACAGCTTCAGCGGAGTGTCTGGTTACCTCCTCATGCTCCTCTCTCATTGCCTTCTCAAGCCCCTCTTAGTTAACAATTCCCAGGCTCCCACTGGTTGCTGCTGAGGTGCACAGGTGGATGCATCAGAATCGTGGGACTCAGAACTCAGAGTAGAGAAGGATTCTGGGATCTGTGGAGTCTTAAAACTCAGGAGTCGGCCTTCATCTTTGCTCCTGCTGCTGCTACTAGCTGACATTTATTTGATATTTCCCATCTGCTGGGAACTTTATATACTTTTCATCTGTAGTCCTTCCAACAGCCTTGAAAGGGAGATTTTCTCCTATTTTGTTGAGCTAAACTGGAGGGTCAGACAAGTTAAAACACATTTAATGTGGCACAGCAAGTTAGCAGCAGAGATCCCACAAAGATGTCTGACCACATACCTCACCCCTTTCCCTGCACCCATGTCTCCTCAATGATGGTGGACTAAGCTGAAGAACGTACAAACCACTGCAATCATGAGATGACTATGACCAATTTTAGCCTTGTTTGATGTCCAATTCCATCTGATTATTCAGAGATAAACTCTCATTTCCCTTTGCAGGCACACAGGGCCATCCCTGCAGCCCAAAACAACACTGCAAACTCCTATCCAATTTCCTGTTTCTATATCTTTTAGAGTAATTATGGCTCATCTTTCTGGGTTTTCCCATTGATATTTATGCTTTGTTGATTTTTCTACAGATGCATTGGGGGCACATGTCCAAATTAAATATCATTTTATTTTTTCCTGCCTCTTATTTTAAGTTCTCTTTGTCCTTTACTCTCCATGGGATTTGTACTATATTCCAATTAGTGTTCTACAATATTCCAATTAGTGTCCTACACATTTAGGCTGTAGACTATTAGCTACACTTCCATATCACTAGACAAGCTCACGGCATTCAATTCTACCTGTTATTTGATTTTGGACTCTTAGAAATTAGACCTTGATCATAGGTAATGCTTGGAGTCAACCATTGAAGACCACCTTTTACTTTCAACTTGAACACTTAATTCACCATTCTCACCAGCCCTCCAGGTCAACAGGCTGGGTGTAATTGTCTATAGCTCATAAATAAGAAAGTCAAGGCCAGCAAGGTTGTGAGGCTTGCCCAGGCTCATGCAGTGATTATAACCATAAGCAGGACTAAAAGCTTTTGACTATAAAAGATCAAAACCATTCCTGCCCTAACTACATTTTATATAAAAATGATTGACAATATTTTTATTAAACTGCACTTTATTTGTTGGCATAAAACAGCTTTCAGGTTTTTAAGTGAGTTATGGTCACCTTGGAATGGCTCTGGGTAAGATACTGACATCGCTGAACTATGTTTTCAGCTTCTGGAGCTCCTACTTTCATTCCTTATCTTGGGTTTGGTCCCCACCTCCGTATTTCCCTGGTAGAGCAGAGTCTCTGGCTGCTCCTACCCTCCCCCTGCCAACTCCACCTTCTGGGTCCGAACTTGGAAACTCTGGCCTCTTGATGCTCCTCAAATCACAGCCTGACTATGGCGGTCCTTTGCCCCTCAAGTCAAAGGTCCAGCTTTTGGTGGATTTCTCAGTCTGGGGAATCTAAGCTCAAAGTTCCTTTAACAGAGAACAAAGCTTTTCATTCCTCAATCAGAGCTAAGATGCAAGCATGTGCTTGGGAGAGGTGACACTTTGATTTAGAGCCACATGAAAAGGTAAGTGACTGATGTCATATCTGCTCTTAAGCTGGTTTTAATGAGCGTGGAGAAGGGAGGGCAAGGGCATGAGTATCTGAGGGGGCTGGTACAGAATGGATGTTCCTGAGAGAGTGGAGGAGGGACCCAGGAAGCAGCTTGGGAATGCTCATCTCAGGGCTACTGGCAATGAATGGGCTTAAAAATGCTGCTGACTTCACAACTGCACTGAGTGTGGCCTCCCCACCATGGGTTACCACTTTTCACCTTGATCCTTCTTCCCAAGAATTCTTGGCATCAGTGTAAACAAATCAAGTCAATTATTTATCACCAGAAAGGGTGTGGGGAAATAGTGAAAATTAGTGCATCCCTTTGAAAAAAATCTTGGCCTAGAGAATTTAGGCCAAGAGTCATAAAAATGTTCATGCCTTCTGAATCAGTAATCTTTCTTTTGGGAGTTTAGCCTAAGGAAAGGATGCCAAATAGAGCAAATGGTATGTAATCTGTTCCACAGTGTAGGGGTACAAATACTAACCTGTTTCCTAGTTAGTCGCTTGAACTTCCAATGCCCCATTAGTAGGAAGTCTAATGATGACTTTTGAGGCCCACCTCTGTTGGTCAAGAATACTGGGAGCTTATTTAGTCCAAAGAGGGTCAGAGAAAGAAGATAATGAGATTCATCCACAGCGGATCTCCCAGTTTCCATTTCTGTTGCTTCTGCTGCTAGCACCTGCTTCACTATTGAACATGGTGGGCCTGGGCATCCATGGCCACTGGCATCCTGGTCACTGCTAGGTCCAGCACAGGCTACAAGAGTCCTTTGAAACCTCAGAGCTCAGCTTATTAATAGCCTCCATATGCCAACTGTGAGGACTGTGTGGCCATGTTTAGTTGTCCTTTCTAGAGCAAGCATGCTGTGCCAGGGTGGCTGGATCCAGAGTGGCTTCCAGCCTCAGCTGCATAGTGAGTACAACCATGCCCCATGTTTCATCTGCATCATAGCCGGAGACTCCCTTTCTTCATCAGTCTTTGTCTCCAGGGCCATAATCTTTCTCAGTGATGGGATCTTGGGTGGTCATACCAGTACACCCCTCCTGGGTTTCTCTAACTTTGAACTGTGGGAGGAAGCTTTGAATATTAGTTTCTTCTCTCTTATGGCCTTGCTTTTAGACAATTTAACCATCTCCTTTTAGTCATCAGCTTTGCACTATGATGGCTCTCATCAAAGACAATTTTGTGACAATTTTGATAGAATTCTACTTTGCCTGAACACCAGAATAATAGACACTTATTTCTCTGTTGTTGCATAACTAAGGCAATCACTCAGTGATATTTTATAGAGCAATAATAGCAACAGCAAAAATCAGCTTCTCTACTTTAAAAACAAAAATAAAACATCTATATAGGCATGCAGATATTCATTGAAAATTTTTTATAGAAATCAAATGTGAGAAGACTTCAAAGATACAACATTAGGGGGACTGTAAAGTAAATTAGGATGTGTCTACTCAATGAGACAGCATGTGCTATTAAAATGATAATTATGAAGATTATGAGAAAACATGGGTGTTATCTCTCCTATTTTCTAAGCTTTTAAAAATTGTCAGGTTAAAATGAATAAAAGATTCTTAAAATTAATTCTTGACATGAAACTGTTGCCAACGGGACTTGCCGATGATTCATTTGGGAAAGTGAGGGAGAGAGAACTTAAGGATGACTTCTAAATGTTTGCATTCACCAATGGGGTGAAAATTGCTGCTGTTTGCTAAGATGAGGGAGAACATAGAGAGTCTAAGATAGACACCGGGAAACCAAGACCTTTGTCTATACTACATTTGAGAAACTTCTTAGACATCCATGTAGTGATATAGAGAAGTCAGTAGGATATAAGAACTTGACCTTAGGGGACAGGTCAGATAAATCAAGACTAGAAATTTTAATTTTGAGAGCCATCAGTATGTAGATGGTATTTAGAGACATGAGACTGAATGAGCTGACTTACAAAGAGCATATAGATGGACAGTATAAGAAGATCTGGGACAGAGCCTGGAGTCATTCCAGAAGAGATCAGACAGAGAAAGACAAACAAGCAAAAAGGCCTGAGGCAATGCAGCCAGTGAGGTCAGAGGAAAAGGGGAGAAAGTGGTGTCATGGAAACTGGGAGAGGAGACAGCTTTAAGAAGGAGGGAGTGATCAACTATGTCAAATATTTTCAAAAGTTGAATAAGATGAAGACACAGTGGTGGTCACTGCATTTGGCAAAAGAGGTTATTCATGGCCTTGAAATGAACAGATTCAGGGGCATGGAGAGAAGGAAGTTGACCAGAGTTGGCTGAGCTAAGAAAAGGAGGTGAGGAAGTGGAGCAGTGACTACAGACAATTCTTTGCAGGAAGGCGTGCTGTGAAAGAGTTGAGAAACAGGATTGTGTCTGGAGGGAGCTATAATGTGAGAGGATGTTTTTTTGGAAAGTAGGCACCAGAACACATCTGACCTCTCATGGAAATGATCCAGGAGGGAGAGAGAAATTGATCATGTCGGGGACAGAGGGGTTTATTGCAGGAGAAAAGTCTTTGGGAAGGGCAAGGGGATGGTATCCAGAGTATGAGTGGAGAGATTGGTTTTAATGAAATGGACATGCTTGCTCTGCAGATCCCTGGTGTCCATATTAAGAATCCTGGCATACATACTAGGTGCTCAGTAATTCCTTGTTATTACAAGCATTAGTCTCCTTGAATCACTGAGAGGAATGACTGCTTGCTGGTCCATCTCATTGCTCAAAAGTCAGGCCTTGAATGAGGCATTGGCAATTAATATGGCCCAGACAAAGAAGAAAATGATGAAATGACAGAGAGGTCTCCCCTTCTCTACTACAGCCCCACTCAGACAGGCTATACACAAGGGGTGTTGATATGATATGCTTAAAAAATGAAAAGATCCCAGTAATTGAATAACTGATATAACTGTCTTTAAATTGAGCTCTTCAGAGCTCCTGAGATCGGCCACCAGGGAAATGGGCAATGTGGAGAAAACCACAACCTCAAAACCTCTGCTATTGTGCAATCAGGATGAAAACCACTCGAACTGCCCAGAAGCGGTCATGTGGTTGAACCCTGAGGAGAAAAGCTCCTAACCAACTTGTTTAGCAACCTAAGAGAACACAAGTGATAGCTGTAGTTCCAGAAAGTACTGTATTTAAGCTGGGAAGTCAGAGCTTTTATCTACACGGAATGTTATCTTTTATCATTAGGCTTCACTGCTGAAATAGCGTAAGTAGATCTTCATTGCCAAATAGCTCATGAAGAAAATGTCTATGTCTTCAAAAGCGTAGTTGAAAAAGAAGAATTTCTACAAAAAACCCCGAAATTTTCACTTGATTTCTTAATCAATAAAAAACCTAGGTAACCCAATACAAATTTAGAATTGAAACAAATGTGGATCAGGCAGGATTCTTAGTTGCAAACATCAGAAACCACTTCTAACAGATTTCTGCAGAAAAATAATTTGTTAAAAGAATAGTGGAATAGTGGAAATAACCCGGATGTCCATTTAAATAAAATATACTGTGATG
This sequence comes from Chlorocebus sabaeus, assembly GCF_047675955.1. NCBI lineage: Eukaryota > Metazoa > Chordata > Mammalia > Primates > Cercopithecidae > Chlorocebus > Chlorocebus sabaeus. The sequence continues at coordinate 37,887,817 of NC_132917.1, read as the reverse complement.
TAGTGATACAACGAAATATATGACAATGAAAAAAGAACAAAACACTAATACAAACAACAACATGAATATATCCCACAGACGTAATATTGAATCAAAGAAGCTATACAGCATGTATTGAGTATAAACTGTGTATTTCCATCTATATAACGTTCAGAAAATGGCAAAACAAACCTATGGTGCTGGTGTCAGGATAGTGGTTACATTTTGATGGTAGGAGTGGTAAAAGGGGATATGAGGAAGAATTTGGGGTGCTGGCTACATAGGTGTGCTCACTTTGGAAAATTCATTGACCTGTGTACTTTTTTTCTCTATCTATGTCTTCATCAAAGTCACACAGGAGAAATCAGCCCGAGAGCTATTAGGTAGGTCAAAATGTCACCTAAGTGCTGGAAATGCAGATTTGGGATGTTAGATTCAAGCAGGCTTCTCAAACATGGCATAGAACTTGAATGAGCACATCTCTGAGCCACACTAGATGCTGTTGTTTGCTCTGTGGACCCTCTGCCTGGGTTACACACAAATCACAACCAGACATCCAATTATAAAGGCATGTGTTTGTTTTCTGTCTCCCCAGCTAGAATGTGAGCTCACTGCTGGAACACAGTAGGTACTCAACAAATATTTATTGAATGCAGTTGCCTTGTTCATAACTGAGCAGAATTCTCCTTCTCACGAATGTGTTCTTTCTTTAGATACAGTATTCTCATCAGTCAGGTCCCAGTCAAATATTGCTGTCCTAGGAACACGTTTGTTATTTAAAGTGATTTCCTGTATTTCTTCTCTGATTCATTCTCATGAGGCAATCTAATTTCTTGAGGTTCCAAGTTCATAGCACAGGGGTCATCCCATGGTAACCCCTGCATACTCACAATAGGAACATGTAATATACTCATGACCATGCAGTTTGACATGAAAATGCACATTGGATGGAGCTGAGGGAAGTAGTAAGGAAAATGGTAAACTAAGACACAGGAATCTGCCCATCAAAGAAGAGTGATGAGGTGATTTCCTTGACCCAGATGAGATTGCACAAACACCATCTGTGTTTATTGCTTCACTTTCCCTCCCATTGACACTATGTCATTCATTTTCAGGGCCTGCTGAAGAATTCAGCAGTGGAATCTTGCCCTCCCACTGTACTTCCTGTTGTTTAGAATGGTTTAGTAAAGAACTGACTGACTTCTCAGATGGAGAATCTCAGAGAGCGCTTATCCTACCAGCTTTAAGCCTCACCTCACCCTCCAAAACAAGGCCCTAGGCTCTGTGGCCTGTGTTAGCCTCTCAGAGCCTGCTCTGACCAGCACTGGTGGTGGTACCCTGGGATACTGACCAGGCTTTGGCACTCTTGTCTTATTCTGGGGCAAGAGAAAGTAAAGAGAGAATGGGTTGCTCTTCATAATTTTACTTAGACAGCCAGGAGTGGTGAGGCACGCCTGTAATTTCAGATACTTGGGAGGCTGAGGTGAGAGGATCTCATGAGCCCAGAGTTTGAATTTAGCCCAGGGAACATAGCAAGACTCCATCTCTAAAAAAGCTCATTTAAATTTTGCTTAGAATCTTCACACTTCTACTAAAGCTGCCTCTCTTCCTCCCAGAGATGGGAAGTCAAATAATTATTCGACATGACCATTTTGTAAAATTTTGACCTACATTTCTCCATTTCATTCCTGAATGGGAGTAGATAAAAACTCAAAAGTCATCTCTATTCCGAGCTGAGTAAAAAGAAAAGAAACACCTGGGATGATTTTCTTCTGCCACCCTCCCTTGCATATTTGCCCCTCTATTGCTTGCACATGATGCCTCAGTTCCTCTTTCTAGCTCCATCTCCCCTCTTCAGCAACCAAGCTACATTTCCAATGGCTGGATAGACATTTTCACTGGGATCTACTAATGACATTTCAAACTCAATATTAGTCATCTTTTATTCGATAGCAAGTCTTTCTTCTGGTTTCTTTGTTTAGGTTAGTGACAGTATCATTCTTCTTTTCACCCAGACGCCAAATCACAGACCTCCATAGGCTCTTGTTGGTGAAGTCTTGCCAATCCTACCTCTAAGAATTTGATCCCTCTTTTCCATTATTATCTCCAACTTCCTAATTCAGACCCTTGTCACCTACCACCCATTCTAGCTTCCTTAAGAAGCAGTCAAGCATAGTGATTAAGGGTCGGTACCTGTGTCTAGATTAAAATACTACCTCTTCTGCTTTAGCTGTGTGAATTTGGGCAAGTTGTTTAATCACCCTAAGCCTCAATTTTATCATCTGTAAAGTGGGCTAATAATGTTTCTTGCTATGAGAATTAAATCAGATTATATATATGAAGTGGTACCTGCAAAATCCTCAGTACTGGTAGTGATTAGTACCACCTGTTCTCTCATTACTCCATTTCATTTGACTCACCACTGCTAGGTTTACCTTCAACAAGGCAGCTCCGATCACATTTTAAAAATCCCCAGTGCCCCCAACTGGTATCGACCTAACACCTAACAGTCCCATTCTGGTATTCCAAGTTTTCCGTAAGTCTTATGACCTTCTACTGCCTTAAATTTACCCTCCGTTCCAGTCAAATGGACCTCTTCCCTCTTCCCCACATCCTCTCCACAGTATAGCCTTTGTGCATTTGCTTACATTATATCTTCTGCTTGATTCCCTCTCCCTGTCCTTCAAGGTCTAACTTGAATGGCTGCTCTCTGATGACTAAATGTCTTTTTCTCTTCTTTCAAAGTCTCTGCACATAATTGCACCTGTCTAACATGATGACCTGCTTTCTTGCTGGTCCTGCATGTTCATCTTACCTCTCTAGCTGGAGGAACCTTCATTCACCTGGCTTCAAGTTGCCACATGTCAGCATTAAGGTTGAAACATTCAAGCAGTCATTTCCCCTTCTGCCAACAAGATGCTAAAAAACCAATTTGAGCAAATTCTCCATTAAGCTACTTGGCTAGATCAATGTTTAATACACAAAGTCTTACTCAAACAACAGCCAAAGCTGGAAAAAAATTGTGGCTATGAGACATGGAAAGGATCTAATTATTCTTCCTTAAGCAATGTTCTTAACCCCAGCCTGTTTCCCAGCTTCTGAGCACTCTGCTTGAGTGATTAGCAATGCAAGATTGCACATTGGCCTTACCTCATACAGGATGAGGTAGTTCAATCCAAATTTCTCAAATAGGTTTTATTTTAACATTTTTCTTCCCAGTATGTCTGTAAGAGCTGGAAAATCATTGAATAGTTTTTAAAGAAAATTTGTGCCTTTAGCAGTAACTGGATGCAAACATCAGTTCTCATTAAAAAAATTTTTTTTTTCAGCTTTATTGGGGCATAACTGATGAATAGAAATTGTATATATTTAAGATATATGACATCATGTTTTGATATATGTATATGTTGGAAAATGATCACCTCTATCAACCTAGTTGACTTATCCATCACCTCACATAGCTGCCTCTTTTCTTTTGTGTTGAGAACACTTAAGATCTACCCTGGTAGCAAATTTCAAGTCTACAATACAGTATTGTTAACTGTTGTTACCATGCTGTATGTTAGGTCTCCAGAAGTAACTCCTGTTGCATGGCTGAAGCTTTGTACCCTTTGACCAACATCTCCTCATTTCCTGTATACCCCAGCCCTGACAACCACCATTCTACTCTGTGCTTCTACGAGATTAACTATTTTAGATTCCACATATACACGAGATCAGGCAGTATTTGTCTTGCTGTGACTGGTTTATCTCACTTAGCATAATGTTCTCCAGGTTTGCCCACATTGTCACAAATGGAAGGATTTCCGTTTTCAAATATCAGTTCTCTTCAAACTCTTTGAGTACCCTGAGAAAGTTTTTGGTTTCCAATGGCTGCTCATTTCAGAAACTATGCTGCTTTCTAAAATCTCATTCAGGAGTAGCAATAGTTTCCTCCAGGCACTGGCCCCAGACCAGAGAGTGTGGGAGGAAAGCCATGAATCCTTACAGAAAGCTATGCTTTAAAAGTCTCAGGTTAAATTCCATTTTGAAAAGTTTTAGCACAACTTCCCTTCTCCCTAGAGCTGAACTTCACTTCATGCTATTTTTTACTCAGTTCAAGAGTATTTTTTTAAACAACCTGTCTCCTTATAAGTTTTAAATGTGTTAATTAATAGGGTATCACTAGTTTAAATTGTAATATAAATTCAGAAAATATTTTATAAATGGGCCTATACCATTCGGACTGAAAAGAATTATAAAGGCTTGAAACGTTTGTGTGCATAATCCTATTTTTATAATTTCAATATTTTGCATTGAAATATACCTCACACTACACTGCTGACCTGAGAGTGCTATGAATGACACTCAAAAAAGTCAGTCTTGTTTGATGAATTTATCTGTCAACAAAATGCCTCTTTTATTATTGTTTTAAAGTATATTCATCTGATTTACTTTTGCCTTTTCTTATGACATTCTGAAGATATTTGCTTTTGCTTTCCTCTTTCTCTCTTTTTTTTTTTTTTTTTGAGACAAGGTCTTGCTCTGTCACCCAGGCTGGAGTGCAATGGCACCATCTTGGCTCACTGCAACCTCCGGCTCCTGGGTTCAAGAGATTCTCTGGGACCTCAGGTGTGTGGAAACATGCCTGGATAATTTTTGTATTTTTGGTAGAGATGGGGTTTCACCATGTTGGCCAGGCTTCTCTCGAACTCTTGGCCTCAAGTGATCCGCCCGCCTTGGCCTCCCAAAGTGTTGGGATTACAGGTGTGATCCACCATGCCAGTCCTTCTTTCTCTCTTTAGAAAATAATTTTTAAATTCTTTAAAAAAATGTTCAAGGGAAATTTTCCTAGAAAATAGGAAAAATTTCAAGCATACACAAAAATGGAGAATATAGTATTGGACTTCAAACATCAATCACTTAAATTCCAGAATTATCAGTATTTTCCTACTTTTACTTCTATACATTTTTCCTTCCTTCCTCCTTTATTTTGGTTGATGTATGATAAGTGAATCCCAGAATTGTGTCATTTTACTTTTCTGTATCTAAGTGCTGACTGCTAAAAATAGTGTTTTCTTACATAACCACAATACAATTAATCACACCTATCAAAACTAAAAATATGTTATTGGTATCATCTAATACACTCTTCAAATTCAGATTTCCCTCATTGTCTTCAAAATGTTGCATTGAAGATGGTTTGAGGCCAGGTGTAGTGGCTCATGCCTGTAATCCCAGCACCTTGGGAGGGCGAGGCAGGCAGATCACGTTTGAGCTCAGAAGTTTGAGACCCGTCTAGGCAACATGGTGAAACTCCGTCTCTACAAAAAATACAAAAATTAGCCAGGATGGTGTTGAGTACCTGTAGTACAAGGTACTGGGGGAGGTTGAGGTGGCAGAATCACTTGAACCCAGGAGGTTGAGGCTGCAGTGAGCTGTGATTGTGCCACTGCATTCAGCCTGGGCAACAGAGAGAGATGCTGTCTGAAAGAAGAAAGAAGAAAGAAGAAAGAAGGAGGAAGGAGGAAGGAGAAGGAGAAGGAGAAGGAGAAGGAGAAGGAGAAGAGAAGTTGGTTTGCTCAAATTAGAATCTAAGCAAGGTCCACGCAGTGTATTGAATTGTTCAGAGATGGAGAAGAGGCTGAAGAAGAGGCTTAGGTAAGCAAGAGCATTGGTGCAGGAGAAGTCCAGGAAACACTGAACTGGAGGAAGGGATAGAAGCATTACTTGAATAATGATCTCTGAGAGGTGCAAGTCGTGATTGGAACAATTTTAGTTATTATTTAGCCACTAGATTTTGCCTCTTTAAATGTAGTTCCATGCATAGACTGAAACTTGGAGGATCCCAAGATTTGTTCTATTTAGAGATGTGACTTCCAGAACTATCATACCTCCTCCATCACTTCTTACTCCAGTAAATATGATGGAACACCCTTCTCAGGTTGAAAAGAAATTTAGAGACTTCCAGAGTAGGCATTGTCACAGCTTTTGCTGGCAATCCATTACAAAATTAGCTGTCCCTATTTTCAGAGGAGTGTTATGTGAGATCTCAATTACTTTACCTAGTATTCTATTTCCAGGAAAGTAGATGTCGTGTTTCATAGTTCTGAATGTATTCTGTGTTGATATTAGGGTTTCTGAGTTTGCTAATCATATGAGAATATATGTCAGCAACTCTGGTGTTAATAATTTAGCCTATACAAATCAATTCTAATGCAATCTTGGAATATTGTGCAACCCACCTGTTCATTAATATTTCACCATCTGTAGATCCTAGTAAAAGATGGGTCAAATTCAAATATATTTTCTTTGGCTCTGGAGACAAAAATAATTGGCAATCAACAGTGGTAGGGACAGCTTCTGTCAATGCACAGTAGGAGTCATGGAAGAACCCTCAGCTCCCTCCTACAGCTCTTCCCAGCAGACTTCAAACACATTTTTTCATCCAACAGGGAGCCCTTTAGGCTTCTATTCACCAACCCAGTGGGATCTCCAATTGCTGGAAATTTCATAAAGCAAAATTCCCCAGGGAGTTTCAACAGAGGTACTTGGGAAGCCAAAACCCCACTAGCTCTTTGGCCCAACTCAAAAACACAGCCACAGAATAGCTTCCCACACTCTGTGCTCCTAGCCACTTGAGATTTAGCAGCTGCATTGTTCTCCTTGGTGTCAACTCCTGTCCATTGCAGGTGACTCTTGAAAGGAAGGGTGGTCTAAATGGAGGTAGGGCTGGGGAGAAAAATGTCATACTTGTTATCATCAGGCCACACATTTCTATAGCACTCTATGGTTGTACATGATGTTTATGAACATGGTACTCTTGATCCTCATGGTGACCTTGTAAAGTAGGAAATGCAAGAAATCTTTTACTCTGTTTTGTACATAAGCAGACTGAGGCTTACTGAATTTAAGTGCCTAGTCCAATGTCCTACACTTGGCAAAGCTAGAACCAAAATATTGGTCTTTGCCCTCTAGTTCAGTGCTTTGTTCTTTCCCCTAAATGGCTGCAGTATAGGTTTTGCCTCATAGACAGTCTTTGACTTGGTTTCTTAACTAGTGGATCCAGCTCACTTGTATGCAAAATAGGTATTCCTCAGTCTTTGGGGAGCCTGGGTGGACCTGGCACAGGCCAGCAATCTCTGCCTCAAATGACCTAGTCCATTTACCATAGTGTCATAAAATTGTCACTTTCTTTGTACATAATAACGTGAAAAATGATGGAAACCACTATTTTAAAGGAAAGTTTAAAAATGTTCCCTCTTTCTGTAGTGCTTAATATCTGAAAGCCAATTAATATGCCTGACCTTGAAAAGTCATATCTATCAACCATAAGTAGAAAATAAAATTTAATTTGCCATTTTTTAGTGAGCTTTTAAATTATACATCTCCCTGCAGCCTCTCATAACATGTATTGTGGATTAAAGTGCTACTTGAATACCTCTTTTTTCAAAACTTTATGGTCAGTCACTATAGAAGAACTTCATGTTCCTTTTTCTTCTGTCCTCCAATTGAATGACTAACCTCCATCTTCCTGACCCCTACACACATATTTAGGCCAGATTTCCTGACCTACCCTCATGGTATTTAGCTCTGAAACAAAATAAGTCAGTCTCGTTGCGTGAAGCAATTTCTTTGTTTATACTTCAAATTGGATTAGATCACGTCATTACTCTCACTTGGGCTACTATGAAAATTTTTCTTCTCTTCATGGGTTTTGTTTTTATTAGGTTTTCAATTCTGCTATTCTTGGTTCAGATCCAAAAGCCAATTACTGGAAACATGGCCACAGGCAAAATTAATATGTTCATTTTAACATCCATCAATTCCTTCTCTCTTTCCCTACTCCAGTCTTTTCTCTTAACACCCATTTGAGCACCCCTCAGGAACCTGTACCCAAAGCCTCATACATTCTCTGTCTTCACTCAGCTCTCATATTAAGAAGGTCAATTCACACTGAGTTATAGGAATGTGACTTTATATTGACACCTAGTTTACGATTTACAAAGCTGTTTCTCATGCGTAGACGAGATTCTGGGTGTTAGGGTGCATATTAGGGAAGAAATGCTTTTGGGTTCATCTGTCCCACACAGTGTCTGGACAACAGTTTTGCATGAGGCCATCCAGTGATCCATGGGAAGAATGCTGTAGTCTTTAGGAACCTTCCCCGCCAAGTGACAGAAAATGAACCCAACTGCTTAAACAAAGAGACAGTGCATTTTCTCATGTAACTGAAAAGTCCACCAGTACACTTGAGTCATGTCTGAATCCAAAGTCTTCCCACACTAGTTCTCAGGCCTTAGGACTCTAACTGAATGACACCTATCCTGGGTCTCCAGCTTGCAGTGGCATATTGTGGGACTTCTAGGCTTCTGTAATTGCATGTGACAATTCCCATAACAATCTCCTCATATATATATATGTATACACACACACACACACAAATATATATATACACACATATATAAATAAATATAAAATATATACACATATATAAATAGATATATATTTATCTGTTTCTCTGGAGAACCCTAACACAAGACATTTAGTAGACCTATCCCCTTTCAATGTCCTCTTTACCACAAAAATTCTTCTGACTCAACCTCTAGAAAACTTTTTCTATGTTTGTGGTTAGGGAAACAAGTTCAGAGAAGCACAGGGAGGAGAAAATGGGGTACCTGTGAGAGATCTGGAAGCTTAACTTTTACATTCATAATACAAGGGCACCATAGAAAGACTAGAACACAAGGACATTGTGTTTGAGATCTAATGAAAGAGCAGAGAGGCTGGCTGGCAAAGGCCTCTCCCATCTCAGAGAGAATAGGACCAGGGCTGTAAGAGTGATAAGGTCAAGAAAGTAGTGATGGAAACTGTGATGAAAACACAGAAACATAGCAAGGGGTTTCTCCAGACTCACTGCAAGGTCAGCCCAGGTCAGAGCAGCAGCAGCAGTTAATGCAATAAAGCACAGCAGGTACAGTGTGTAGTTCTAAATCCAGACACACCCTGAATTATATCCTCACACGTCCTAATTGGGTAAACTTGAATGCATTTCTTCCTCTTTTAAGTGGGGATGGTGATATTGTGTCCCCCTCTGTGGGTTGTGTGAGGACTGAGTAAGATTTCATATGTAAGGGGCTTAGCAACATACTGATTGAGCGGTAGGTGGTAGGAATGAGATATTAATGTCTTTGATGTTCCCATTTTAAGTTCTAAGGACTGTTTCAGGGGAAAATGTCTGGAAATCCAGGAAAAACAACTTGAGTGGTCCTTTTGGGGCTTGCAGTTTTCAGGCAAGTATCCACCCACTGGAGGGCATTTTTGATTTGAGGCATGGATGCTATTGTTGTATGTTGTCAGGCTGTGTTCTTCCCCCCACCCTCACCACGTATCTATTTGCAGGCATAAGGTCACATAAGGAGAAAGGATCTTGATGGATTTGCAGTTCTGATTTATTTAACTATCTGATCGTCAAATCTGGCCCTAACTAAGGCCATGTGGCAGGGGAGGACTACTGACCATTAGGGAAGGGGAACATGTACTGGTGATCCCCAATTCACTATCAGCATCCACCAGCCCATTGCAAATGATGCACCTTAGAGAAAACATGTGTGTGTGTGGTGTGTGTTGAAGGACCTAACACTAGGAGCCATAATACTCCAGATTTAGACAGTTTTATTGTCAGCATCTGGGACTTGGCCTAGAACAGAAGAAAGAATGATCTTTCCTCACATCTCAAGGAAGCAGCAACAAGATGGGGCTGAAGCCAGCAGAAATGGGGGACATTTGACATGACTATAAATGGGGTCGAAACAGGCAAAGAGGAACCGGCTTGGTCTCAAATCTCGTGTTATTCTTCTGCCTTTAGTAACTGGGGTCAGATTTAACATTTCTTTTTTTTTTTTTCCTGCCACAATATTTTTAATTACGTGCAAAGGTCTGACATGGCACCCAGGGACCCATTTCACCCACTGCTCTGTTTGGCCGCCAGTCTTTTGTCTCTCTCTTCAGCAATGGTGAGGCGGATACCCTTTCCTCGGGGAAGAGAAATCCATGGTTTGTTGCCCTTGCCAATAACAAAAATGTTGGAAAGTCGAGTGGCAAAGCTGTTGCCATTGGCATCTTTCACGTGAACCACGTCAAAAGATCCAGGATGCCTCTCTCTGTTGGTGATCACACCAATTCTTCCCAGGTTAGCACCTCCAGTCACCATACACAGGTTACCAGTGTTGAACTTGATGAAATCAGTAATCTTGCCAGTCTCCAAATCAATCTGAATGGTATCATTCACCTTGATGAGGGGATTGGGGTAGCGGATGGTGCGGGCATCATGAGTCACCAGATGAGGGATTCCTTTTGTGCTCACAAAGATCTTTCTCACTTTGCATAACTTGTACTTGGCCTCCTCAGGTGTAATACGATGTATAGCAAAGCAACCCTTGGTGTCATAGATCAGACGGAAATTCTCTCCCGTCTTGTCAATGCTGATGACATCCATGAATCCAGCAGGGTAGGTTATATCAGTTCGGACCTTGCCATCGATCTTAATGAACCGCTGCATGCAAATCTTCTTTACTTCATCTCCTGTCAGGGCATACTTAAGTCTGTTCCTTAGGAAAATGATGAGGGGGAGACACTCTCTCAACTTTTGGGGACTGGTGGATGGACGAGGAGCAAACACACTGGTCAATTTATCCAGCATCCAATGCTTTGGAGCTGCTACCCGCTTCAGATGCTTCTTGGGACCACGAGCCATGGCTGCATTAGGCAAGGAAAGAGAGATTTAACATTTCTTTTAAAAAGGTCACATTGAACTTTTTTTTTTTTTTTTTTTTTTTTTTTTTTGAGATGGAGTCTTGCTCTGTTGCCCAGACTGGAGTGCAATGGCATGATCTTAGCTCACTGAAAACTGCCTCCTGGGTTCAAGCGATTCTCCTGCCTCAGCCTCCCAAATAGCTGGGATTACAGATGTGTGCCACCATGCCCAACTAAGTTTTTTGTATTTTTGGTAGAGATGGGGTTTGACCATGTTGGTTAGGCTGGTCTTGAACTCCTGACCTTGTGATCCACCCACTTTGGCCTCCCAAAGTGCTGAGGTTACAGGCTGAACCACTGTGCCCAGCCAGTCACATTGAACTTTATCTACCCAAAGGCAAATTTGGAGGTCATTCTTCCATGACATTTAATAGTCCTAGGACAAAAGATTTTTCTGAGTCTCTAACTTCAGTGGTGACATATTAACAGTCATTATCAGTTATGAAAACAGGCTTGAGGACTGTTGACAGTAATTAACTTTCCCAGTGCTGCCCTGGCACTGCTACTGGCAAATAATGTTAGCCACTGAGACATCTGCTAATTAGAAGGCAATTGTTTCCAACTTTCCATTGCTTCTTTGACCCATGCATGCCATATAAATGAAAAGTTGGAAAATAATAAAAGCTGAAATTCCTATGCTGGAACAATATTTAGAAACCTCAGGGAAGAATCAAGATTAAAAGCAAACTTGATGCTGGTCCAAGGATCTTCCTCTTGAAAATATACAACAATAGGTCTAGAGCTTTCTCCACTGCACCTTAGCTACTCCCAGAGTGCTGAGTCAGTGGTAGCCAGGGATTAAGTGGAGAAAATAACTAGATTGAATCTTCCCCTTTTTCCCTTTATTATTCTTGCCCTGACCCCCACAGCCTCAAACTTTTGAATTAGGGGATTGGAGGAAAGATAAAAGCCAAGAGCAGAAGTTTATGGGAGAATTCAGGAAAATATTCTGAATCCATGGTTCTCAAACTTGGCTGCACATTAGAGTGAACTGCGAACTTTAAAAAACACTGAAGCCTGGGTCCTAGTTCAGAAGATTCTGATGTCAATGGCATGGGGTGTGGCACTAGGGTTTTAGAAGTCTCACTAAGGGTGCAGCCAAGGTTGAAAACCATTGTTTTAAGTTTCTTGCATTTAACCCAAAAGTGAGGGGATTAATTTGTGGTTTCCTCTTACCTTGCAAGATTTCATAATGGTAGTGTTTCCTAACTTTAGATGAATATTAGAATTACCTAGGCAGGTTTTAAAATATGCAATGCTAGGGCTTCACTGTAGTTGAAACTGAAAATCTCTGACAGTAGGGCTTGAACAATGGCATTTTTAAACATTAATTCTCACATGAGCCAGGGTTGAGTGCTACTACTAAGGCAAAGGTTCTAAACTTTTAGTGTGCATGAGAATAACCTGGTGAGACTATTAAAAATGTATATTCTTGCTAGCCTGGATCTCCTTGGTGACCGCTCTGCTCCTAGTGCTGGGCCTCAGTGCTATCCTGGGCCTGCTGCTGCTGAGATGGCAGTTTCCTGCACACTACAGGAGACTGAGGCATGCCCAGTGGCCCTCACTTCCAGAGCTGCACCAAGTCCTAGGCCAGTACCTTAGGGACACTGCAGCCCTGAGTCGGCAAGGCTGATTCATATGGCCTGCATCAAAATCAAAGCATTCTCAGGGGGCGTGCCCAAGATGGCCAATTAGGAACAGCTCCAGCCTCCAGCTCCCAGTGTGAGCGACACAGAAGACGGGTGACTTCTGCATTTTCAACTGAGGTGCAGACCGACACCTCACTCCTCACATGGCTGGGTACACCCCTGAGATGAAGCTTCCAGAGCAAGAGTCAGACAGCAACACTCGCTGTTCAGCAATATTCTATCTTCTGCAGCCTCTGCTGCTGATACCCAGGCAAACAGGGTCTGGAGTGGACCTCAAGAAAACTCCAATAGACCTGCAGCTGAGGGTCCTGACTGTTAGAAGGAAAACTAACAAACAGAAAGGACACCCACACCAAAACCCCATCAGTACATCACCATCATCAAAGACCAAAGGCAGATAAAACCACAAATATGGGGAAAAAGCAGTGAAGAAAAGCTGGATTTCAAAAAATCAGAGTGCATCTCCCCCTCCAAAGGAATGCAACTCATCACCAGCAATGGAACAAAGCTGGATGGGGAATGACTTTGACGAATTGAGAGAAGAAGGCTACAGTCAATCAAACTTCTCAGAGCTAAAGGAGGGACTATGTAACCAGCACAAAGAAACTAAAAACCTTGAAAAAAAGATTTGACAAATGGCTAACTAGAATAACCAATGTAGAGAAGTCCTTAAAAGAATTTATAGAGATGAAAACTACAACAGGAGAACTACGTGACAAATGCACAAGCTTCAGTAACTGACTCGATCAACTGGAAGAAAGAGTATCAGCGATTGAAGATCAAATGAATGAAATGAAGTGAGAAGAGAAGTGTAGAGAAAAAAGAGTAAAAAGAAATGAACAAAGCCTCCAAGAAATATGGGATTATGTGAAAAGACCAAATCTACGTCTGATTGATGTGCCTGAAACTGATGGGGAAAATGGAACCAAGTTGGAAAACACTCTGCAGGATATCATCCAGGAGAACTTCCCCAACCTAGTAAGGCAGGCCAACATTCAAATTCAGGAAATACAGAGAACACCACAAAGATACTCCTTGAGAAGAGCAACTCCAAGGCACATAATTGTCAGATTCACCAAAGTTGAAATGAAGGAAAAAATGTTAAGGGCAGCCAGAGAGAAAGGTCAGGTTACCCACAAAGGGAAGCCCATCAGACTAACAGCAGGTCTCTTGGCAGAAACTCTACAAGCCAGAAGAGAGTGGGGGCCAATATTCAACATTCTTAAAGCAAAGAATTTTCAACCCAGAATTTCATATCCAGCCAAACTAAGTTTCATAAGTGAACGAGAAATAAAATCCTGTACAGACAAGCAAATGCTTAGAGATTTTGTCACCACCAGGCCTGCCCTACAAGAGATCCTGAAGGAAGCACTAAACATGGAAAGGAACAACAGGTACCAGCCATTGCAAAAACATGCCAAAATGTAAAGTCCATTGATGCTTGGAAGAAACCGCATCAACTAATAAGCAAAATAACCAGCTAATATCATAATGACAGGATCAAGTTCACACATAACAATATTACCCTTAAATGTAAATGGACTAAATGGTCCAATTAAAAGACACAGACTGGCAAATTGGATAAAGAGTCAAGATCCATCAGTTTGCTGTATTCAGGAGACACATCTCACATGCAGAGACACACACATAGGCTCAAAATAAAGGGATGGAGGAAGATCTACCAAGCAAATGGAAAACAAAAAGAAGCAGGGGTTGCAATCCTAGTCTCTGATAAAACAAACTTTAAACCATCAAAGATCAAAAGAGATAAAGAAGGCCATTACATAATGGTAAAGGGATCAATTCATCAGGAAGAGCGCACTATCCTAAATATATATGCACCCAATACAGGAACACCCAGATTCATAAAGCATGTCCTTAGAGACTTACAAAGAGACTTAGACTCCAATACAATAATAATGGAAGACTTTAACACCCCACTGTCAACATTAGACAGATCAACGAGACAGAAAGTTAACAAGGATATCCAGGAATTGAACTCAGCTCTGCACCAAGCGGACCTAATAGACATCCACAGAACTCTCCACCCCAAAGCAACAGAATATACATTCTTCTCAGCACCACATCGCACTTATTCCAAAATTGACCACATAGTTGGAAGTAAAGCACTCCTCAGCAAATGTAAAAGAACAGAAATTATAACAAACTGTCTCTCAGACCACAGTGCAATCAAACTAGAATTCAGGACTAAGAAACTCAATCAAAACCGCTCAACTACATGGAAACTGAGCAACCTGCTCCTGAATGACTACTGGGTACATAACAAAATGAAGGCAGAAATAAAGATGTTCTTTGAAACCAATGAGAACAAAGATACAACATACCAGAATCTCTAGGACACATTTAAAGCAGCGTGTAGAGGGATATTTCTAGCACTGAATGCCCACAAGATAAAGCAGGAAAGATCTAAAATTGACATACTAACATCACAATTAAAAGAACTAGAGAAGCAAGAGCAAACACATTCAAAAGCTAGCAGAAGGCAAGAAATAACTAAGATCAGAGCAGAACTGAAGGAGATGGAGATACAAAAAGCCCTCCAAAAAATCAATGAATCCAGGAGCTGGTTTTTTGAAACGATCAACAAAATTGATAGACCACTAGAAAGACTAATAAAGAAGAGAAGAGAGAAGAATCAAATAGATGCAATAAAAAATGATAAAGGGGATATCACCACTGACCCCACAGAAATACAAACTACCATCAGAGAATACTATAAACACCTGTACGCAAATAAACTAGAAAACCTAGAAGAAATGGATAATTTCCTGGACACTTATGCTCTCCCAAGACTAAACCAGGAAGAAGTTGAATCCCTGAATAGACCAACAGCAGGCTCTGAAATTGAGGCAATAATTAATAGCCTACCAACCAAAAAAAGTCCAGGACCAGACAGATTCACAGCTGAATTCTACCAGAGGTACAAGGAAGAGCTGGTACCATTCCTTCTGAAACTATTCCAATCAATAGAAAAAGAGGGAATCCTCCCTAACTCATTTTACGAGGCCAACATCATCCTGATACCAAAGCCTGGCAGAGATACAACAAAAAAAGAATTTTAAACCAATATCCCTGATGAATATCAATGCAAAAATCCTCAATAAAATACTGACAAACTGAATCCAGCAGCACATCAAAAAGCTTATCCACCATGATCAAGTGGGCTTCATCCCTGGGATGCAAGGCTGGTTCAACATATGCAAATAAATAAACGTAATCCAGCATATAAACAGAACCAAAGACAAAAACCACATGATTATCTCAATAGATACAGAAAAGGCCTTTGACAAAATTCAACAACCCTTCATGCTAAAAACTCTCAATAAATTCAGTATTGAGGGAACGTATCTCAAAATAATAAGAGCTATTTATGACAAACCCACAGCCAATATCATACTGAATGGGCAAAAACTGGAAGCATTCCCTTTGAAACCTGGCACAAGACAGGGATGCCCTTTCTCACCACTCCTATTCAACATAGTGTTGGACGTTCTGGCCAGGGCAATCAGGCAAGAGAAAAAATAAAGGGTATTCAGTTAGGAAAAGAAGTAGTCAAATTCTCCCTCTTTGCAGATGACATGATTGTATATTTAGAAAACCCCATTGTCTCAGCCCAAAATCTCCTTAAGCTGATAAGCAACTTCAGCAAAGTGTCAGGATACAAAATCAATGTGCAAAAATCACAAGCATTCTTATACACCAATAACAGACAAACAGAGAGCCAAATCATGAATGAACTCCCATTCACAATAGCTTCAAAGAGAATGAAATACCTAGGAATCTAACTTACAAGGGATGTAAAGGACCTCTTTAAGGAGAACTACAAACCACTGCTCAGTGAAATAAAAGAGGACACAAACAAATGGAAGAACATACCATGCTCATGGATAGGAAGAATCAATATTGTGAAAATGGCCATACTGCCCAAGGCAATTTATAGATTCAACGCCACCCCATTAAGTTACCAATGACTTTCTTCACAGAATTGGAAAAAAAACTGCTTTAAAGTTCGTATGGAACCAAAAAAGACCCCGCATTGCCAAGACAATCCTAAGCCAAAAGAACAAATCTGGAGACATCACGCTACCTGACTTCAAACTATACTACAAGGCTACAGTAACCACAACAGCATGGTACTGGTACCAAAACAGAGATATAGACCAATGGAACAGAACAGAACCTTCAGAAATAATACCACACATCTACAGCCATCTGATCTTTGACAAACCTGAGAAAAACAAGAAATGGGGAAAGGATTCCCTATTTAATAAATGGTGCTGAGAAAATTGGCTAGCCATAAGTAGAAAGCTGAAACTGGATCCTTCCCTTACTCTTTATACAAAAATTAATTCAAGATGAATTAGAGACTTAAATGTTAGACCTAAAACCATAAAAACCCTAGAAGAAAACCTAGGCAATACCATTCAGGACATAGGCATGGGCAAGGACTTCATGTCTAAAACACCAAAAGCAATGGCAACAAAAGTCAAAATTGACAAATGGGGTCTAATTAAACTAAAGAGCTTCTGCACAGCAAAAGAAACTACCATCAGAGTGAACAGGCAACCTACAGAATGGGAGAAAATTTTTGCAATCTACTCATCTGACAAAGGGCTAATATCCAGAACCTACAAAGAACTCAATCAAATTTACAAGAAAAAAACAAACAACCCCATCAAAAAGTGGGCAAAGGATATGAACAGACAGTTCTCAGAAGAAGACATTTATGCAGCCAACAGACACATGAAAAAATGTTCATCATCACTCGCCATCAGAGAAATGCAAATCAGAACCACAATGAGATACCATCTCACACCAGTTAGAATGGCAATCATTAAAAAAAATCAGGAAACAACAGGTGCTGGAGAGGATGTGGAGAAATAGGAACACTTTTACACTGTTGGTGGGACTGTAAACTAGTTCAACCATTGTGGAAAACAGTGTGGCGATTCCTCAAGGATCTAGAACTAGAAATTCCATTTGACCCAGCCATCCCATTACTGGGGATATACCCAAAGGATTATAAGTCATGCTGCTATAAAGACACATGCACACGTATGTTTATTGTGGCACTATTCACAATAGCAAAGACTTGGAATCAACCCACATATCCATCAGTGACAGACTGGATTAAGAAAATGTGGCACATACACACCATGGAATACTATGCAGCCATAAAAAAGGATGAGTTCGTGTCCTTTGTAGGGACATGGATGCAACTGGAAACCATCATTCTCAGCAAACTATCACAAGAACAGAAAGCCAAATACTGCATGTTCTCACTCATAGGTGGGAATTTAACAATGAGATCACTTGGACACAGGAAGGGGAATATCACACACTGGTTCCTATTGTGGGGGGGAAGGGGGGAGGGATAGCATTAGGAGATATACCTAATGTAAATGATGAGTTAATGGGTGCAGCACACCAACATGGCACATGTATACATATGTAACAAACCTGCACGTTGTGCACATGTACCCTAGAACTTAAAGTATAATTAAAAAAATGTATATTCTTGCATCCTTCTCCCTGAGAGGGGGCCCTGAGAATCCTAATTTTAACAGACAACACAGGTCATTTTGGTGAAGGTGGTCATTAAGACCATTCTCGTCCATCATTGTGATTGCTTTCTTGTGCTGACCAAGATGCAGTTTGCTCAACATAAATGCAACCCTGCCAACTGGTCTTTGGTGATCCTCAATTGAAGGGACAGGAAAATGAGGCAGTACCACCCTCCTAGGTGGCATTTGAAACTATCCCCACTTGTTTTCTTATAATCATGCCTGGAGATGCAGCAGATATTTAGTGAGCAAAGGCCAGGTATTCCAGTCAGTCAGTCCTGCAAACAAGAATTGTCTTGCCCAAAATTTTAATAGTGTTTCCAGTGAGAGACACCAGAAGGTGGAAAGGTTTGAATTGTGTGATCTAAAGATGAGAGGAAAGGTCCGACTGTTCAGGAAAGAAACCAAGACATGTAACAAAGCCTACCTCCCAGCTGTCTCTATTTCTCTCTTCTCCTGTCTCCCAAAGGAGCAATTCTAACCACACAAACCCTGACCCAATCTCTATTAGGATCCCAGAGATGGACCCAGTAGTCTCATATTAATTTCTGGTGAAATCATAACACAAGCTGTCTTTTCACTGGCCCCAGACCCGGTCATTCCTAGCTAGGTGTCCTTGGGGAGTCACTGTATCATGCAGGACCTGGAGTCTTCATTTGTAAAATCAGTAGCTCAAGTTGGATGACTTTTGACACCTATTTTATTTCTGACATTCTGATCTTATTTCAGTCTAGAAATTCTTAGTCTGTGTAGAGAATAGCCTTCAGTATATTATTCCTAGTTACTCAGTTGATACATGAAATACCTTGTTAACTGGAGCCAAACTTAAATCCAAAGTGAAAGACCAGGCTTATGCCATTATTTGTTCTAAAGAAGGAGTACATTTACTTGAATTTCTTCTCATGATCCAACAATTGTCACATGGACCTTACTTAAGGGCAGAGTTTGGTTCGGTAAAATATATTGACTTTTTATCGTTCATTAAGCAGTATTAAGTTTGTAGTCTTTGTCCTAGATTAAGATTTTTATTGACACTTTGGGGCCAGATAACTTTTAGTTATGAAGGCTGTCTTGTGCATTGGAGGCTGTTTAACAGCATCCCTGGCTTCTACTTACTTGGTATTAGTAGTACCCCCATCTAGTTATGACAAACAAAAAGTCTCCAGACATGGCCAAATATCCCCTGGGGGGCAAAATCACTGTCCGTAATGTTGGGGATGTGATGACTAATACCCACTCCCTGTTCTCTAGGATCTCACAGTCTTTGGTGAGGAGAGAGCCATTGCACAGTTAGTTATGATACTTTATGGAAGCACACTGATGGTGCTATTCATCACAGGATATTTTGGGAGCAATCAGTCAGGGAAGTCCCCTGGTCGAGCCTTCATGGATGAGTAGGGTTAGCCAAATGAAGCAGAGGCAAAGGGCAAAAGATGACAGCAGTTGCAAAGCCACAAAAGTGAGCAACAGCTTGGTGTGTGTGAGGGACATTTTGCCCATCTGCAAGGCAGCAGGCTGGCAGAGGTGATATTGAAGAGGCAGGCAGCACTTTGTAAGGTTTCTCAGATGTTCTCTTCTAGAGAATGGGGAGTCTCAGGGAGGTCTCAGGTAGAGGAGAAACATGGTCAGATGTAAATCGTAAAGAGACTGGATTTGCAGCAGACAGGCCTGGAGGTTGTTGGAATAGGTAATCCAAGAAAAAGAAGATGAGGGCCTGAGCCCAGGCAGAGGGTGAGGGGCTGGAGAGGAGAGACGAAGAGGGGCCTAAGGGAGCACCATCATGGAACAGTAAGGGAGGCCCTTTTGCACCCACGGCCAGAGTTTTCCAGTTGCCCACATTCTCAGGGAAGGTACACAAACCATCAAATATACACATATGTTTATATATATTTATATTTATATGAAGTACACTATATATCATTTATATGTATATGTGATGAAGGTGCATTCAATGAGAAGGTGATTAACCTAATTTTGTAATTAATTGTATTAGTCCATTTTCATACTGCTGTGAAGAAATACCCGAGACTGGGTAATTTATAAAGAAAAAGAAATTTAATGGACTCACAGTTCCACATGGCTGGGGAGCCCTCATAATCATGGCAGAAGGCAAAGGAGGAGCAAAGGCACATCTTACATGGTGGTAGGCAAGAGACCATATGCAGGGGAACTGCCCTTTATAAAACCAACAGATCTCATGAGACTTATTCACTATCATGAGAACATTACTGGAAAAACCTGCCACTATGATTCAGTTACCTTCCACTGGGTCCCTCCCATGACATGTGGGGATTATGGGAGCTACAATTCAAGATGAAATTTGGGTGGGGACATAGTCAAACAATATCACTAACCTAATTAACCAGTGAAGCTTTTGACCAGTTTTTAATGTGTCAAGAAAGACAGGCCTACCTCAGTTTACAGATCTGCAGCAAATGGGTGATGTTTTGCCAACAAACTGTTCTCTGTAAGAGAGCATGCCCTTGAATTTCCACATGCCCCTCAGCAGATCCAAACTGTAGGGGGCCACCCTGGGAAATTTCTGGAATCAGGAGGTCTTCCACTACCACCAGCTGCTAATGCTGCTGCCACAGTTTCAGTTAAATGGAAATTGAGAGATAGATGAATGTTTAAAGAAGATTGCAGAGAGAATGCAAAGTGCACACAGTGTATCCTGGAATGACTGGCAATTGGCTCTCAGGTGTCAGGAGTGTTAGGTTGGTACAAATGTAATTGCATAATGGCCATTATGACAAAAACTGCAATTATATTTGTACCAACCTAATAGATTATTTCTCCCAGAACCTCCAAAATAATTCCCTGTTGGTAACTAAGTTAGGGCACAGGTTACTTTCAAGTTCCTTTAAGTCAGAGAACATGCATTATGTACCGCTCTGGCCCTTCCACAGAGCTGGGCAAACAGCAGACATTTAATAAGTATTTGTGAAAATGAATCAACATGATGATTGCGTTAAGTTCTCCCCAGCCTAAATAATGCTTCTAAGAGGAAAAATCTCCCAAGAAGGAAGCAGAGGTGATAGCTGAAATCTATGGGAGTGCAAGTGGAGTCAAGCCAAGCCTAAAAAGTTGGTGGAAGGGGGTATTTCGACATGCAGAGCTGACCCCAAGCAAACCCAAGAATTTGACAAACTGTGTCCCTCTGCCTTTATTCTGAAGCAACCCCTGGCTTCCCATGCTTCCTACCTAGGTTCTTAGGTTGGACCATTCCAGGTGGCACTCTGGGTCCCTCTACTGCATGCAAACAGCTCCTCTATGATGTATGCTGAAAAGTTCTATGATCTTGGAGGAGTAGCTCCAGAGCTATTATTAGGTGATAGCAGAGACCTTCTTTCTTCTAGGACTGAAAGCTTTTCTCTGCTTGGCTAACCCATATTATCTCTGTCCTGCTGTGAAGTTTGATTATGTAAAGAGAGGATGGATGGGATTTGAATTAATTACACTGATTTCATCTGAAGGAGGTCTCTTATTCAAAATATCTTCCTTTTTGGTAGATCACTGAAGATTTTTCTTGAGTTGAACTCTGTATTTAAAAAGAGTTGCTTTATATTCGAACATAATATTCTTAGCAGATTGAGATCACCGTCCTGGGAATAGAAATTTTGCCTGGGACAGAGAGGAGAAAGGAGAAATGTTGCATGTTTACAGCAGACTTAGATGGCAAGGCAGTAAAAGGTTGGGGAGAGGTTCAAAAATGGAGATAGGAGAACAACAAGAGAAAGTGTGGCTTATATTGGGATTTTTCTCTAGGGTTGTGGTGGCAACCAGTTCTTCCAGGGCTTTGTGGTTGAGTTCCAAAGGTCACACAAACCCCTTGGCTCAGAATCTCTAATTGAGGAGAGGCTGTCTCTACAGATCAGCACTGAGTTTCTTTGCTATTCTTGCCCCTGCTTTAGGGAAAGTTGGAGAAAGTGAAAAGAGACTAACAACAAGCCAGGGAGATATTTCCTGAAATTCCTTAATGCTGTATGTAGAATTGAAGAGAGCTAGAGCTGGGAGGGTCCTTGGTGAGCCCCTAGTTTAATGCTTTCTTTCTTTTTTTTTTTTTTCCCCATAGCTGAGGCCCATAGAAGGTAAGAGACCATTCTAGGCATGCTGGTCCTAAGACTAAGGTCTGTCCAGTACCTGAATGACTGGTGCTGAGAATGGGGTATAGGATGGTTTTTTTTTTTTTTTTTTTTTTTTTTTTGAGACGCTCTGTCACCCAGGCTGGAGTATAGTAGTGGTGCGATCTTGGCTCAACCTCCGCCTCCTGGGTTCAAGCAATTCCCTGCCTCAGCCTCCCGAGTAGCTGAAATTACGGGTGCCTGCCAGCATACCTGGCTAATTTTTGCATTTTTAATAGAGATGGGGTTTCACCATCTTGGCCAGGCTGGTCTTGAACTTCTGACCTCGTGATTCACCCACCGCTGGCTCCCAAAGTGCTGGGATTACAGGCGTGAGCCAGTGTGCCCGGCCAGGATGGTCCTTTTTTAGGAAGCAAGAGTACTTGTGCAGAAAGAAAGCCACATTGTGGCTGGGTGGCTTTAGTTAGACCTTTTGCAATTATTCATGCTATAGTTGAGACCTGGATTTTTTGCTTCCCTTTGATGTTTGCTGTTAGGTGTATTAAAGGATCTTACGTCAAGCTGACAAAGGCTTCCGAGTTGAGAGAGGGTGGGGCTTGAGGGAATGAGAAGAGGAGCCCAAGCCCATGCCTGAAGGAAACAGCCTCAGAAAAAAGCAGCTTTGCCCAACACTTATGAGGTCATTGCCAGATGAAGCTCTATTTCATATCTGCATTTAGTTTCAATATAAAAAGATGTACTAGATTTATCCTGCAGCTAGAAAAATCCCATTGTAGGCCACCCTTTCTCCTGTTGGTCCCCTACCTCCATTTCTAACCCCTCCCCAACTGTTCACTGCTTTCCTTTCAGAAGACCTCCCTCATCCCTGCCTAGTCCATCTGTGTCTATTGCAAAATGCAATGTTCCTCCTTTTTTTTCTCCAGACACAATTTCAATTCCCAGAATGTTGATTTCAATCCACTGAGGATATTAAGTTCCAATGTAAAACAACTCATTTTAAACAAAGTTTTAAAAAGTTCAGCTGAAAACTCCAGCTGCAAACCTCCCAGAGTAGATGCATCTCGGTTTAAGATGTGTGGCCTTAGAGCAAGTAAGTCTATTCCTCTCTCCTAAAAATACCTTAAATACAGATTCTCATAGAAACAAATCAGACAGAATTATTTTATGAAGTATCCCAGCTTTCCTCCAGAACTGAAGATGGACTGTAACATTCCTGCCTGGAAGTTTTTTGTTGTTAAATTCTGGTTGTTTGTAATTGACATTTATTCCATGCCTAGAAGATTTTAGGGAATAGACTTCAATGGATTGAGAGATGAAACAGTAAACTATATAGACTGTAACAAAATGCCTTAGGCATGAAAGACGTGTGACCTACAGGTGTAAGACAGAATGTCTGAAAAGTGCACACTTATTTTCAGTATCCTAAATGGCATGAGTGAAAAGATTATGAAGATTTATGAAGATAGCCCAAAGGTATGTCTCCTAAAGTCACTGAGAAGAGACAGTCTCCAACTCAGGCAAGGCAGAGAGAGCAAGAGAAAAATGCTCAGAAAAGAGCATCACACCAGGCTGTTTTACAAACAAGTCTTCTGCCCCTCATCCCAAATGCGAAAGGTCTTTCTCTACAGCAGGTGCCTAACATGAGCAGCCTCATGGTGTTTTCAGTTTCCACAGCTGGATATAGAATTCACTGGCTCCAGGGGAAAGCTGGATATTAGATCATTCATATGAAATCATGACATGAAATTTTCAATGGAAATCCATCCGATTTTCATTTCTCTTGTTACACACAGACGAAAAGTTGCCCCAGAATGTAAAAGGTCACTTCTATACCTTGGTTTTTCATTTTATCAACCTTATTAGGAGTGGGGCAATTCAACCCACATGTCTCACTTCGCATATCCTTCCCCTAAGCATCCCTGGAGACCACCTCAGCAGTCCCAGGACAAGCCCCCAGAAACTCTGTACATCATCTCATTAAATGTGTATCACAGTAGTTTTTCAATAGCTTGTTTGGTGCATGAGTCTGTGCTAAAATCGGTGCTTTGATTAAAACAATAGGGGAAGAATTCGTTGAATGCATTTGACTCCACCATACCCATTTGTGTCCACAAGGGAATAGTTTGGGTTCAAAATCATCCGGTAATAAGGAATCCTAATTACCTTCCATCCCATCCCTGAGGCCAATTCAGTTTTAGTATAAACAGCACAGAGATGAAAGCCTATTCCAGGCTAGGTTTCGAGAGTAGGGACCTGCCCAGAGGTTATCCCCCCTCCAAAAAGAACCCTAGTGCATTACATTCTATACCTTCTCCCCTAGTCCATTTTATTTTCTGTATCGAAGAGAATGCTCAGGATTCAGCCCCCTCATCAGTAGCAAGACCAACTGACTTGGCCAAAGTCACAGCTAGAGTCTCTTTTACTCATAGAGTTCTTCAGGGACAAATCACTTAGCAAAGCACAGGGTGTTTTTTTCAATAACAGTCGCTTCTAAGAAAGGGCTAGTGTTCCTAGCAAGTATTTGACTTGCTTCACTGCCAATAAAAGGGGTTGGAGTGAGCAGCATTTGGCAGCCTCTCGATCCTGTTCGCTTTATTAGAAAAGGCCTTCTTCATTTTCAGCCTTCCCGGAACCTTAATTTTTTTGGCTTCCCCTCCAGAATGGTTTTGCTGGTCTGCCCACCGTCCTCTGAGAAGGGGGGCTGAAAGCAAAGTTGGAGTCACTCCCAACCCCAATACCCTTTCTCAGCCTCTGATCCTCCTATCTAGACCCCTCCAGGGTTTGGTCTGCCCTCCAAACAGCGAACCTCCAATATCATGATAGGCATGTTTGTCTTCAGACCTTCTAACTCCTCGCTGGAGTTAATACAATATAAAGTACCACCGGATTTATTGCTTGCATTTGGCTTGGTCAGTGCACTCATTTTCTGCCAAGGGAAATAGCAGGGAGTAGAGACGAATATGAGAACCAAACAAACATAGGTTTACTCCCTATTAAACAGAAAGCAAACCCATCATCTGTGTCCACATAACCATCTCCAGGAGGCTCACAAGTAAGTTCTCTTGACTTGAAGTTGGCAATTCCATATGCTTGGCAGAGATTCTCGTGCCTTCCTTTGTGCATAAGAAGCTCTCTAAGACCTTGCAGAATTAGGAGAAATTGCCCTCTGAATAGCCTATGCGTTGTCTCCAATTCTCAGGGTTTTAGGAGGAATTTATTATAATGAATTTCCCATTCTCTCTTGGCTGTGTGGCCGGCTCAGCTCCTCTCACTAATATCCCATTCATCTCAGGCTCTTCTGCCCAGAGTGTCCTTTATCAGTTGCTAGTGCCTGGGGCCAGCTGCTATTGCTGAAGCTCTTATGTCAACTTTTCTTTCGCTCCTGACCTCTGCTTCAGTTGGCTTCATTTTCTTAATATATTTTTATCTGAGATGGAATGAGAGTGCTGAGAGCGTAAAAACTGTTCTTCCAAGGCCATGCCTACTTCTCAAAAATGAACTGAAAAATTGTCCAGTTAGCTGAGTCTCTCAGGCCTAAAAGCAATTTGTATCCTCAAATAATGAAAACTGAGCAAAAAGTATGAGTCTAAGAAGACCAAATTCAGCAAACAATTGTCTCCATTTGCCATTTTCTTCCTGCCTGTAGCGACAAAGAAAAACTCCTCCAATGTTTTTCCATCTGGGCTCATTCACAGGGAACCGTTGCTCAGGATGTGGAGAGGTGGGGAGGTTAGGCTTAGAGGAGGCCAGAAGCACTCCTGCGGAAAAGTTCAGCTGGGATAAATGCACAGATAATAGGGAAGCTCAGGCCTCAGAAGAGCCCTTCCCCTGAATTCCCCGGCATCCTGTCCTCTGCCCCCACTCTGGGTTTTATGGTGGCCTCACTGCCTTTGGTGTATTTTTTGTTTGTTTGTTTCCCAAACCCAAAGGAGTGAAGAAAGACGCTGTGTGCTTTTCTTCCTGATTAGAACCTTGTACTATCTGGCCACATAAACCAAAAGATTTCACCAATCCTCTGTTCATCAAGTTTCTGCCATTTCTCTAGGAGCCAGAAGCTTCCTTTCCCAGGAAATGGCAAAGGATATGCCAGTGAGCCCTGGTCTATATAAAGATGCCACACTTTTCCTCCTCTGGCAAATACCTGACCTTTGTGTAGAGCTCTGAGCAACCGGACAATTCTTAGTCTGTTATCGGTGTTCCTGGATTCCTCTCAGTAGAACTGTAACCAAAATACAGGTTTGGTCACTTGCCACCTGCGTAGTCCAATGAACGTGAGCGAAGTCTGCTATAAGGAATGTGATTTTTGTATTCCAAAGCTAGCTTAGGGGAGGAAGTACAGGTTGCCTGCCTTATGGGTACCACTTTGCTTTTGGAGCAGAAAGCAGAAACTTTTAAAAGGGGACTCGGCATGAATGGCATGCAAGAGAGGGCATGAGTAGGTGGGGGTCTGTATGACTCAATTTGTGCCTTATTTACCAGGTGGTCCTTATCTACCAGGTGGTTGAGCTGGTACCATCCTGGGCAGAACTAGGTTGTAAAGTGGCCTTGTCTTGAGATATTCTGCAGGTGGGAGAGGGTTTCATAGTGGTTGTATTTTAGGTTGCATATTGACTATTGTCTTTTGAGGAAATCTCCTGGTAGGACAGAGTTCCATCCTGGAGCTTTTACGTAAGCACACAGTCAGATAAGCTTGCCCTGTAGGGAGTGTCTGGTGAAGGGAAGGTAAAATGTTATCATTGCATTTCTAAAGAACTAAATAGGAAGTGGAGAACCGGGGAAAAGGGGGAAAGAGAAACTAAGAGAAACTAGAAAATAATTCATTCTCTATGTCTTAGAAAAATGGGGGATACTTGGTTACAGAACTTCACGGAGTTCTAAACATTAAAAATTCCACTGCACTCTTGATGGGATCACCTCCCAGAAGCTGAGGGATATGGCTTCATTTTTCTTTCCTCTACTCTGACTCACAACATATATATCCCCCAACCCCCAGAGTTTGCCTTCTTATGTTATGAGCAGATGAACCCATTCATCCTTATAGCTCTAGAACACCCACCTAATGGGGTAAATTGCCCTTAGTAGGTCCTTAGTAAGCTCTAACCAGAATTCAGTAAGTGGCTACTTTTGGTTCTTGAACACCATCACACAAAAAATTGGACGGAACCATGATTTGTTCTCATTCCTTGTCAACTTAATTTCAGTCTGTTCCTCAATTCCTTGCTAACATTCCTGAATGCCCAGGATTCTCAAATAGATCTATCTCTTTGCATTTTGCTTTGACTATAAAATTTTCTCTCCTCTCTCATTCCACAATAAATCCCCAGAGAGCTGCTTCCCTCAGAACTGGTATGTTAATGGGTGATGATAGCTGAATTCTATTAGAATCATTGCATTTTATCTGATGCCGCCATGTAAAAACAGAACTAGGCACCACCAAGAGCTATTGAGGAAGTTACTTTTGACCAATGGTAGGCATTGCCAATTACATCAGTTTTATTTCTTAGAAGCTTATCTCTTCAGTGTGCTCACAAAGATGCACCTGGATGATTCGATGTTCTCTGATATTTGAGGACAAGTATACCAGGAGCTGTGTCTGTGTAGCTCAAACTTGCCCAAACAGTTGCCCCCATCAATAGAAACCAGCGAAACCAGTAAGTTGAGGAAACTGATTAGATGTTAGCGTTTGGAGTCAAACTGAATAGTTTATGATGCGCCAGTTGGAATCAAACCAAGACATGGGAGTTCAGGACTTGCCACTGGCAGCAAAAAGAGGATTGCTCCCTCTTCCCAGGGACTCTAGTTTGGCTCAGCTTTAGAAGTCACACTTCATGATCTTCTCTTCTCTCTCTTCCCCCATGCCTCTGTGCAGACTGACCTCATCCTGACTGTCTGTATCAGTTTCCTAGGGCAGCCATAATAAATCACCACAACTTGGTGGCTTAAAGCAACAGAAATTTATTCTTTCACAGTTGAGAAGGCCAAAAGTCTAAAAATCAAGGTGTTGGCAGGGTTGGTTCATTCTGAAAGCTTGAAGGAGAACTCATTCCATTCCCTTCTCCAGCCTTCTGTGGAGTGCTGGCAATCCTTGGTGGTGTTGGCTTGGGGGTACAGGACTCCAATGGCTGCCTTCATCTTCACATGGCCCTCCCTCTGGGTCTCTGGGTCTGTCTTCCCTTTTCTTCTAAAGATGCCAGTCATTGGATTTGCCTCCCCAGTCCAGCCCCTACCTCCAGAATAATCTCATCTCAAGACACTTAATTACATCTGTAAAGACTATTTCCAGATAAGATCCCATTACAGGTACAGGGATTTGGGACTTGGACATATCTTTGGAGAGAGGGGTGGCACAATTCGACTGACTCCTCAGTTTAAGGGAAGCGATGTGAAGTGATAGTAAGAGTTAAACATAGGACTTTGGATATGTTTTCCTCGGTTGGGGTCCCACTTCTGTTGCTGACTGACTGTGGATTTTGCTTAAGTGTTTTACCACTCTGTGATTCATTTGTAAAAAGGAATGACACTCTCTTTTCACAGAAGTATGAAAATCCTTTTTTATAGCAATAGGAAGTATTGAGATGTAATCAAACCGATTTAGTGTCTAAAACAGTTCTAGCACAGAGAAGTGGCAAGCAAATAGGAGATTCCTTTCCTTTGATCTTATCTGTCCTGTAGAGTGCAGCTTTGTGGGCTTCTTGTGTCTCGCTGTCCTCCAGTACCTGGTTTCTGAGACATTTATTGGGCATTCACATTGGTCAGAATGATCTTTTTATCTAAGAAAATGCCAAATTTCCCAACCACATTATAAGTAGACATCTAATTATTCTTTGTATGTTTTATAGGATCCTGTATGGTGTGTTACATTCAGTAGGTAATCGATGTATGTTTGCTAATTATTATTTTATGAAAAATGAAAATCTCACACGTAAAGACTTCCAGAGAGGGAGGGGGAAAAAAAACCTCCTTGGAAAATTCCTCCTGTGTGTAAATGAAAGCTAGAGCAGAGCCCACAATTTAAGCAGGTTGATGTTCCTCCTAGTCCAGTGGTATTTTGCTTTAGGGATGTGGCCATTACAGGCTGCTGGGAATTAAGTGGCTGGAACCAAATGGTATCAGAAATCAGGCCAGTCAAGATAAAGTCTAGGCAGCAGGAAAATATGAAGTAGGGTATGGAGTCTGAGAGAACATAAGAGAATTCTCAGGATGTGGGCAGAAATACTAACAGAAAGATTTGGAAACAAGGTTCCCATAAGCCTGGAGACTTATTTTCCAAGAAGGTTTCTCCTCAGATTTTGTTTTAACAACTCTTTGAGAGAGAGTCTTATGCTTTTCTTTGTTAAAGTGTCCAGATTACTTTTGTGTACTTGCTTGGTAAATCCATCTGAGGCTTAAATCTTTCTAGTCAGGCCCTCTCATTCTTGAATCAGACACCAAAGATGTGCTCAGGAGAAGATCTGGGAAGCCTGCAGAGAGATCTGCACTCTATGTTGGCTAAGGGACCATCCCTCAGGCTGTTCATTACTGAAATGCACTCTGCTAAAAGTTAGCATGAGTCTGGCTGCAAGGACCATGACATCCTTCTCTGAGGCCCTCTTGCCCAGCCCAGTTTGGGCTGCCCTCTGAGAAAGTTGCCAGCCTACTATATTGAAGATAAATGTTGCTTGGCCCTGTCCAGATGACAGAGATTCAGTCATGCCAGGTTCACACTTGCTTGGGCAGTTCCCTCTTGGAAGCCAAAGCCTGATGTGGCAATGGATATCATTAGCTGTCAGGGGTGTGCTGAGATCAGCTTGCAATATCTCCTGAGAGCCAATTGTGTGCATCTCTTCTAAACTCTACATTCAATAACATCACATTAACAGCTTGAAATCAACTCTGGTGAGAGTATTTTCACCATGGAAATTGGCAAACTCTACAAATCAGGGCTCTCTCTCTTCCCAGTCCTCATCCTACCCCACTTCTGGGCATGCTGACATAGCAATTATTCACCCTTTCTGGGAAGACTCTCTTCATTCAGCTTCCAGGAGGCCACGTTTCTCAATTTGCTTTTCTCGTTTCTTCTTTTGACACTGGAATGCCTCAGGATTCCATTCTTCAACCTCTTCTTTTCCTACATTGATTCCTTGGTAGTCTCATTCAGTTATATGTCTCTAAATTCCATCTTTATGCTGATGACTCAAAATGTGTATTACCAGTTTGAACTTCTTTAAATTCCAGCCCTGTATATCCAGTTGCCTACCTTATTTTTCCACTTGGATATTAAGTAGACATCTCACCTTAAAATGAGTAGAATTGAAATTCCCTTCAAAACCTGCTTGATCTACAGTCTTTTCCATCTTAGAATGGAAAATTCCAGCTTCTCAGGTCAAAAACTTTGGAGTCATGTTTGATATCATTATTTCTTTCACAACCACACATACAATCCACCACCAAATCCTGTTGGCTCTGCCTTTGAAGACATGCGGAACGTGACCACTTCTTATAATTGGTGGTAATTACCCCCCAAGTCTGGATTTTTGCAACACCTTTTAATTGCTCTCCTGTTTCTTCCTTGGATGCTTACCATCTTTCACTCAGAGTGAAAGCCCCAGTCATTATAATGGGCTGCCAAGCCCTATTGAGTTGACTCCTTCTTACTTCTCTGACCTCATCTCCTACTGACTCCACTTCAGGTACATGAGCCTCCTCCTGGTTTCTACAACATGGTGGGTTTGTTTCCATCTTCAGCCTGTGTACTAGCTGTTCCTTTTGCTCTCCTCCAGGAAATCACTTAGCATGCTTCCTCATCTCTTTCATCAACTGTCTCAACTGTTATCTGATTCTTACTGAGGTCCACCATGACCATTTTTTTGGTAAAGAAACAGAAAACAATAGTAACAACAACAAAAAACCCTGAATACCCACCCCCACTTCTCATCCCCTGCTTTATTTTTTTCCCATAACACTTATTACCTTCTAACATATATATCATTTATTTATTTATTTCATTTATGTTTTTCCCTCTCCTTTAAACTCTATGAGAGCAGGGATTTTGGTCTGCTTGGTCATTGTTGTATCTCTGGGGATTATAAAAGTCCTGATCTTCAGTACAGGTGATTCTCATTATTTGTAATGTAAGTTATGCTCTATAAAGTCACTGCAAACAATGAATTAGCAAATATTAAACCACTGTTCCTAAGAGAAACGCAGTGTTAAGTTCCTGTGAGCCTCTAGTTACATTTTTGTCAACTGATCAATAGATAACCTTATTTTATGCGTGTTTCTGATTAAAGATGCCTTACTTAATATATATTGTTGATTCATTAGCATTGAGCTCACAACCAACAGCACTTTAACTCATGCCTGAGCAAGGGGTATCTAACACATGTATTTTTTCTGTAAGGAACATCACAACCTTATTGTTTTTAGGAATACTAGACTTGGGGGCCATTTTTAGAGGTGAAATGACTAACAAAACCACAAAACTTTGAAAAATAAGGCACTAGGTTGACCATAGAAGGATACTTGTTTATAGTATGAGAACAGAAACAAGAGGGCAGAGCATTGCTTTGTTCAACTTCATCTGTTGACGTGCACATAAGGTAACCCAATATTTTGTCACTCAGTGCATGCCAACAAACGCCTGCAAAAGCTCTGTGAATACTGATTTGAGGGTTACAAATACATTTTAGTCAGTAGGCAAATTTACAAATACAAAATCTTCAAATAGTGGGGATCAGTTGTATATTCTCAACATCTACTTATTGAGAATATAAACCTGATTCTCTGGAAATCTTAAACATCTGTAGGGCCTCTACCTAGTGTAATTTGGATAGTTCCTTAGAGCTGCATGTCTTAACGTCTTCTTCTACTTTTTCCTTATCTTGGTTTGAAAGGCTAGGAAAGGATTCATTCCTTTGGGATTCAAAACATCCTTGTTATGTTGAACATGTGCTATAAATAATCAGGACTGGAAACACAGAAGGCAGGGTTAGCTGAGGAGGGGAGAAGAGCAGATAGCACTTCCTCATTTGTGCATTAACACATGATAAGTGGCAAATTGTATTTTCCAAAGATGGCCAATGTCGCCTATCATCTGTGCTCTTCTACAATGTGACCTTAGTTCCCCCTCATCAAGACGTGGAGTCCACTTGAATCTGAGTGGGCCTGTAATTTTTCAAACAATAGAGTAGGGAAAGTGATACCGCTTGACTTCTGAGGCTAAATCATAAAAAGTGATGCAACTTCCTCTTAGTTTTCTAGAACACTAGTTCTTGGAGCCTTGAGTCTGACTATCTGAGACCACCATGTTGTGAACACACCAATCCATGTACAGAGGCCGTGGGTAGGTAATGAGTCACCTGTCCTAGTCTTTGAGTCCTATTAGCACAGGAACCAGACCTGTGAGGGAGGGAGGCTTGAGATTATATTTGCTCCCAGCCATCGAGTAACCGTTGGCCTTTGCTTCTGTCCAGCTAAGGTCCGAGACATTGTGGATCAGAGACAAGCCACTTCTACTGTGTCCTTATTGAATACCTGGCCCACAGTATCCCTGGCCATAAAAAAATGATGAGGGATTAAGCAGTAAAGTCATTACACGTTTTGAAGGTAGTTAATTCTACAGTAAGTGACCAGACAAATGGTTCTAAATTCACTTGTATTGCTAGTGTCATAAGACAAAATTACAACAAATTTGGTTTAAAGATCTTAATTGTTCCCTGTGCTTTTGAGGTCTTAGCCATAAAATCTTTGCCTAGACCAATGTCCTGAAGCATTTCTCCTGTGTTTTCCTCTAGTAGTGTTATAGTTTCCGATCTTACATTTATGTCTTTAATCCATGTTGTGTTGATTTTTGTATATGATAAGAGATAGGATCCAATTTCATTCTTCTGGACAAGGATGTCCAGTTTTTCCAACGCCATATATTGAAGAGAGTATTTTTTCCCCAGTGTATGTTCTTGGTACCTTTGTTGAAAATAGTTTGCTATAAATATGTGGATTTATTTCTGGGTTCTCTATTCTGTTTCAGTGGTCTATATGTCTTTTTACACCAAATAACATGCCATTTTGGTTATTATAGCTTCGTAGTATATTTTGAAGTCAGATTGTGTGACGCCTACCACTTTTTCTTTCTACTCAGTATTGCTTGGCTATTTGTGGTGTTTTGTAGTTCCATATAAACTTTAGGATTATTTTTCTATTTCTGTGAAGAATGTTATTGGTATTTTGATAGAGATTGAATCTGTAGATTACTTTGGGTAGTAGGGTCATTTTAACAATATTATTTCTTCCAATTCATGAGCATGGAATGTCTTTCTATTTGTGTCTTCTTCAGTTTCTTTCATGAGAAAGAATTTATTAAATTTGATTAAATTTATTCCTAGACAATTAATTTTTATAGCTATTATAAATGGGATTACTTTCTTGATTTCTTCTTCAGCAAGTTAATTATTGGTACATAGAAATGCTATTGATTTATGTATGTTGATTTTGTATTCTGCAACCTTATTAAATTCATTTATCAGTATAGCCATTATAGAAAACAATATGGAAGTTTTTCAAAAACATTAAAAACAGAAGTACCATATGATCCAGAAATCCCACAACTGGGTATTTATCCAAAGGAAAAAAATCATTATATCAAAGGGAGACTGTACTCCCATGTTTATTGCAGCACTATTCACAATAGCCAAGATATAGTATCAGTCTAAGTGTCCATCAACAGATGAATGGATAAAGTAAATGTGATACACACTTACACACACACACACACACACACACACACAATGGAATACTATTAAGCCATAAGAAACAATGAAATTCTGTCATTTGCAGGAACATGTATGGAATTGAAGGGCATTTTGTTAAGTAAAATCAGCCAGGCACCGAAAGACAAACATTGCATATTCTTTCTCATATGTGGGAGCTAAAAAGATGGATCTCATGGAGGTAGAGAAAAGAATGGTAGCTACTAGAGGCTATGAAGGGTGTGTAGGATGAAGAGAGGTTGGTTAATAGGTACAAACATACAGTTAGATAGATGGAATAAGTACTAGTATTCAGCCTCACAGTAGGGTGACTATAGTTAACGAAAACATTGTATATTTCAAAATAGCTAGAAGAGAAGATTTGAAATGTTCCTAGCTGAAAGAAAGGATACATGTTCAAGGTGATGGATATCCTAAATACCCTGATTTGATCATTACACATCCTATGGCTGTATCAAGATATCACACATACCCCATAAATATGTATAATTATTATGCATCAATAAAAACTTTCAAATATATATGAAAAAACATTAATTTGCTATATTTTTGATTCTATAATTGGGCAGCACTTTATTCCATACAATAGAATAAGTGTTCTGATGAGCCAAGAAGAGGAGGTTGGTTTTACAGACAGGAAAGGGCTGT
Source organism: Chlorocebus sabaeus (assembly GCF_047675955.1). Classification (NCBI taxonomy): domain Eukaryota; kingdom Metazoa; phylum Chordata; class Mammalia; order Primates; family Cercopithecidae; genus Chlorocebus; species Chlorocebus sabaeus. Next base: position 37,853,333 of record NC_132917.1, on the reverse strand, counting down.
GGAAAGCAGAAACAAACAAACAAAATAATGTGGATTGGTCATTTCAAAGTTTCCTTTCATGTAAAGGTTAAAGTAGAGGGGACTTTCTTGTCATGATGGCACTGGATCTAGGTCAGTGTTGGAGACGATGTCTGGGACTCAGGGCCTTCGCAGATCACAGAGGCTGGTCTTGCACAACCTCTAAAAGGCCAGACCAGGCCATGGTTCACCCAAGGGCATGAGCCCAGGGAAGCCCTAGGTCCTTTCCTGGCATCTCAGAGGGAACCATGTCTCACTGGCTCAGGCTAGACTTGCACATTAATCCACTGAGTTGACTTTGGATCTTACAGGCTCAAGGGATGGTCTTTGGGAGCAGGAAGCGATCAGGACCCTGGTCAGATTCATATATGTGCAACTGAGCCCACTCAAAGAAATAAATGGAAAAATTATATTTTTTTGGTTATTTGCCTTAATGTCACACATTATCATTAGGCCAAAGGCTCTCTGAGGTATACGTATGCAAAGTGATTTTTTAGTATTTTTTTTAAAATTCTCTCTTTTTCTATAAATTTTAATGATGACTTGGGTATAAGACAAGATGATCTATTCTGCAGCACCAAAGGTAGGCAAAAGAAGAGATCAGAATCTGGTATGAGACTGAAAATCACTATGGCAACTAGCTTCAGTGGGGCAGCTGGGGTTGGTTCTGAAGAAAGTCTGCTCCATTTATATAGCAGGCAGGAGTCCATGGGGTTCCCATCAGTTAGCACTGGGAGAGGGCTTCAGAGGCAGCACAGGCTGCTGCTGGGCTGGTCTAGGGGACTGGGGAGGAGGGAAGATGCAAAGCAGAAGGGCCTCTAGACCTCAGATTGGGGGTCAGGGAAGACCTATCTTCCTAAATGTGCTGAGGAATAGTTAGGAGGCAGATCAGAACAGGACAAAAGAATAAGCACTATGGCAGAAGCTACTGTGGGTTTGGGGAAGGGGAGAGAGGATAAAGGGAGGAGAGATCTTCAGCTTGTGTGCCTACACTCTTTCTCAGAAGCCTAGGCCTGGGAGCTGGTTGGCAGCAAGAACACACAATAGGGAAAGCCCCATAATTGTCCTGGCTTCTGCCACTGGGAGAGTGACTTAGTTCTCATGGCGAGGAGCTCTCTGAGAGTATCACCTGGGCAGAAATGTAAGGAGCACACCTGGTTTTGGCCAGTCATTGCCATGTTTGCAATAACATGGCTGTGGGCCAATATCATTATGCAACTTTGTGACTTGGTCATTAAGCAATGAACAAGGTCCTATTTGAAAGCTAAGGTCAAGCTTATGAAGCAATGCCAGCTTGTAACATTGTCCAGGTTAATTTAACACAGACGAAACAGACATATCTTTACCATCCAGGAGTAAATTATCCCAGGCACAGGAAAAGATGAAGTAGGCATGTTTCTTTTGGTGTCTTCCATGTCTAGTTTCAGAGACCCCATTCAGTTCCCATCTCACTCTGTATCTCACCCCTAGCCTGTGCTGTATTCTCTCAGGCCCATGACCCTTCCTTTAGTCTTCCTCCATCCCTCCATCCCTCTCTCCTTCCTTCTTTCTTAAAATATATTTTTTGAAACAGTACTCATGATTTTATTTGTTTATGTTTTAATTTCAACTTTTATCATAGATTATAGGGTACACCTGCAAGTTTATTACATGAGTAAATTGCATGATCCTGAGGCTTGGGATCCCAATGATCCCATCACCCAGGGCATAAGTATAGGACCCAAAAGGTGGCACTTCAGCCCATGACCCCGCTCCCTTCCTTCCCCATCTAGTGATCCCCAGTGCCTGTTGTTCCCATCTTCATTATTATGTGTCTTCAATGTTTAGCCTCCACTTACAAGTGATAACATGCAATATTTTGTTTTAGGTTCTTACATTAGGTCATTTATGGAGGTCATAATGCCCTCCAGCTCCACCCATGTTGCTGAAAGGATATGATTTCATTCTTTTTTATGGCTGCATAGTATTCCATGGTATATTTGTACCTCATTTTCTCTATCCAATCCACTGTTGATGGGCTCTTATGTCGATTCCATGTCCTTGCTATTGTGAATGGTCCTGCAATGAACATATGAGCACATGTGTCTTTAAGATAGAATGAATTATTTTCCTTTGGGTATATACTCAGTAGTGGTATTGCTGGGTCAAATGGTTGTTCTATTTTGAGTTCCTTGAGAAATCTCCAAACTGTTTTCCACAGTGGCTGAACTAGTTTGTGTTTCCACTAATAGTGTATAAGCTTTCCCTTTTCTCTGCAGCCTCACCAGCATCTATTATTTTCTGTCTTTTTAATAATAGCCATTCTGACTGGTGTGAGATGTTAGCTCATTGTGGTTTTGCTTTGCATTTCTCGAAATTATGGAATGCTGCATAAATTTACATGTCATCCTTATGAAGGGACTGTGCTAATATTCTCTGTATCATTTCAATTTTAGTACATGTGCTGCTGAAGCGAGCACTTGAATATTTTTTGAACACCCACTATGTGCCAAGGGTAGAGCAGAAAGTCTCTTCTCGCATGGATCTTGCATTCTAGTCATGCGAGACTTACTACAAACAAACATAGACCCATTGAACATATTAGGTGGTACAAGGTGCCACGAAGGAAAATGAAATAGGGGAAAGATATACTCAGCGTGGCCAGGAAAGACCAGTCTGACAGGATGCTCTCTGAGAAGAGCCTTGGAAGCCGTGAGGGGGAAGCCAGATGGGTAAGCAGGGGCAAACACAAGGGGGGCCCAAGGCCTCAGGTGGGAGCCATTCTCGAATCAGCAGGGAGGCCTGTGTGGCCACTGCTGAGTCAGACAGAGAGGAGGTTGGAAGAGATGAGGTCAGAGGGAACTGACAGTCAGGTGGTGTGCTAAGAGCTGGCTGTATCTGACTCAGCTTCAGGAATTTGTCTTCCCAGGGTCAATTTTTCTTAGTGGCTTCTTAATTACTGAAGAAACATCAGAACTAAAATTAATGAATCTGAAGTGTCCTTTCAAGTTTGGGGGAGAAATACTCGAACAAGGGGCCCCTCCCTTCAAACCCCACAGGTATGTGCTTTTGAAAGCTTTGCTTCCCTTTCTCCTCTCTAAAAGTGGTTTCCAGGCTGAGGAGCTGTGGGGGTGGCAGGAGAAGGGGGACTTCCTGCAGCAGGAACAGAAAACACCAGACTGTTCTCTGGCAATGAGCCGCCTCCCACCCAGCAGACGTCTCAGCGGGGGTGGTGAGGTAGGAGGTGGGTGACGTGCGGTATGTGGCCTGGCCCCGCTGCCCCTGCCCTCCTCATGACCGGCCTCAGCTTCTCATGGCTTAAAACCTGTTAGGAGTCAACCAGTTCTTTTTCCTGAAGCAAGGGCAAGCTCTGGGATTCTGTAAGCCTTGAAAAAAATGTGCTCACAGACTTGTAGTGATCTCATGGCTCTCACTTGCTTTTCGGGAACTCTTTCACTTTACATCTGTGGGGTTAAATCACCAACAAAAAACTTCAGCTAAGTTTGCATGTCGAAATAAATTACTGACCATTTTGTTTTTCTACTGAGAATGGGGAACCCAAGGGGCCAAGTGGCATTTTAAAAAGCATGCATTTGACCTGTGGAACAAGAGACAGCCTTTAGTTCCAAACAGGAAAGTCAGTGGCAGTATTTAGTCAAAAGAGGGATAGAGCTCATGCTTTCTTTTCTTCCTTCTTCTTTTTTAAAGGACCAAATTCTTGACTGAAAGTTCTATTTTCATGAGGAATGAAGGCCTTTGTATAAGGAACGATCAATCTCTCCCAGTATTTTTCTTCCTTACAAAAAAAAATCTAAGAACTTCTATTACTAAAAAACTACCTAAGAACTTCTGTTCTGTCTTTCTCCTTGTATGTGTTTGAGATACAAAAATTCACCCAAGAAACAGAAAGAGAAAATATCACATGAGCATCAGGAATAGATAAAAACGACTAAAACCAATAAAGCCAAACTTACTGAAGAGATTCTGCCTTGTGTTCCAGATGGGCATGTCCTTGGCCTCACTTGCCTGGTGATATATTTCTACCCCTGACATCTGCCTTTTCTAGTACACATAATTTCTGCATCATCCCTTGTATCCCTTACTTGAGTTTTTAAATCCCAGACTATTTACTGGATTTTCACCTTTCTCAGCTATCACCATCTCTGTAGAAATTTCTGACATCAACTCATTTCTGGTCACCAGTCATTGCTTCAGAGTTGGTCTTAATAATCACCCTCACCTCCCCAGGGTTACTCTTTTCAATACAGTGCCCAACAATATCCCGCTCTTACACATGCTGATCCTATTCCACCAAGATAATTATATCCCAGCCCAGCCAGCGGCTAGACAATATAGTATGGAATCCCTTGAAAATGAAAGTGCTTGTGCTAGACGTGAAGCATTAAAAATCAGGTGAAGATCCAGGATTTGTAATGCCCTTGATGACAGAATCATTTTGATTCCTTCTCATGGCTTACAGGAGGGAAGGACAAAGTGAGCCACCAGTCCCAACAGTAGATGCTTTTTGATGATGGTTTGTACTTCATCTTCCAGGGACCAAAAATCAGTTTTAATATTCCAGCTTCATTTTGAAGGCAGAAACAAAAATTTCTTCTGAGAATCCTAAGGGCAAAGAACCAACTGACTCTGTTTCTGTGTTACTTGATTTTCTTGCTGCCTTAACAGCCCCTTTACCATCCTCCTCTGCTTAGGCCATTTGTTAGAATTGTAGAGTGAGAGCTAAGCATGAGTATAAAAAAGAATCATGGAGGAGTACTTTTTATTCATTATTCACTGATTCAACAAATATTTATTGAACATCGACACTATGATTAATACTGGAAATATGAGTGTGCCAAAACAGACACAATCCTTAGTTTCATGACAGTTATAATTCAGTAGGGGTGTCATACCTGAATGAAAGAATCATGGAAATAAATGTGAAATTACAAATGTTATAGGGACTACAAATGAGAGGTACATTGTGCCAGTGTGAGTATAAGTGTGAGATTGACTGGCCAAGGAATTCAGGGAAGGCCTCCCCCAGAAAACGGCAATTAATTTCAGGTTTGGAGGAGGTGATGAGGAGACGAAGGAGCATTTAATGCAGATGGAATAGCACAGGCAAAGACCAGAGGCAGATATGCTCCCGGAAATCCAGAACAGATAGGACCAAGACAACAGAGAGGGACAGGAGACAGCAAGGAAAGCATGGTAACATGAGTCAGGTAGGGACCAGCCCATGTTAATGATTTTTGTTTTCATCCAAAAAGCAACGGACAACAATTGTAGACTTCTTTAAAACTGTGTGTGTGTGTGTGTGTGTATGTATGTATGTATGTAGAGAGAGAGACACAAATACAGAGAGAGAGAGAGAGAGAAAATGAATTAGATTTGCATTATTAGATTTGAATTTCAAAAATGTAATGCTGGCAATGATTTGGAGAATGGATTGTAGCAGGGCGAAATTAAATGTTCACAATAAATTTGGAGCTATTTCATAATGCAGGTGAGAGGTGGTGGGAGCTAAAAACTGGATAGTGGCAGAGAGAGATGGCAATGGAGAGAAGTGGAAGTATAAAATCAACACAATTTCAAGATGGAATGTATATGGGGGATGAGGAAGAGAGAAGTGTCAAGGTGCCTATATTTCAAACATGCATAATTGAAGTGATGGTGGTATAATTCACTGAAATTTATATCACTAGAAGAAGTTCCCTATTTCATTGCATGTGTATGTATGTGTGTGTGTGTGTGTGTTTGCACATGTAGGCAGGCCAGAGAAATCACAATATTGGTTCTGGACACAGTGAGATAGATGTGTTATTGAAACAAGTAGCAATTAGTCTGGAGTTAGTCAGAGAAGAGGTCTCAGCTGAATTTATATGGTTTTGAATCATGAGTGTATAGGTGGTGATTGAAGCATAGGGTGTAGATGAGACTGCCTAAAGAGAAAATATAGTGTGAGAAAAGATAAAATATAAGATTGAGCCATGAGGATCTCTGACATTTGGAAATCAAGTAGAGGATAATGAGTGTTAAATAAGATGGACAGAATTCCAAAGAAGTAGTAGCAAAACCCAGAGATCATTGTGTCACAGGAGCCAAGAGAAGGAAGTTTCAAGAATTTACAATAACCAGCACACAATCAGAAATTACTAGTTATGTGAAGTAGTAGCAAAATGTTACCTACAGCCAGGAAAAAAATTAACAAAAAATAGAAACAGACCCAGAGATGTTGGAATTAATAGACATAGACTTTAAAACAGCCATTATGCATATGTTTACAGGTTTAAATAAAAAGATAAAGATAATGAGTAAACAAATGAATATTCTCAGTAGAGAAATGAATATGATAATAATAATAAAATATCTAAAATAAAAAGTTCACTGGATGGGCTTAGCAGCAGAGTGGACACTGCAAAAGAAAGGATCAGTGAACCTGAAGACAGAATAGTAGAAACTATCCAAACTAAACCTAAGAGAAAAAAGGCTAGAGGTAGTCTCTGTTATCTGTGAAATGGTATTAAGCATTCAAATATTAATGTAATTAAAGTCCCCAGAAAAAGAGGAGAAAAAGATTTGAGATAAAAAAAGAAGAGAGATTGAGATAAAAAAGTTTCGAAAAACTGTGCAGTCAAAATTTTTTCCAAAATTGATGAAAAATATCAACATGCAAATCCAAGAAGTTCAGTGAACACCAGACACGAATGGAAAATGACGGCAGCTGCGTGACTTCAAATCTCCCCATGCAACTTACAAAACCCTTCAAATAAATAGAGTGAAAATAGAAAATAACATCATGGCTTTAGCATTACTAAGAATTGGAGAATACTACAAGCTGTAAATTATCAGCAAGTAGAAAAATGCACCATATTCTAACAGTTACCTTTTGCCTACTGCTTCAAGCCTATGGGTATGGAAAGTGGAGTAGGGAAGTATTAAAGAATGGTATCGGCCGGGCGCGGTGGCTCACGCCTGTAATCCCAGCACTTCCGAGGCAGGCGGATCACGAGGTCAGGAGATTGAGACCATCCTGGCTAACACAGTGAAACCCCGTCTCTACTAAAAATACAAAAAATTAGCTGGGTGTAGTGGTGCGCACCTGTAGTCCCAGCTACTTGGAGGCTGAGGCAGGAGAATGGCCTGAACCCGGGAGGCGGAGCTTGCAGTGAGCAGAGATCTGGCCACTGCACTCCAGCCTGGGCGACAAAGCGAGACTCCGTCTCAAAAAAAAAAAAAAAAAAAAAGAATGGTATCAAAAACAGTAGAGGGCATTAAGGACTTACATAAGGTATGCATACTCTCAAAAGAAAGCCCAACTAAGTTAAGAAAGGCTCTACACAATTTGGAACTTGGCAGTTCACACCACCAGCTGTAGGCAAAAGATCTGAAATGCGTGAGGCCCAGAAGTGGCAGCCCTGGAGAAGCACTGCTTTCTTAGGGAGAATGAGATACAGAGAAGTGGAGGTATTCCTTGGTGAAATAGCCGTGAAAGGAAAGAAAAAAGAAAAGATAAAATTAATGTTTCTAGGAAAAAAGACACAGTAGTCCCTTTCTTTTTCTTCCTAACTTCATCATCAACATCTTCCGTAAAAGAAACTTCACAGAAAAGGGCAGAACTCAAAGGAGATGCTGCTGTCACACGAGGAGCTCTCTCCACAGAATGAAGAGGTACAGAAAAACAGCAATCATATCCAAATAAAATTGTTGTAAAAAGTGAACCCAGGTAACTCAACTGAAGAAAATACTCCCTCACCTCAGGGGCGGGGCATGGTGGGGGGAACCATGAGCTGAGGAAAATTGTAACATAATACTCCCACAAAAATTAATTTTTCTCAGAATACAGTTTGGAGGTATATAAAAAGAATCCAAAATATAAAACTGAATCAGAAATATAAAACTCCGCAACACTAATGGATCAAGAAAGAAGAAAAGGAAGAAATGAAATGATAGTCATTGAACATAGGAAGAATATCAAAGAAAATGGCAAAATCATACCAGAAATGTAGACAAAATTATGAGACCCAAGGGAGAATAAATTTAAATGGAAATTTAATAAAAGGCATTGAAGAAAAGCAGGAAAACAAGAGAGCAAAAGGGAGGTAAAGAAAGAAATGAAAAAGGTCAGAGGAAAGTGATCGAAGTGGAAGACTGGCCAAGGACGTCCAACTGGAGTTCTTGGATGAGGAGAGCTAAACAATGGAATATAGCTATTATTTAAAATTATAATCCAAGAAAACTTTCTGGAAATAAATCAGGAATTGAATCTACAAGTGAAAGGGTTCTCTTGAAAAAGTTGACCTGGCATGATTATATCAGAGCCATATCCTAGTAGAACTGCCAAGCTTTAAAGAGAAAGAAAGGAATCCATATGGCCTTTTGGAGGAAACATAAAATAGCTTGAAAGGAGAAGAGGATTCGACTGACATTGGATTTCTCAACAACAACATACAAAGCAAGACGTGATTGAAGCGCACTGTGAGAAGCTTGAGAAAATGCAAGTCAAGAACTTTATATCTAGCCAAGCTGTTCTTCAAATATTAATGATATAGAAAAACAGTTTTGAAGATGCAAGAACACAAGAATACTGTGGCCACATGCCCTTCCTGACGAATCCACTGCAGAATTAACTGTACTTTATTCAACTAAGAGCTGACTGCAGACACTTCAGCAGGAGGATTGAAGGTGGGCATTTCATATATAGATCTAGGACTAATACAAGGTTGGAGATATGGATATAAGAATGGTAGTTAAACATTCCATTTTCTAACAGAACAGAAATACTACAATTTTTAAAATGGGAGAAGTGGGTAAGAAAGAAGAACGTAGAATAAGATCATTGCGTTTACACTATAAGTAATAGGGAGCCAAAAGATATCATTTAAAACTGACAGACCAGAGGGTAAAAGATTAAAAAACTTTTAAAAAGGTAATAAAGAGTCCTACGAAGGTAGCCATTAGAACAAAATTAAACATGTTCCTAAATATCAAAAGGAATTTTCTAAAAAGGAAAGACAGTACACAAAGAGCATTTTAAAAATAGGTTCAATGATTAAATTCTGCCAAAAAAAGAACTGGTTTTTCAGTTTATTTTATACAAAAAAAGAAAATTAAATGCAAGTGGTAAGCTGCTATGCACCAAGTGTTTAGCTTAGAAAAATAAAATACTCCTAGGAAACAATTTATCTTTTGTTCACAGGACAGTCAAATAGATGTAATAGCACATCAGTTCCAGATGAGTGCTTAAACAGAACGAAACCTAAGCATCCCAGCAGCAGCTACTTTGCACCAACCACTTACTATGTCTAGCTGCCTGCTGGTCACTTTATAGGAAGCCTTCACGGCAACGCTGAGGCATTATTTTTATGGATGAGCAAATTGAGACTTAGAGAAGTTAACAATTAGCAGGAGGTCACTTCATTATAAGTGGCAGAACCAAGCTTTAAGTATAAGTGTGTTGACACCAAGTCAATGTGTCTTTGCTACTTTGTGGCAGGACACTGTTTTCCTTCTGTATCTCTTTCTTTCATCAGGTTCTAGCCCAGAATACTGGCCATTTTTGAGTTATTCACCTCTGTTGGAATTTGTAAGCATTGAGCAAAATTGTGAATTTGCCTGTCGCTGACTCCAGGGAAGAGATAAGTCAATCAACTCTGAAGAATCAAGATTTCCAGAAGATCTAAAGCCCCCTTGCCTTCCTCTTTCTCAGCTACCCATCAAATAAGAGGCCCCGTTGGAGAACCAGAAGGGACATTCTCCAAGCTGTCTGAAATCCCGGTTGGTACTCCAGGCTTCAACAACTTCAGCACAATGAGAGACGGCAAAGAATATCCTGGCCTTTGACGACCCCCTGCCTTCTAACATACCGAGGTTAATCAGACCCAGGACAATTTGGAAGGGGCTCTTCTGCCACAACTTGGGGAGTGGAGGTAGGGAAGGCCATAGGAGCCCCAGCAGGTAGGCCACATAGCCTGAGTTATGGAATCTAACTCTGGTCTGTCTTCCAAATGTTTCTGGGGTGTCAGATCTGTGGCAGCCTGAGGGGCATATTCTGAAGCCATTTCCCTCCCAGAGATCTCTGACTTCTTTCAGCTTTTTGATGTTATTACACTAAGAGAATATGAACACCTCCTTACAGCCAATGCTGTAGTTATAAAACAGTTCACCAAAGGACCTATATTTCCTTGAAAACAAAAAGACAATGCAACAAGACAAAGCATTTAAAAAAGATCTTCAAAAGAGGCTTGATAATTGCATCATTTAAAGGACCTCAGGGAAGTCTCAATGCTACATAGGTCCTGGGACAAGGCACCTGAACTCCATGCCTTGGTGAACTGCATTTCTTTTAGCTTCTCTGCTTGGAATCATGATATCCCTAGTGTATGCTGAATTCTGAAGGCGGATTAGCATTTTTGGCTCTTCCCCGCTGGCATCACCCTATTTCCTTGGGGACCCCAGGCTCTCAGCTGTAGAAGACTCTCAGACAGACACACATTGCCCCAACATACTACCCCGCACACGTACTAAACTCTGAGGCTCCTGCGGAGTTTTGTGTTGTACTCCTCAGCTCCAGACCACTGTGTCCTGCCCTGGCCTCCACCCAGTCCTGATGGAGGCCCCAACATAGGTGCCTCAACCCACACAGGCCTCAGAGTTTGGCAAAGTGTCCCACGCACAATAGCTTTTGAGTCAGTAGTGCCTGCCCACCCCCCGCCCCCACCTTCCCCACCATCTGCAATGTCTTGGAGCCTACTAATGAACTAATTAATGTATCTTACATATTCTTGATATGGTAAATTCATGGGCTCAGGGAAGCCTATTTTGTATTTTTTCTAATTCGTGCTTCCCCTGGACAGTTTACCAATACCCTGCTGCAGGCATTTACACTTAATGTCATCAGGAGGCAGTGAATATAAATGTGCAATAAATGTCCAGCTGTCCTTGAGTTCTGCACAAGCAGTACTTTAAAAGTAAATAATGAGCTAAAAGAACAAACTTAGAGGGTAATTTCCGACCTCCTTCATGTCTCTAACACCATGAAGTTTCACTGTATTGGTTGCATCTTTTGGCATTGTTCATATACTACGTGCCTGGATTCTGTTTCTTGAACTTGTTGGGAAATGGAATCATATTGGGGATGGCTCTGAGTTCCTCATAACCATAGCATTAGTTTCAGAGTGTTCCCTATAGTAATAATAAAAAAGCTTCAAAACATGCTGAAAATGTTTTAGAACATGGTAGCTTCAAAGACATTCATTAAAAGGATAGGCTGGTCTGCATGCTGGCTATTTTACTGCTTTTCTAAACTTGGGTGAACCCCTGGAGAAGAAGCCCCAAACAGGGGGTAGTTCCAGCAGCCCAGGATGGAGTAAAGTGGACAAATTACAGGTCTGCTGGAGACAAGTGGTCAAGAGAGCATGGGTCACTGCTGAGCAGAGCTGGGATCAGGCAGGTTGAAGGAAAGGCACAAGAAAAGGACACCTCACTGTCTGCCATAATGCCAAAGTCATGCTTCTGCTGCCTGGAACTTTCTGTCTGGCAGGAGAGGCTCATATTTCTTTTCTTTAAGACAGGATGATAATACACATTTGGTGATACAATTAAGAAACATGATATTGGAAAGTTGCTGACCAAGTGCCACCTAGCATTCTTTCTCCTGTATTAGCCACATGCCCATTCCTCATGGCTACTGCTAGCCACGTCCAAGAACCGGGGCCCCAGCCTGGCAGGGTAAGTGTGGCTCCATGCTTTAAGTCAGAGAATTTAGTAGACTATGATCTGTTACTGTGTCAATCTGAAAGCTGAGGGCTCTGAAGGGTACGTGGTACCCATTCTCTGACTCTCACTCCCAAAAGTCCTTTTCTCCCTGAGTCAACATATGGTTGGTTCCCAAGGCCCTTCCTAGGAATTGGAAGCCAACAGTGGCACAAAGCATTTAGGAGGCACACAACCACAAATGTGTGAGGTTTGCCTTCCCGTATTTTCTGGACCCATGTTCAAGCATGGAACTCTCTAGTTCATAAAGGGTTTTACTCTTGCAGGAGTCAGCAAACTATGGCCTGTGGGTGGAGGGCCAGATGGGGCCATGCTCATTCATTTACATACTGTCTAATGGTTGCTCAAAATCACAGAGTTGAGTAACTGCGACAGACTGGAAGGCCCACACGGGCAAAAAATGTACTATCCTGACCTTCACAGAAACAGTTTGCAGGCCCCTGATTTAGAGTAAGACCAGTTCTCCTGGGGGCAATGGATTGTCTTTGCTTTCAGCTTGACCAATGCCTCTGGGTAGGGATGGAGAGGGAGTCCATCTCTCTAGTTGATTCTGATGAGAAGAACCAGGGTGCTCCACCTGGAATGTGAGCCTCTGATCTTCCGGGCATCTGGCACGCCCATTTCTTCCACAGAGCAGGAATAGAAGCTCCTCCCAACAGGGGGTCTTGACTATTTGAGACCACTGTAAAAGAAAAGTAAGAACAAGTGATTCGTGTTTGTGTTTCCTGTAAAATGAACATGGTTATCAACACTATTAACCTGGTTTACCACTCACTTTGATGCAGATACAGCCGTGTTCATGTTTCACAGCTTCGTGAAACAGGCCTGCGCCTTCAATTGGAGGCAGTCCAAATGACAAAATTGCCAACCCTTTCTATCTGCAGTGGCCCAGGAATTATCAAATAACCTTAATTCCTATTAAACTCCTGCCTATTTACCATTACCTGAACTTTGAGGCAAAATCTAAATCCAAACCATCACAGGTAATCTCCAATCTCACATATTTTTCCAAAAGAATCATGTGTTAGGAAAGGATGATTGATAGCTCAAAAGTCACCAGTGCTGATTCCTGTGTTAGCAACCATAGCTGAGGTCAATGCTTAGAACTGGTGTGGGAAGATGTTCTCAAAACTGCAGCTTTGTGCCTTTGTGGTTATGTAACAGCCTCCTCCATACAGAGGATTACCACAAATTGGTGCTTCCTGCTGTTCTCTCATGTTGACGAGGCATTTTATATTCTGGAAGAATATTCTGGAGGGAGGAGGTTGGTGAAGATTGGTAAAGTGGAGAAGACAGACATTTTAACAAAATATTCGTATTTGGTCTCTAACATGAAATCTGCATATTTTGTGGTATATTAATTAAGTCATTTTTGTAAGTTATAAATGATACTAATACAATAAGTCCTCACTTAATGTCATCAATAGGTTCTTGGAATCTGTAGCTTTAAGCAAAACAACATTCAGCAGGTTCATAAATAATGTCACTTCCTTTAACGTTTTGTTATAACATTAATGAGAAAAAAATGCTTTTGTTATATGTCATTTTGCTTAAAGTTATAGTTTCCAAGAACCTATCAATGCCATTAAGTGAGAACTTACTGTATAATAACATTATGTTAGAGTTTAGTGGGCTCCCAAAAGATTTTCTCTCACCAGGTAGACAGTTCTCTCTTTTAGAGATAAAATAATTGAACCTCACAGAGACTGTATAACCAGTCAGAGTCCCACCACGTTCCCACCTACCATTCACCACTAAATCCTTAGTCTGGCTGCAAAAAACAGAAAAGATTTATTTTCTCAAAAGTCAACTTTTTTAGACTACATTGATCCTAATAAGAGAATTCAGAAAGCAACTCTTAGACTCAACTTTTTCTGCTTATTGCCACCACCACACTCTCCCAGTCATATGACAAGAGTCATTTGCAGTAGGAAGCAAAACCAGAAACACACTTGAGCAGCCTTTTTGTGTCCTTCCTCACCTCGCTCCCATTGGGGGCCTGCATGATGGTGAGTGGCCACATAAACAGTCCCTGCGTCTGCAGGAGTCCTTTTCGCCATGGCTGCTGGAATGACTCATCCTTCTCTATCTGTAGCCTAGGCTTTCCCCTTCTTAATTTCCATGAGGGAGCAGTCTTAGATCAGAGCTTCCCCCAGGGGACAGGACCACGGTCCTCCCTAAAAGGTCCTGGATCTGGTATAAATCTAACCATGGGAGAAAACAGAATTCAGTTAGAGACAACATCAAGGGCAAACTTGAAGGGGAGCAAAAATCACAATATGGGTGTGGGAACCGGACCACAGAGTTACAGTGGTCATTTCTTCCCCACCACATCTTCTTTGTGAATTTTACCTTGCCCACTGCCCCAAGGGGCAACCATGTGGCTCATGGCCCTGGCCACCAATAATTGAACTGGGAGTAGACCCACTTTAGACATGACCCATTGTAACCAATACATCTTTATCTAGAACTTGGAGTTGGGACACAGAAAGCCTGAGGGCATTTGTTGTCTGTGAGTGCTAGACTCACAAGATTCTGTGAGCTCAAGGACTGAGTTACACAGTCATTTAAGGTCATGTGCTAAGAGTATGCTTGACTGGGGGGAGAGGATGGAGCAGACACAAAGATAACTGAGAGAAAGGGAGGAGGGAGGAAGAACAGCTCCAGACTCTAGCCCTTCAGTGATCCAGGTGCAATTCTTCAAACTGGGTTTCATAGTATTCCCTTATCACTGTGCAAGTAATTCCCATTTACTCAAGTTATTCTGAGTGGGTGTCTGGCCCTAGCAACTGAATGCTCCCTGACCATAAGATGAAATGGCTAGGGTGGAGCTGGGAGGCAGAGGCAGTGAGTGAGGGAGCTAGAAGGATTTTTCCAGAGAAAGTAAATCTTAGAGTCCAAGCATGTGTATGCTATCCACACATTCCAAATTTTAGGAGACAGCCCTGTTTCAAATGTGCCAGCTTGCCCAAATTTCTGTTTAGGCAATTGTGGTATATCTGTTTACATATATAATTTTAGCATTGGGAAGGCCCTCCTAAGTAAGACACAAACCTGGAAACCATAAAGACAAGACAAGATTGACAGATTAGACTACCTAGCCCTGAATTTTTAAATTGCCTTTGACAAAAGCCACTGTGAGCAAAATTAAAAGTGAAGAGGCAGCTTGGGATCTAAGTGACAGCTGTAGACCCCCTGCACACTACAGACTCCCTCCTGTTGCATACCAGACCTCTGTACAGGTCCAGCCCTGGCTTTGTGGCTGTCACGACTACTGAATATGTCGAAACTGTTGGCAGCAAGAACATGACCTCTTGCTGTCCCAGAATGAGGAAATGAAAGGGAAAAAAGAGGAAATGGGATGAAATGAAAAATGGATGAGAACAACATAGAGGGAGCAAGAAACATTGAGAAAGATGAAAAAAATGAGCTGCTTATCTCTCCTGTGGTTCTGGGCCCTCTCCTTTGTGCTACCCTAGTGATGTGCTCTATTAGTCCATTCTTACATTGCCATAAAGAACTACCTGAAACTGGGTAATTTATAAAGAAAAGATGTTTAATCAGCTCATGGTTCCTGTGGGCTATATAGGCTTCTGCTTCTGGGGGAGGCTTCAGGAAACTTACAATCATGGCAGAAGGTGAAGGGGAAATAGGCCATGACCAGCAAGAGAGGGGGCAAAGGAGATGCTACACACTTTCAAACAACCAGATTTCCTGAGAACCCCATCATGAGACAGCACTGGGGGAGTGGTGCTAAACCATTAGAAACCACCCCTATGATCCAGTCACCTCCCTCCAAACCCCCACTCCAACACTCGGGATCACAACGCAACATGAGATTTGGGTAGGGACACAGAGCCCAACCATACCATTCCACCCTTGGCCCTTCCCAAATCTCATATCCTCTCACATTGTAAAATGCAATCATCACTTCTCAATGGTCCCCCTCATTCCAGAATTAACTCAAAAGTCCAAGTCCAAAGTCTCATCTGAGACAAGGCAAGTCTCTTCCACCTATGAGCCTGTAAAATCAAAAACAAAAGTTAGCTACTTCCAAGATACAATGGGGGTACAGCCATTAGGTAAATACTCCCTTTCCAGAAAGGAGAACTCAGACACAACAAAGAGGCTACAGGTCCCATGCAAGTCCGAAACCCAGCAGGGCAGTCATTAAATCTTAAAGCTCCAAAATAATCTTCTTTGTCTCTGTGTCTCACATCCAGGCCACACATCCATGCAAGGAGTGAGCTCCCAAGGCCTTGGGCAGCTCTGCTTCTGTGGCTCTGCAGGGTACATCCTCTGTGGCTCCTTTCATGGACTGATGTTGAGTGCCTGTGGCTTTTCCAGGTGCATGGTGCAAGCTGTCAGTGGATCTACCATTCTGGGGTCTGGAGGATGATGACCTTCTTCTCACAGCTCCACTAGGCAGTGCCCCAGTGGGAACTCTGTGTGGGGGCTCCAACCCCACATTTTCCCTTTGCACTGCCCTATTAGAGATTCTTCATGAATGGTCTGCACCTGCAGGAGACCCCTGCCTGGACATCCAGGCCTTTCTATACATCGCCTGAAACCTAGGTGGAGGTTCCCAAGTCTCAACTCTTACCCTCTTTGTACTTGCAGGCTTAACAGCATATGGAAGCCACCAAGGCTTGTGGCTTGTACCCTCTGGAGCAGAAGTCTGAGAAGTATCTGGGGCCCTTTTAGCCACAGCTGGAGCTGGAACAGGTGGGATGCAGGGCACCATGTCCCAAGGCTGCACAAAGCAACAGAGCCCTGGGCCTGGCCCCATGAAACCATTTTTCCCTCCTAGGCCTCCAGGCCTGTGATGGGAGGGGCTGCCCCAAAGATCTCTGAAATGCCTCATAGGCATTTTCCCCATTGTCTTGACTGATGTATTTGGCTCCTCTTTACTTATGTATCAGGCTTTAATTTCTCCCCAGAAAAATGAGTTTTTCTTTTCTACCATATGACCAGGCTGCAAATTTTCCAATCTTTTATGCTCTGCCTCCCTTTTCAATATATAAGTTCCAGTTTCAGGTCATTTCTCTGTTTATGCAGATGAGTTAGGCTTTTGGAAGCATCCAGGCCAGATCTTGAACACTTTGATGCTTAGAAATTTCTTCTGCCAGATACCCTAAATCATTTCTCTCAAGGTCAAAGTTGAACAGATCCCTAGAGCAGGAGCACAGTGCCACCAATCTCTTCGCTAAACCATAGCAAGAGTGACCTTTCCTCTAGTTCCCAATAAGTTCCTCATCTCTATCTGAGACCTCATCAACCTGGCCATCTCTGCCCATATCACTTGAGCATTTTGGTCAAAACCATTAAACAAGTCTCTAGGAAGTTCCAAGCATTTTCTCATCTTCCTGTCTTCTTCTGAGCTTTCCAAACTATTCCACCCTTTGCCCATTATCCAATTCCAAAGCTGCTTCCACATTTTCAGGTATCTTTGTAGCAAGGCCTCACTTCTCTGGTACCAATTTTCTTCATTAGTCTGTTCTTGCATTGCTATAAAGAACTACCTGAGACTGGGTAAGTTATAAAGAAAGATGTTTAATCAGCTCACAGTTCTGTGGGCTGTAAAGACTTCTGCTTTTAGGGAGGCCTCAGGAAACTTACAATCAAGGCAGAAGTTGTAAAGGAGAAACAGGCACACCTTCACATGGCCAGCAGGAGAAAGGCGGGGGAAGTGTTACATGTTTTCAAACAACCAGATTGCCTGAGAACTCTATCATGAGGCAGCACTATGGGGATGGTGCTAAACCATTAGAAATCATCCTCATGATCCAATCACCTCCCACCAAGTCCCACGTCCAACACTTGAGATTACAGTTTAACACGAGATTTGGGTGGGGACACAGAGCCAAACCTATCATGCACCAACTCAAAATTAAACTGTTGTCATCTTAGTCATGGGCTCACTGTAGAATGGGAGTGGTAGGAAGAAACATTAAGTGAGTGGTCATAATGGTGGCTTAGAATTCAAACCCAATCCATGTGACCCCACAGCCATGCTTGGGCAAATTAAATCCATGATTATCCAAAGGGTTTCAAAATCGATTTTTTTAGATCTAACTGCTTCCTTCCTATTCTTATCATTTCCTCTTCCCTCAAAGAAAATTCCCTTTATTCTTACCACCCACTAGAATGGAGACTTGAAATTAGGTTCTTTTAGCTTGCCAAATGATAAACAGCTCTCTCAAATTAAGCCACATCTCATCCAGAGAGAAGGCAATAAAAATAGTGATTTATGTGGTCAAGAGTACAGTGAGACGTTTTTATAGCATCACAGATGGTTTTCCAAATTGCAGAGCAGCTTTATTTCTTTCTGCATATCTCAATTTCTCAGTCCACAGTTTGAAAATAATAAAGCTGCCCTCTTCCTACTTCTCGGGTGAATTGGTTAAATCATGAAAGTCTATAAATAAAAGCACTTGAATCCTAGAAAGAAGAGTCAAATGATAAAATAATCCCATTTTTCATCCATATGATGACATTTCATCCATATAATGAGAAGGCTAGGCATATTGCAATGTTTGTGGGGAAATGATCTGGCCCAGAGAACACCTGACTCCTTGGAGTGTCAAGCTGGGGAAGAGAACTCAAGTATATGCAGAGTACCGTTATTTCAGATATATGTTTGATAGCTCTGAAGTAACTACTGGAAGCACCTATGGGGTGGTATGATAAGGTAACTGAGATTTACATTTATACTTTACTCCTCCTATTGGTTTTAAAAACAAAACTGCTTGAGTTTGGTTTTCATCACGCTGGCTTCAGTCTTAGCCCAGGCTCTTCACATACTTTCTGTTCCAACTTCCACCCTAGGTGTACACGACATGCATTCTCAGCACCTCTGGGCCCTTCCCTTCTACCCAAGCCAGGAGTGCTGAGTGCTAAGATTTGACAATCCAGATCAGAAGCAGCACGATGCAGTGTTAAGAACACAGGCCCTGGAACAAGTCTGCTGCGTGTGAATCCCAACTCGCCTCTCTGACCTGGCATATCTCCTCATCTGTGACATGAGCATGGCACTAACATGCCTACTCATAGGGCTCTGGGGACAGTTAAATGAGGCAGGGTCCATAAAGCACTTAGCTCACTGCCTGGTACAATGAATGGCAACTACTTTTCATAGGCAATTATGAGAAATATGGTGAAGGTAGGCAGGGTAAAATGGTTGGATTGGTGCTTCTTCTGCAGGTGGCATTCAACTTTTGTTGTGTATTTGTTTGTATTTATTTTTCTTATAGCAAATTTCCTCTTCTAAACTGTGACCAAACAAATAGAATGATTGCTATGGTTTTACAATTTGCATGGCTGAATGAATATACCTTTGGTAGTTTTTTAGATCATGTTTCTAATTGTTAGAAAAAAAATTCTTTTTTTATCTTCTGGGATTTCAAGGGATATCTTCTGGGATATTAGCTTCTGGAAAATAGGTATTAAATTGATATGGGACAGAGGCCATCGCATATATCCTACAAAATCTGTATTTACACACTTATATTATACTTACTTGCCTGTATCTTTGAACTTGGGACCGATCATAAGATCCTACATTCTAGAGTTCCCAGAAGAAGAACATAGTAATTGAGTATGTATTGAATATTGTTCGCTGGGTGTGGTGGCTCACGCCTGTAATCCAAGCCCTTTGGGAGGCTGAGGTGGGTGGACTACTTGAGGTCAGAAGTTTGAGACCAGCCTGACTAACATGGTAAAACCCTGTCTCTATTAAAAATTCAAAAAAAATTAGCCAGGAGTGTTGGCGTGTGCCTGTAATCCCAGTTCCACAGGAGGCTGAAGCAGGAGAATTGCTTGAACCTGGGAGGTAGAGATTTCAGTGAGCTGAGATCGCACCACTGCACTCCAGCCTGGGCAACAGAGCAAAACTCTGTCTAAAAAAAAAAAAAAATTTATGGGTGAGTGTTGAGCTAAGTGCATTATCTCATTCAATCCTCAATCTTATGAAGCAAATACTGTCATTAGCCCTATTTTACAGATGTGGAAACTGAGCCTTACAGAAGTAAGTAATTGCCATAAGTCACACATCTAGGAAATAATGAAATGAAAATTTGAACCAAAAGCATCTGGATCCAGTGCCCACGTTTTAGGAACTTGCTGTGGCTTTGATGCATCAGAATGTGGGAGCTGCAGGCCTGCGTAGACTAGTCTTGGACTCTTAGCTGCCCTGCCATCCCACAACAGCTGATAGGTTCATATGAAGCCACCGGCAACTGCTGCCAAGTTACCAGTAAGAAAATCAGACACCTTGATCTATCTATCAATTGGAATGTGCATGTCCAGAATAGATCTAAGTATTTTTTAAAAAGCATTCAATGCCTGATTTTTAAACAAACTTCACATGCAAAGAAAATGCCCATGCATTTCTTGAAGCAGAAATATAAGTTAGTGAATTTGTTTCTTCTTGACAAAATGGTTAGAATTTGTTAGAAATTCCTTTTATCATAAAGTAAAAATTATCAGCTTTAACCTTCTCATTTGTCTCCTACTGCTTCTTTTCTTGTTCTTTATTCTCATCCATCCCCTTCTCTGTCTTTGCCTCTTCTCTTCCTCTATTACTTCATAAGAATCTAAGCAACTCCTTTAAATCTCAAATCAAATGTTCTTCCCTTGGATAGAGATCACTTCCATCCCCTTCATAACTAGCTGGGCCTGGTACCTTTTGGTTAGCAATTTTGCCAGAGATGTTGGAGAAAAAGATGGCATTTCCTCTTGAAAATCCAGCCTGCAAGGCATTTACCATCTCATGCTGGTTTCATAAGGCCCTGCTGTCCCTCCAGAATAGAGGCCCACAGCACTCGCTAGGTACCAGGCATGGTGAACTTGCTTGCCCAAGCTCTCTAGTAGGTGGCAGATTTACCCAGGTCTGCCTGACTTTAGAGCCTATTCTTTTAATCATTATACCTTACTGTCTTTATAGACAAGGTCAGGTTCTCTATGCTTCTGTGAGATAACTTTCCATAGGAATGTACATAGTTACTGTAGAGACACTAGGTGCCACCTGCTATAGCCCTCAGAAGTGGCATCAGACTGTGCCTGGGCTTTCTGTTTTTAGGACAAGGAAGAATGAGTGTGACAGTGAAAGGTTCTATTTGTAAAGGATGGAAAAGCAGAAATCCCCAAATGCTAGATAAAAGAATGTGGACAAGTGTATTGTATCCAATCATAGTATGTTAGAGCTGAGTTGGGCCTTAAAGATGATCTCCTCTAATCCCTTTATTTGCAGTTGAAGAAGTTGAGGATCTGAGACATTAAGTGAATTGTCTGAGGACACACAGCCAGTTTGTTAGATGCAGAGCCAAGAATGAAGTTTTTTCATTCAGAACAAGCTATTTTTTGCAGTCTACCTTCACTCTACTTGGGGTTCATTTCTTTTTAAGAAGTCTCAAAGATTAGAAAATTGAATCGTTTTGAGCAATATAATGTCACAGTGTACAATTCTGCTGAAAGTAATTATAATAGCAATGCCAGCAGATCTCCTAAATCCATGGGTTCCAAAATGTTCCCGCCTTTTGCTAAGCTAATATATAGAATTTCAAAACCATATTTATACCACATAAAATTTCCAAAAAGCTGGGCAATTTCCTATAAAAACTCAGTTGTGCAGTGATTGCCAAGTTGGAAAACTCAGGGTTTCCTGGCAACACCCACTTGGGCTCTAGGGAATGCAAACTTCTCAGCAAACAACTTCTTCTGACTTACCAGCTCCATCAGCAGCCATGACCTGAGTCACAGTGGCCCTTTCTGATATTCTTGTCTCTGTTGCTTATGTTTCTCAAGAACCTATAATCTTGCCTTAATCCCTTACCAGCCGAATACCTCCTACATGCTAAACTCCTGGAACGAAAGGTCCACATTTCTCTCATGCTAAGAGTTTGGGACTAGAATTCAGATGAACTCATTTCTGGTACTGGTTCAAAAGCAAATGAGCCCTGTAAATTCCCAGGTCATTAGTTACCTCATGGGTAAAATATAGACAATAACTCCTACCTGTTCATCTTTCAGGGCTGTTCTGAAGATTTTCAACATCTGAAATTCACAAGATCATGGAGATGAACTAAACCATCATGGAGATGCAACATAAACCAGATGCATCTAGCCCCTCATGTTAGAGTTGAGAAAACAGAAACCCAGGGCTTGAGGACTCCCTTGAAATCATCAAGGTCCTGGTTGATGACAAAATCAGGACCAAGTTTCTGATCCTCCCAAATATTCCTTCACTCCTCAGTGCTGCCTGTGATGAGAAAGATCAAAGCATGCATGCAATTGTAAATCATGCCACAGAGGCAACATGCAATTATTTAAGTACTAATTAATAGACTGTGTACCAAGTCAGCACTAATCAAATTTTTCATGCCTTGACAGGGTTGTAGCTTGTCAGGAATTTCTGAAGATGAAAAAACTATTTGTCTCAGGACAAATCCTTCTCCTTCCAGTAAATACAAGGAAAGGAGAAAGTGTAACCAGGGGTATTTAAGCTCAGCCTCCTCCAGCAGCCATCTGCTGTTGCTTTTTTTTTTTTTTTTTAATGTTACTGAGATGTAATTTATGTACCATAAAATTCACCATGTTAAGGTGTGCAGTAGTATATTCACAAGGTTGTATAACCATCACTACCCTCTACTTCTAGAACAGTCTCATCATCCTGTTGCTTTTTGAACGTCAGTATTGTCAGCTCAAGTACAGCTTCACTCACATGTGGCTCTCAGTTCGGGTATATTCTGTGCTATCCCTCGTGTAGTGTTCATCTTGACCTACATGATCAGATGTCCCAAGTTCACTCTGTATTTGAAGAGCTCTGTGTCTACTAAAGGTCTGATTCCCTACTGTGGGCCAGCAGTAGGAATGAGATGGTCACTAAGCCTCAAAATAAGCCTTAGCAATGAGAATCTAAAAAGCAAAGCTCAGCCACCAAGGCTAATTTGCAGGGCAAAAAGAGGAGAAAATTTCGTAAGCCAAGAGTGGGTAGAACTGAAAGTGGGAAGTGGGGCTGGTTTAAGGACTGTGGAGGGTTTTCCAAAATGCACTCTCTCCTGCCTTAGAGCTCATATGCATGCTGGATCATCCTCCACCCCATCACATCCCCCATTTTCGCTTCATCTAAGTCCCCTGGGATGCTGGAGCACCCACTGCAGGAGGCACTTGAACTTCCCTATCACAGTCCATCTCACCTGTGCACACCATGATTACCTGCTGACTTGTCTGCATTCCTGAATAGACTGGAAGCTTCAAAAAGGAAGAAGCCCTGCCTTTTTGGTTACTTATTCACCCTGCTTCTCAGCATCCTCTGGCACTATCTCAGTAAAGACTTCTTGAACAAGTTATTAATCTGGCCACAAACCCAAATTTCTTTCTATATCCCTCTAATGCTCAAATTAAAGTTTGAGTGTGAGAATGTACCCGAGCCTCACACAGTTATTTATGGTGGATACACAAAATAATAACAATCCTGCGTCAAAGCTGCTTTCCTGTAGCTTTCACTAAATAGTCCTCATTCTGATCCAAAGACCAAGAGAGAATACATCCTTTACCTCTTCTCTGTGGTACCCCTTGAGGTATGTGACATGAGCTGTCATGTCCTCTATACCTTTTATTATTTGAGTTAACCAACTGTACTTCCTTCAACAATTAGGCATAACATATGAATTATTTACTCATTCATTCAACAAATATCTTATGGCATGGTCTACGTATAAAGCACTGTGCCAGGGCAGTGGGGGTGAGCAAAGGCATGGCACAGATGCTGCCTTAAAGAAGTCTACGGTCCACCGTGGTTGTGCTCTTCCCACTCTCAGGCGTTTCTTGAATGTCCCTTTTCAGATGTGGTCTCCAGAAGTGGACAATATATTTCCAAGTAGTCTGACCAATACAGAGTTCAGAACTATAACTCATGATCTAGGTCCTCGGCTTCCAAAAACTTTTGACTGTTCGTGTTATCCTTAGATAAATGCTCAGGGTGTACTAATGGGGTGTGTGTGTGTGTGTGTGTGTGTGTGTGTGTAATGTAAAAAGACACTTGGCTAACATTTTTGTAAGATGCTTGTTCCTTATGCTTAAAACAAATACGTGGTAGTATTTCTGGTGATCAAATTTCAAGTGAAACACATCCTTATCTCAAGTCCCTCTCCTGCTCTGAAAATCTCTTAGGAATAAGCGGATTGCAATGTTCTTCATATCAAACTGAACTCATAAGAATGGACAAATTCTTTTAAAAAACAACACAGGATATTTTGCACTGCCACTAATGGTTCTTTATGATGTTTCTGAAAATAATTGGAAGGGAAGCATGGACATCTGGCATGTGAATGAAGCTGTTTCTAATTAGGAGGGCTGTTTGTCTTCAAAGCAGAGTGAGCACTGGGGTACTCTTGGATGTGCTCTTCTTTGATGATGCTTGCTCAGGGCCTGGCAGCCTCCAACCTTCACCTATTTGAAGCCTGGGGTCCGTGGGTAGGGGGTAGGCCACCTCCTTTTAGCTTCTGACCTAAATAACTTTGGTCCTTAAATTCCTTCAGGCATTGGGCTTTTAACTTTGGTGTTTGCTTTGAAGCTGAAAAATGTGATTTTTTTTTTTTGTCATGCTGTTTCCTGGGTACTTTCCGTCTGTGCAGGAGACAGTATCACCAGGAGCCAGAAGGTCAGCAGAAGAGAAAGTGCCTCTCATCTGTGACAACTGGGATAAATGTGGGAGAACTCTGTCAGACTTGGGTGGTCAGGAGACCCAGGAACAATTCCAGGAAAAGCGGAGTGCCTGAGAGTCATTCTGTTTTCTACTCCTTTTTTTTTTTTTTTTTTTTTTTTTTTTGAGACAGAGTTTTGCTTTTGTCGCCCAGGCTAGAGTGCAGTGGCACAGTCTTGGCTCACTGAAACCTCCAACTCCCAGGTTCAAGCAATTCTGCCTCACCCTCCTAAGCAGCTGGGATTACGTGCCTGCCACCGTGCCCAGCTAATTTTTGTAGTTTCAGTAGAGACGGGGTTTCACCATGTTGTCCAAGCTGGTCTCGAACTCCTGACTTCAGGTGATCCACCCACCTTGGCCTCCCAAAATGTTGGGATTACAGGCACGAGCCACAGCCTTGTTTTCTACTCCTAATATAATTTGTAGAAGGCATTGTGCTGAGGACACACTGGTCATTTCACTGTTTAATATTTTCTAGTAACTTTTCTTCACATAACATCTTTTTTTTTTTTTTTTTTTTTGACAGAATCTCGCTCTGTCGCCCAGGCTGGAGTGCAGTGGTGCGATCTTGGCTCACTGCAAGCTCCACCTCCTGGGTTCACGCCATTCTCCTGCCTCAGCCTCCCGAGTAGCTGGGACTACAGGCACCCGCCACCATGCCCAGCTAATTTTTTTTGTATTTTTAGTAGAGATGGGGTTTCACCATGTTAGCCAGGATAGTCTCGATCTCCTGACCTCGGGATCCGCCCGCCTCGGCCTCCCAAAGTGCTGGGATTACAGACGCGAGTCACTGCGCCCGGCCAACATCTCTTTATTTAGCCAATATTTATTAGGCACCGAATACGTGCCAGGGACTTTAAACTTTAGAAAGAGCTATTCTCATAAGTGTCTTAAAAAGCATCTGTAGTTTCCTGTTCTCTACATGGTTCCCAACACACACACTGTGGCCCACTGACATTGCCCTGGATACACTGACCCCTCTTTGAGGGCAGTTGAGGTCAGGAACTTTAGAAAGCTCCGAGTGTTGTTTCTTATCCAAGGAATTCGCAGGCGTGGAAGACAGGCCTTGAGGAGGCTTTTCCCATCAGCTCGCCACTGTATTTCTGGAAATTCCATATGGAACCCCGTGGTACCTATAGCTATTTCTGAAAATCAGTGTTCTTAGTGAAAATAGAATTAATTTAAAAAAATGGTTACCCAGACATTTTTTCTGATTGCAATGTTCTCACCAACGATATTCTTTGTTATATTTTCTCAACCAAAGAAATCTGGAAAAAAGAAGCAAAACTAAGGGATTAAAATCATCTACAATTCCATCACGCAGAGAAAACTACAGGTAAAATGTTGCTGTATACATACATCTCTTAATCTTTCTAGATCTGTTTTTGTTTTTATAGCCTACTTTTTATGTAAAAATATATTATGAACATTTTTCCAGGCCATTGCCTTTTCTTCTATGGTATAATTGTAATGGCTGCATAGTATTTCATTGTATGTATGTACCATCATTGATTTCACTAATTGCATATTATTAGACTTTCAGGTTGTTCCCTTTTTTTTCCCACAAAAATATACTGGGGTAAAAATTATTGTTTCTAACTCTTTATCCCCATTCATTATTTCCTTACAATAATTCCCAGAAGTAGACTTTTCTGGGTAAAAAGATAAGCCAAAATTTAAACCTTTTGATATGTACATAGAGAAGCCTCGGGTTTTGAGTAGAAAGGTCTTTGTCCCTAGCACTAACTGTGTGACCTTGGGCCTAACTACTCCATCTGTTAAATGAGGAGCGTGGTCATACGCCCCGCTGCATTTCAACAGCTGATTCTGACAATGTACTGCTGACTGTCTGCCCAGCAGCCATTCTTCACTTCATTCCAATAAACCCTGATTTTTTTTTCAAACATTCACTCCTTTCCCATTGCAGTCTTTGTACTTCCAGATTAGGCCTAAATTGTCTAAGTATAATCTCATTCCCCTGCTCCAGTGAGAGGTTCAGGAATAGGCATATGGACCAATTAGGTTTAATAAGATTTATGGGGAAGTTTGCTGGGGCTTCTGGAAAATTCTCCACCTTTAAGCCATAGGAAAAGAGTCTCTCCCTCTGGATGTTGTCAAGCTTGGCCCTATTATTGCAACAGCCATGTTATCCCCAGTCTGAGAATTAAACTGAACACAGATGAGGCAGAGCTGAGAATCCTAAGGAAATGGGATTGGAACTGCTGAATCAGGCAAACTTGAAGCTTGCCCTGCCTCTAAATTTCCAGTTATGAGACCCAATTTTGATGGCATTCACTCTTGGAATCAGTTAACTTTAATTTATAACCCCAGTTCTGATCATCATCTGTTTAATTTTCTTTCTTAATTATAGTAAATGTTTTTTTCTCTTATAGACTTTCCTTCCAACTTCTTGTATCCTTCTCTTCCCCAATTTTGAAAAAAAAAAAAAATGATGCCTCAAGGTAATATTTGAGTGAAAAGGATAGGACTTATGCCAACAGTTCAGAAATGACTAATTTAAATCTGTGGAACTAAGAGAGCCCAACCCACGCCTTCCAATTTGGTCACAGAATCAGAAGATTTTTCAAGTCGGAAGGAACCTTGATGCTCAACAAGTCCTAATCTCATTTTGTAGATGAGGAAACTGAGGTTCAGAAAGATATTATGAAAGTGTCAGACAGCTGGGTACTCCCTAGGCAGCACCTTCACAAGACTTACCTGGTACCCCAGTTTGACTCCTGCCAAATTTCAGTGGGGGCGGGGGGGGGGGGATTTAAACCAAAATATATCCCACAACTGGTTATTTGAACCCTTTGTTTCCTGGCAAATCAAAGTTCCCCATTTGTAGCAAGAACTCAACGAGTAATGTTCCTGTCACCACGTTGGAAGTCCGGTCTTCTTTTAGACCTCACTAGTGATTTCTTTCTAGAAGTCCCTAGGGAGAGTTCTCACAAATAATCCAGAGTTCTCTCTGCAGTGCCTCTGCTCTTGGTCTACACCCCTTGCTACCTTCTGCTACTTCAATTATTATTTCTTCATACTCCTTGCTCACAATCCAGGCTGCTGTCAACCACCACCCCGCCCCCTGCCCCCCCACCTCCCACAACTCCATCTCCACTCAGCCAGTGAGCCATTGTCTAGGTTCCTTCTGGCTGTCCCTGGATTGCCACCTACTCATGTTCTTTTCCCTCTCTAGCCTGAAGAAAAACTCTTGTTCCACAGCAGCTGATTCTCCCAGGAGATCTGGGTCTCTGGTGGGCAAATTGCTGCTCTCTTCCCCAGCAACTTTCTCCCTGGAGCACATGTGTGCCCGGGTGAATGGGTTTGACCAGGGCTGGTTCCAACCCAGCATCACGCTGTCTGGGGGATCACATCTCTTTCCAACATGCAGCCCTGAATCCCAGTCCCCTCTGCTTAGCTGCTTCTTCAACACACGATACTTCTCAGAAACTTCACTTCCAAATTATGGGGTGAGATTCAAGGTGGAATTCTTCATCTATGATGAAATTTTAAAATGGTATTCAAAGCTTTGTGCAAAATAGCATTTTATGGTATGCAAACCTCTAATTTTTATCAGACTCTCGAAGGGGTCCGCTGGAGACCATGGGCCTCTAAAGCTCTTTGAGTTCTAATGTTCTGTGACCCTGTGATTGCATAATACGATTTTGTGGCAAATTAGCCAAAAGCGGAAGCGTTCAGTCACTCTCCCAAACTGCTCTATTACATTCCTAAGTGAGTACAAGAGTGTATGCAAGAATTTTAGCCTTAGTCACACAGAAGATATTATATTAAGAGAACCACCAAGGATTCAGCATCAAAAGCTTTATCAGCAAGATATTAGTACCCTACCTAGAAGACTATTCTAACCTCAAGTACTATAAATATTAGGAGATCTTTATTTTCGTAGCAGCAAGATCTCGGAAACTGTACTGGTGAAAAAAAGACGGTGCTTAGAACTCCTGCTTCCCTTTTTAGTTGCTCTTTTTGTTCAAGGAGTGGGATGCATGGGAAAGGTGGCCTGGCTCCTTTCTCCTCTGCGTAGCCTGTAGTTCTAAGATTGGCCCCTAGACGGCGATCTTGTGTTAGTGAGGGGCATAGTAGCTAAATGAAGTGGGAGCCTGCAGTGACTGATGGTTGAAACTGTCAACCGATCAAATGGTAAGAAGTGTATAGAAGTGGTTTTTAACCATAGTTGCAAGATGAAATTGGAAAGTAACACAAAAAATCTTCCTATATTACTTAGAAGGAAATTTGGGAACACTTAGAATTAGTCTGTATATTGAAAACATTTAATTTTATTTATGTGTGATATTTAGAGGAACCTGTCAATTAAAAATTTTTTAAAATTATGGTAAAATACATATAACATAAAGTTTGCCACGTTAACCATTTTACAAATGTGCAGTTTTTAAACTAAGTGCAAAATCGGTAGTGTTAAGTGCATTCACATTGTTGTGCAACCAATCTCTAGAACTCTTTCCATCTTGCAAAGGTGGAATTCTGCATCCATTAAACAGCAACTTTCCATTCCCTCCTCTCCCAGTCCCTGGCAAACAGTATTCTATTTTCCATCTCTATGAATTTGAGTGCCTCAGAGAAGTAGAAAAAAGTACTTGTCTTTTTGTCACTGGCTTATTTCACTTAGTATAATATTCTCAAGTGGGACCTGCCAATTTTCATTACAAAATTATTTTTAAATTTGTACAGAAAAACTGGCAATAAAGACCATGTGACTGGACCATTGTCTCATGCTCACAGCTTCACTGGCAAATGCACTCATTCAAACCACTAAAAGTGAAAACCTCCATCCACAAGACCCACCAGGAGGTCTCATAAGGCTCTATTAAACATGCAAACTCGCAAGACTGCCAAGGCCCACTCTGGACAGCAGTTGACCCAGAAGATTCATAGGCCAGGAGGCAGAGCATGTCAGTAGGGCACATCCAGCCTTCCTCTTTTATGGGACCTCACAGCAGACAACAAAGCCATCCACACAGTGGGTAGAAGCTATTCTCTTTGGCCCCCATGTGGACTGAGTTGTGACGAAATGAGACTCATATCAGTGGGATGTGGAGACCACGCTATATCAGAGGCCTTGTATTTCACAGCAGCTAATATCTTTTGGAGGAACTCCATGACCATAACTTTCATGCTCTTCTTAAGGTCATGCCAGTTACAAGGGTCACTGCACTTAGGGCAACTCAAAAATATGGCTTCCTCTCTGGTATTTGTAAGTTGTCCCTATCCAGATAGGATTTACCAGTCAGGGTCCATTTGTACTTTCCTTTATCAGGTTTCCATGGGAACAGAGCTAGGAAGTTAGCCAAAAATCAAATGCTCATGTAAAACTGGAAAGGGTTTTGTTAATCCTTTATTCACTGCCCTTCACATGGTTAGATTACAAAGTCTGACAAAGCATCTAGTTAAATAGAAGGGAGTCAGAATGACAAACTGATATGAAGAACTAAATTACACAATGGCATTTGTCATCTCTTATTTGTTACAGCTGCTTTGGTTTTCAAAATGGATGTGACTTTGCACAATGCCTGGCTGCTTCTGGGGAAAAGTTTCCATTTCAAAACTTCATAAGATAATAAATTATATTTTGGGGGTGGATTTAAATACAATTGGAAGAGGGTTTCTCTCCTTTAGAGATAATTTCTATAGAAAATAGTAAACAGAGATTAAGAAAGCAAGGGAAAACAAATCTGGGCTCCAGAAGGAAGTCAGTTAAGGAAGTTGATTGCCAGAGGGCTGGTGATTCAAGATCAAGATGAGAGATATGGTTTGGGGGAGCCCCTTTCTTTATACCTCACCTCTTTGGCTCTCCCTACACCTTCTGCTGAAGTTTGGGATTCTGTAACTAGAGATAAATCTGTTCATTCCACAATGA
Source organism: Chlorocebus sabaeus (assembly GCF_047675955.1). Classification (NCBI taxonomy): domain Eukaryota; kingdom Metazoa; phylum Chordata; class Mammalia; order Primates; family Cercopithecidae; genus Chlorocebus; species Chlorocebus sabaeus. The sequence continues at coordinate 37,822,962 of NC_132917.1, read as the reverse complement.
CATGTAAAACTTAATATACAAATACCTTAAGAGAGAGTAAGGTATAAAAGTCTAAGAATGCAGCATCACAAAATGTTTAAGTAGAAAGAAGTCACAGAGCTCACCTAGCAAGCTCTTTATCTTATAATGAAGAAACTTGATCTCAAAGAAGGTAAGCAGCATTCCCCAAGCCACACAGACTGGTAGTAATGGAGCTATGGTTAGAACTTCAGAGGCCTGACACACAACCCATCCAATATTATATTTTTTTTCCTAAGAGGCGGAAGAGGAAGCATGTGGAAAGGGAAGAGAGGAGTGCTGACTTAGGAAGAAGGCAGCAGGGCAAGAAGGGGGAAGGCACGAAGGCATTTCTTCCTGGCAGTGGCTGCTCCCTTGCTGCAGGTTAACTGCCCTTTTTGATACAAGGCAAGGATTCAACATGGGTAGAAAAGGGCATGGGGCCAGTAATTAGTTAACTCTGATCTTGCTAAAAAGGAGTCTCCTTTTAATTTTTAAAAGAGAAAGTAATTTGCTGCATTAATCATTCTTCAGGGACTTTAAAACTGCACATAGAAAAACTATGACTTCCTCAGGATACAAAATCAATGTGCAAAAATCACAAGCATTCCTATACACCAACAATAGACAAGAAGAGAGCCAAATCATGAGTGAACTCTCATTCACAATTGCTACAAAGAGAATAAAATACCTAGGAATACAACTTACAAGGGATGTGAGGGACCTCTTCAGCGAGAACTACAAACCCCTGCTCAAGGGAATAAGAGAGGACACAAACAAATGGAAAAACATTCCATGCTCATGGATAGGAAGAATCAATATCGTGAAAATGGCCAGTAATTTACAGATTTCAATGCTATTCTTATCAAGCTACCAATGACTTTCTTCACAGAAATAGAAAAAACTACTTTAACTTTTATATGGAACCAAAAAGGAGCCTGTATAGCCAAGACAATTCTAAGCAAAGAGAATAAAGATGGAGGCGTCGTGCTACCTGACTTCAAACTATTCTACAAGGCTACAGTAACCAAAACAGCATGGTACTGGTACCAAAACAGATATATAGACCAATGGAACAGAACAGAGACCTCAGAAATAACACCACACATCTACAACCATCTGATATTCAATAAACCTGGCAAAAACAAGCAATGGGGAAAGGACTCCCTATTTAATAAATGGTGTTGGGAAAACTGGCTAGCCATGTGCAGAAAACAGAAACTGGACCCCTTCCTTACACCTTACACAAAAATTAACTCAAGATGGTTTAAAGTCTTAAATGTAAAACCCAAAACCATAAAAACCCTAGAGGAAAACCAAGTCAATACCACTCAGGACATAGGCATGGGCAAAGACTTCATGACTAAAACACCAAAAGCAATTGCAACAAAAGCCAGAATTGACAAATGGGATCTAATCAAACTAAAGAGCTTCTGCACAGCAAAAGAAACTATCATCAGAGTGAACAGGCAACCTACAGAATGGGAGAAAATTTTTGCAATCTATCCATCTTACAAAGGGCTAATATCCAGAATCTATAAGGAACTTAAACAAATTTACAAGAAAAAAACAACCCCATCAAAAAGTGGGCAAAGGGTATGAACAAACACTTCTCAAAAGAAGACATTTATGTGGCCAACAAACTTATGAAAAAAAAGTCATCATCACTGGTCATTAGAGAAATGCAAATCAAAACCACAATGAGATACCATCTCATGCCAGTTAGAATGGCGATTATTAGAAAGTCAGGAAACAACAGGTGCTGGTGAGGCTGTGGAGAAATAGGAACGCTTTTACACTGTTGGTGGGAGTGTAAATTAGTTCAGCCATTGTGGAAGACAGTGTGGCAATTCCTCAAGGATCTAGAACCAGAAATACCATTTGACCCAGCAATCCCATGACTGAGTATATACCTAAATATATACCTAAATGATTGTAAATCATTATCCTATAATGACACGTGCACATGTATGTTTGTTGCAGCACTATTTACAATAGCAAAGACTTGGAACCAACCCAAATGCCCATCAATGATAGACTGGATAAAGAAAATGTGCCACATATACACCATGGAATACTATGCAGCCATAAAAAAGAATGAGTTCATGTTCTTTGCAGAGACAGGGATGAAACTGGAAGCCATCATTCTCAGCAAACTAACACAGGAACAGAAAACCAAACACTTCATGTTCTCACCCATAAGTGGGAGTTGAACAATGAGAACACATGGACACAGGGAGGGGAACATCACACACTGGGGTCAGTCGGGAAGTGGGGGCCAAGGGGAGGGAGAGCGTTAGGAAAAATACCTAATGCATGTGGGGCTTAAAACCTAGATGACTGGTAGATAGGTGCAGCAAACCACCATGGCACATGTACACCTATGTAACAAACCTGCACGTTCTGTACATGTATCCCAGAACTTAAAGTAAAAGAAAAGAAAAATTGTGACTTCCCAGCATACAGAGGCCCTGGGTTAGGACCTTCACCCACCTGTCCCCCACCCACTGGTCTTTTGTAAGGTCAGCATTTGTAGGTGCAATGGCCTGGGTGTATTGTCCCTCTACCTCTTCCTCTTTGATTGAAGACAGGAATCACCCTGTATATTATGCATTAAAGATAACATTAAAGATAAATTAAGACATTTCTGGATCTTCATTTATGATAGAGAGACCACAGTGAGAAGAAATGTGAAAGATGTTTGCAAAGCCACTGTCAGACTGGGAGTAATGAAGAGATGAAGAAGAGGGCTGTGAGAAGTAGCCAGTCCTTGACAGAGGGAAGAGCCAATTTGAGAGTTGGAAAAGGAAAGTTTGGCCTGGCCCAAAGACCGTCCTATATGAACACAGAAGCCAGGTGTCCTGTTGGACTGAGCTCACGAACAGGATCTGAAGAGGGTCAGTGAAAGGACCTCCCTTCTCTAGCTGAAGGAACTGAGAGCAAGAACTGCCATCCCTGCTTAAGGAAAGGCTCTGGGAATGAGAAATCAGAGGAGATGTACTGTACCAGGAAGGGCTCGAACAGGGAAGCCATCAGCCCAGCTGAGCACGGCTGACCCTCCACTTGCAACCTGCACAAGGCAGAACGGAGTTCCTGCCCAGAGGAGCCTCGCACACCAGTGAAGGCCCACTAGGACAGGGGGTATTCTTCTTTGTAACCCCAGTCCCTGGAGGTACTAAGCATAGAGTAAGTTATTCAATGTGGCTGAACAAATAAAGCCTGTGCGGAATGCCGCTAATGCCTCAATATTTTCTCCAACATTTCCAGGGCATTCTTAATTTTGGGACTCATGGCCAATCAATGAACCCTGATTTTTGGTTCAGAAAATGTGCTTTCTCTAGACACTTGAAGAGTTGGGGAAAGTAATAACCATGAGGAGGAAGCATGGGATCTCTGGAGGTGACAGTCCTCCAAAAAAGGAGTCCTTGAACAGGGATCTCTTGCTCTTGTGTGTGTGTGCACTTGCATCCCCCAGGTCCTCTCTGAGGACCCGGTTAGGTTTCTTTTTTTTTTTTGGTTGGTGACATCTGGCAGCATTTAGTCTCTCCTCGAAGCTAATGACCTGGTGTCACTAAATTGTCACCAGCTGTGTCTAACTTAAAAAATCTGTGATTAATATGAGAGCTGAATTTTGCTTATTAACAAAACATAGCTTATTAATCATTCACAAGTATGTGGTAATGCTTCCAAAGACGTGCCCTGGCAGCTAAGAATGTATGGGCTTCTACAAAGAGATCAACAATAGAATGGGAGAAGTTCTGCCGGACACGAAAGGAAAAGGGCACGGGAGAAAATAAACGTTTGCCTAACTCACTGTTCTTTTTAAACTGCCTTTTAATGCTTAGAAAATAGAAAGGATGGCACAATCCTTTGTGGAAAGGAGGCTGTTGATGTTAGAAGAAATTCAGACCCCTGACAGTGACGAGGGGAGAATAAAAAAGCTGTAGCATCAGGCGGGTAGTCCCAGTTTCCTCCCTCAGTTCGGTGCCAACAGCCCAAGGGTGCTTGTCTGGCAGGGTCTGTCCTTTTTCACATCTTTGGAGCTCATCAGTTTTTGGGTTCAGCTCTCTGGAGGTGGTGTCCGCTCTAAAATCTAGAATGTAGGCACCACCTGGGAACCCTTCTGCCAAAGGAGATACAAGCAGAGCTGGAGGTCAGCAAACCATGGTGCTCCCACCTGCTTCAATCTTACCCCAGGAAGTGACTATGGAGACCAAAGGCAGGGTCCCTGGTGGCCCTATAAGTTGAGCTGGGAGTGAACATCTGCTGGAATCCCTTGGTAGAAGTCTGCGGTTGCTGTACCAAGAGATTGTCTTTCCAGAAATGTGGTGTGCGGTTATGCAAGATTCGAGAGCTCAGCAGAGGAAAAGAGGCTCCTAGCTGGGAAGGAAGAAGTATCCCAGAGCTTTGAAACACACATTTACATGCATAGACACACACACACACACACACACACACACCCCCATGTATTCATATCATGTGTGCGTATGCATGTACAGATGATCCCTCACTCACGATGGCTTGACTTAACAGTTTCTCGACTTTATGATGGCACAAAGACAATATGAATTTGTAGAAACCATACTTCAAGGAACCACACAACCATTCGATTTTCACTTTCGGTATGGTATTCAATAAATTACATAAGATGATTTTGCTCAACTGTAGGCTAATGTAAGAGTTCTGAGCATGTTTAAGGTAGGCGAGGCTAAGCTATGATGTTCAGGAGGTCAGGTGTATAAAGTGCATTTTTGACTCACAATATTTTCAACTTATGATGGGTTTATAGGAACAAAACCCCATTATCAACTGAGGAGCATCTGTTTGTGGAGAAATAATCACAATCATGGAACAACTCATCTGACCAAATTTTCTCATGTTTTATTTCTCAGATTACAGTAGAAACATGATTATTGTAGGAAAAAAAACCAGGAAATACAGAAAAGTATAAAGAAAAAAATAATCCCATCAGAGAAAGAAACATTTAACATTTTGCATCTGGCACTCTGGTCTTTGAACTTGGCAGATTTAGTGCTCTTTATTTTGTTTTTCAATATTGGAATCACACTCAATGCACTGTTTTATTTATGTTAACAATGCGCTGCTAACCTATTTTAAGTTAGGAAGATATCGTGGACATTTCCCCACGTTTCCACGATTTTTATTGTTGGTATAATATTCCATGTTAGAACGTGCCCAACCAGACACTTTAACTACAATTAAGATAAACCCATTTACTCAGAACCTTGGCTCACAGCATAAGTAAAAATAACTGAATCTCTAGTTGGGCCCTATAATGGTAAAATTCTCACCACATCAGGACGGTGTTTTACTGGAGAATGGGGCAAGCGCAGAACAGGGTTGCCTGCGTTCTGTCTCTCCTGTCAGTGTTTTTGGGAAGAGAGGCCATTTTCTCCTCTCCTCCTCTCCTGTGATTAGATTTGTTTCCTAATCTCTCTCTGTTCATTTGTGGTTTATTGTTTGCCAGAAATCCCCATGTCTATTGTTTTGTCATTCTGAAGCGGCTTCGTTGTCTGGCGTAAATACCCAGGGTTCATCACCTGGTGCCAAGAAAATTTAAGACAGGGACACAAAGGAGGAGTTTAGGAGTGCAGGTTTAATAGGCAGAAGGAAGAGAAAGGAGAACAGCTCTCTCTCTAGTGACAGAGAGGGGCTTCTGAAAGGGAAAGACTTGCTGGGGCGGAGTTTTCCAAATTTTTAGGCAGGTTTGAGGAGGCCATGTCTGATTTACCTAGGGCCCATAGATTGGTTCCATCAGGTGTGATGGTAACATAGCAGGGGAAGGCTGGCTGCCTCACCCTAATCTTATTATGCAAATGGGCTTTCCACTTGACTGGCGCCATCTTGTCTGCTCCTTACTGTACCGGTGGCTGGCAAAGAGAAAGGGAAGATGGGCCAAGTGCAGTGGCTCAGGCCTGTAATCCCAGCACTTTGGGAGGCCGAGGTGGGCGGATCACCTGAGGTCAGGAGTTTGAGACCAGCCTGACCAACATGGTGAAGCCCCATCTCTACTAAAAATACAAAATTAACTGGGCGTGGTGGTGCATTCCTGTAATCCCAGCTACTCAGGAGGCTGAGGCAGGAGAATCACTTGAATCTGGGAGGCGGAGGTTGCAGTGAGCCTACATCGCACCATTGCACTCCAGCCTGGACAACAGAGCGAGACTCCGTCTCAAACAACAACAAACAAACAAACAAAAAAAAAAGAAGAGAAGATGGAACCGCCATTTTGAACATGCCTAGTCCTGGGAAGTATTCCCCTGCTGGCATCTATGTCTTTGGCTTGATTTCACAGGCTGCTCTTTGTTAGAAAGGAAAAGCATTTGGGGCTGCTTTTCATTAAAAGGAAAACCTTACCGAGGACTTCTGTACCCTCACTATCTGCCTAAGTAATTTATTTTTAACTTATGTATCAATTCCTGAATGGTTCAGAGAATCTTGATAAAGAGGAGGAGGTAGGGTGACCCTCAGCACTTGGGAAAATACAGACACCTCATTCTGGAGTGCCTGAAATCAGCCTGCAGGAATTCCCTGTGTCTGAGAGGCAGCCCTCGCTCTTCCTGAGCTAGTGGTAGAGGAAAGCGGCTGAAACAGCGGGGTCCTGTAGTGGGAGCTTTAACTCACCCTCCTTCCTATCTGTTCCTACTTAAAACCATCTGGGCTGTGAGGAGGTTATTTTCTGGCCCTTCAACTTGTGTGACCACACACATTCTTTAAAGAGATGTTTACTAGCTTTGCAGGATTAAAAATAAACTCTTCTTAAAAAGTTCAAAAAACAAAACAAAACAAGAAACACACACCTCTCGGTTTTCTCTGTGTTCTCTCTTCTGACTCTCCATAAGAAAGGTATTTGTGGCCTCTCTGAACCATGACTCAGATTTTCACTTGAATTTTGACTTTTCTCTTTTCCTTACAACTTCCTGTTGCTGCTGTGAAATGCTGTTGCCTGAGAGGGCTTTTCTTTTTAACTCCAAGGTGATTTATGGGTCCCTGTCTCAATCCATGTCTCAGTAGAGATGAGGGGAAAAAGAGACAACCAAGACCTTCACAGCCTCCTCATTCTCCTGACCTTAGAGTCCAGCTCACACAGAGGCTGGCTAGGGACGGAAGTGCCACTTCTCTGTGAGGGCGGTCCCCATTCCTGACAGTGCCAACTGAGGATTGTACATATTTTAGGCAGCAAAGCACAGGATCTTTGTTTTTTAGAATTCCACTCTGATCTCTCTTCTTATTTTTTCCCTGTGCCAATGACCCAGGAATAAAGCTAGGGAAAGAGAAAATGTGATAATTCCAGCCTGGGGAAGGTGAAAGGACAGGATAGCAACAAATAACAGGTAATGATGAATAACAACGTACTGATAGTGTTTACAGTTTGCAGAGCATTTTCATATCCATTATATCATTAGCTCCTCACAGCTGCCTGCGGGGAAATGCACCACAGACATTCCGCTTATCCTGGTCTGCAGACTAGCAGCTGGAGGTTCTGTGATGGATGCTGTGAGGTGTCACCCAGACCCCTTGTCAGGGCAGAGAAACTCACTCCCCAGCTGTCCAGTGCTCACTGCCAAGAGCCACAATAGAGTCCCTCACTGGGAATTCCCTCTGCTGAAGGAAGCTGCCTCAGCCAAGGTTATCTCCCTCCCTGGGCCCTGCCTTGATTCCAGGCAACTCTACGGGGCCATCCCAGTTCCAGAACACCCTGTAGGATCAGCTGAGAACCTGTAGCAACTGCATCAGAGGTCAGCTTCTCTCTGCCCAATTCTCCTTTCCTCCCTTGCTCCCTCTAGGGGTTGCTCTTGAGAGCTCTCCCTGTTAAACTTCTTGCATGCAAGTCCCCATCTGAAAGTCTTCCAAGGAACCTCAGTGTATTGGCCCATTCAGGCTGCCATAACAAAGTACAACAGAACGGTGGCTTAAATGATATAAATTCATTTTCTGACAATTCTGGAGGCCAGAAGTCAGAGATCACACTGTCCTCTAGGACTCTCTTCTTGGGTTGTAAATGGCTGTTTTCTCTGTGTCTTCACATGGTCTTTGCTCTGTGCACATCTGTGTTCTTCAATCTTCCTATAAGGATACCAGTCATATTAGATTAGAACCCTCTCTAATAACCTCATTTGAAATTAATTACCTCTTTAAAGACCCCACATCCAGAACCAAGTTGGAAAACACACTGCAGGATATTATCCAGGAGAACTTCCCCAACCTAGCAAGGCAGGCCAACATTCAAATTCAGGAAATGCAGAGAATGCCACAAAGATAGTCCTCGAGAAGAGCAACTCCAAGACACATAATTTTTCAGATTCACTAAAGTTGAAATGAAGGAAAAAATATTAAGGGCAGCCAGAGAGAAAGGTCGGGTTACCCACAAAGGGAAGCCCATTAGACTAACAGAATATCTCGTCACAGAAACTCTACAAGCCAGAAGAGAGTGGGGGCCAATATTCAACATTTTTCAACCCAGAATTTCATATCCAGCCAAACTAAGTTTCATAAGTGAAGGAGAAATAAAATCCTTTACAGATAAGCAAATGCTGAGAGATTTTGTCACCACCAGGCCTGCCCTACAAGAGATCCTGAAGGAAGCACTAAACATGGAAAGGAACAACCAGTACCAGCCATTGCAAAAACATGCCAAAATGTAAAGACCATTGATGCTAGGAAGAAACCGCATCAACTAACAAGCAAAATAACCAGCTAACATCACAATGACAGGATCAAGTTCACACATAACAATATTAACCTTAAATGTAAATGGACTAAATGGTCCAATTAAAAGACACAGACTGGCAAATTGGATAAAGAGTCAAGACCCATCAGTTTGCTGTATTCAGGAGACCCACCTCACATGCAGAGACACAGGCTCAAAATAAAGGGATGGAGGAAGATCTACCAGGCAAATGGAAAACAAAAAAAGGCAGGGGTTGCAATCCTAGTCTCTGATAAAAACAGACTTTAAACCAACAAAGATCAAAAGAGACAAACAAGGCCATTACATAATGGTAAAGGTATCAATTCAGCAAGAAAAGCTAACTATCCTAAATGTATATGCACCTAATACAGGAGCACCCAGATTCATAAAGCAAGTCTTTAGAGACTTACAAAGACACTTAGACTCCCACACAATAATAACAGGAGACTTTAACACCCCACTGTCAACATTAGACAGATCAATGAGACAGAAAGTTAACAAGGATATCCAGGAATTGAACTCAGCTCTGCACCAAGCGGACCTAATAGACATCTACAGAACTCTCCACCCCAAAGGAACAGAATATACAATCTTCTCAGCACCACACCAAAATTGACCACATAGTTGGAAGTAAAGCACTCCTCAGCAAATGTAAAAGAACAGACATTATAACAAACTGTCTCTCAGACCACAGTGCAATCAAACTAGAACTCAGGACTAAGAAACTCAATCAAAACTGCTCAACTACATGGAAACTGAACAACCTGCTCCTGAAAGACTACTGGGTATATAACAAAAGGAAGGCAGAAATAAAGATGTTATTTGAAACCAATGAGAACAAAGATACAACATACCAGAATCTCTGGGACACATTTAAAGCAGTGTGTAGAGGGAAGTGTATAGCACTAAATGCCCACAAGAGAAAGCAGGAAAAATCTAAAATTGACACCCTAACATCACAATTAAAAGAACTAGAGAAGCAAGAGCAAATACATTCAAAAGCTAGCAGAAGGCAAGAAATAACTAAGATCAGAGCAGAACTGAAGGAGATAGAGACACAAAAAACCCTCCAAAAAATCAATGAATCCAGGAGCTGGTTTTTTGAAAAGATCAACAAAATTGATAGACCACTAGAAAGACTAATGAAGAAAAGAGAGAAGAATGATGCAATAAAAAATGATAAAGGGGATATCACCACTGACCCCACAGAAATACAAACTACCATCAGAGAATACTATAAACACCTCTATGCAAATAAACTAGAAAACCTAGAAGAAATGGATAAATTCCTGGACACATACACTCTCCCAAGACTAAACCAGGAAGAAGTTGAATCCCTGAATATACCAATAGCAGGCTCTGAAATTGAGGCAATAATTAATAGCCTACCAACCAAAAAAAGTCAAGGACCAGACGATTCGCAGCTGAATTCTACCAGAGGTACAAGGAGGAGCTGGTACCATTCCTTCTGAAACTATTCCAATCAATAGAAAAAGAGGGAATCCTCCCTAACTCATTTTATGAGGCCAACATCATCCTGATACCAAAGCCTGGCAGAGACACAACCAAAAAAGAGAATTTTCGACCAATATCCCTGATGAACATCGATGCAAAAATCCTCAATAAAATACTGGCAAACCGAATCCAGCAGCACATCAAAAAGCTTATCCACCATGATCAAGTGGGCTTCATCCCTGGGATGCAAGGCTGGTTCAACATATGCAAATCAATAAATGTAATCCAGCATATAAACAGAACCAAAGACAAAAACCACATGATTATCTCAATAGATGCAGAAAAGGTCTTTGACAAAATTCAACAGCCCTTCATGCTAAAAAAACTCTCAATAAAATCAGTATTGATGGAACCTATCACAAAATAATAAGAGCTATTTATGACAAACCCATAGCCAATATCATACTGAATGGGCAAACACTGGAAGCATTCCCTTTGAAAACTGGCACAAGACAGGGATGCCCTTTCTCACCACTCCTATTCAACACAGTGTTGGACGTTCTGGCCAGGGCAATCAGGCAAGAGAAAGAAATAAAGGGTATTCAATTAGGAAAAGAAGAAGTCAAAGTGTCCCTGTTTGGAGATGACATGATTGTATATTTAGAAAACCCCATTGTCTCAGCCCAAAATCTTAAGCTGATAAGCAACTTCAGCAAAGTCTCAGGATACAAAATCAATGTGCAAAAATCACAAGCATTCTTATACACTAATAACAGACAAACAGAGAGGCAAATCATTAATGAACTCCCATTCACAATAGCTTCAAAGAGAATAAAATACCTAGGAAACCAACTTACAGGGATGTGAAGGACCTCTTCAAGGAGAACTACAAACCACTGCTCAATGAAATAAAAGAGGACATAAACAAATGGAAGAACATACCATGCTCATGGATCGGAAGAATCAATATCGTGAAAATGGCCATGCTGCCCAAGGTAATTTATAGATTCAATGCCATCCCCATTAAGCTACCAATGATTTTCTTCACAGAATTGGAAAAAACTACTTTAAAGTTCATATGGAACCAAAAAAGAGCCCGCATTGCCAAGACAATCCTAAGTCAAAAGAACAAAGCTGGAGGCATCATGCTACCTGACTTCAAACTATACTACAAGGCTACAGTAACCAAAACAGCTTGGTACTTGTACCAAAACAGATATATAGACCAATGGAACAGAACAGAGCCCTCAGAAATAATACCACACATCTACAACCATCTGATCTTTGACAAACCTCAGAAAAACAAGAAATGGGGAAAGGATACCCTATTTAATAAATGGTCCTGGGAAAACTGGCTAGCCATAAGTAGAAAGCTGAAACTGGATCCCTTCCTTACTCCTTATACGAAAATTAATTCAAGATGAATTAGAGACTTAAATGTTAGACCTAAAACCAGAAAAACCCTAGAGGAAAACCTAGGCATTACCATTCAGGACATAGGCATGGGCAAGGACTTCATGTCTAAAACACCAAAAGGAATGGCAACAAAAGCCAAAATTGGTAAATGGGATCTAATTAAACTAAAGAACTTCTGCACAGCAAAAGAAACTACCATTAGAGTGAACAGGCAACCTACAGAATGGGAGAAAATTTTTGCAATCTACTCATCTGACAAAGGGCTAATATCCAGAACCTACAAAGAACTCAAACAAATTTACAAGAAAAAAACAAACAACCCCATCAAAAAGTGGGCTATGGGATATGAACAGACAGGATATGAACAGACAGTTCTCAGAAGAAGACATTTATGCAGCCAACAGACACATGAAAAAATGCTCATCATCACGCGCCATCAGAGAAATGCAAATCAAAACCACAATGAGATACCATCTCACACCAGATAGAATGGCAATCATTAAAAAGTCAGGAAACAACAGGTGCTGGAGAGGATGTGGAGAAATAGGAACACTTTTACACTCTTGGTGGGACTGTAAACTAGTTCAACCATTGTGGAAAATAGTGTGGTGATTCCTCAAGGCTCTAGAACTAGAAATACCATTTGACCCAGCCATCCCATTACTGGGTATATACCCAAAGGATTATAAATCATGCTGCTATAAAGACACATGCACACGTATGTTTATTGTGGCACTATTCACAATAGCAAAAACTTGGAATCAACTCAAATGTCCATCAATGACAGATTGGATTAAGAAAATGTGGCACATATACACCATGGAATACTATGCAGCCATAAAAAGGATGACTTCGTGTCCTTTGTAGGGACATGGATGCAGCTGGAAACCATCATTCTCAGCAAACTGTTGCAAGAACAGAAAACCAAACACTGCATGTTCTCACTCATAGGTGGAAAATGAACAACGAGATCACTTGGACACAGGAAGGGGAACATCACATACCATGGCCTGTTGTGGGGTGGGGAGAGGGGGGATGGGGGAGGGGGGAGGGATAGCATTAGGAGATATACCTAATGTAAATGACGAGTTAATGGGTGCAGCACACCAACATGGCACATGTATACACATGTAACAAACCTGCATGTTGTGCACATGTACCCTAGAACATAAAGTATACATAAAAAACAAGACTCCATTTCCAAATACGATTATGTTCTGAGGTACTGGGGGTTCAATGTATGAGTTTTGGGTGGCCACAATTTAGCCCATGATACCTACGTAACACCGAGTTGAAGAGATTGAGTGACATGCCCCAAATAAAGTAGTGTCCCCTTATTTAACACCTTATAAAATATCTTGCAGCCCTGTGGTTCTCCCTGATCTTCTGCCACTTATACCTTATGTAATGGAATGGGCAGGTATCACTGCCAGGAAATCAAGAATTAGGATCCAGAGTTTCTGTGCTCTGTTCGCTACTCCACGTGATCTACCACAATTGGGAATCTAACTCATTCTATTCTGCTAAATCATTGCCAGTGCTCACAAATGCACATTGTAGTGGACAGTTTAATAATATTTTTGTTAACTGATGTTATTAATGACCACAAAATGACAAAATTAACGACAAAAAAATAACCTGGAGTATACTCTTGGTGAAGCAATAACACAGGGTACAAAATAATACAGAATACACAGATCTGGGTCTCTGGGATGAAGACTAGATCCTAAAAATTGTAACTGATCAGAAAAATACAGAGCTGTATGGTCCCAAGTGGGAAATATTTCATACAATGGTGATCTGACAAGCTTCAAATCTTTTTTCGTGTGTTATGATGTGATGTTAAACACTAGATACACATTGCTGGATATTTGATTTTCCTTGTCTCCTGACAAATCCACATGGATGAAAAACTAGCTGGAGGAGATTGGGGAGAGAAAAGAATCTGATTTTAAATCGAAAGTGGTTTTGCCTGAAAACAGTATGCTGTAAACTTGACTTTAGATTCTCACTCCACTCCTTCCTATATTGTGTGCTATGCAAGTGCTTTTATTTCACTGTTCCTCATTTTTTTTCTCATCTATAAAGTGGAGATAATAATTTTTTATTGCAGAAGTATTGTGAAGATTAAACAGATTTATCTTTTAAATGTAAAGCACCCTGCACAGTGCTGGTGTATAGCAGGAACTCCACAAGTGTTAGTTTCTGGTTCATTAGAGAGAAAACCTCTCCTGCTAATCAATGCATTGCTACCACTGCCAGCAAAATGGGAGAAAGACCTTCAATGCCACCCCCAAATCTATCCCTTATGCATAAGGGAGGTGGATATTCTCTTTCAACTTCAGGATTGCTGGAGGAGGCCTCTACATCACTGCACTGAGCCCTGCAATAATCCTGCTAGCTGATCTTTCAGGGTCCCCAGGGCACCGGAAGTTCTCAAGGGTTAATGCATGCAATGGATAAGGAAGAGAATAAATCAAATAAGAGAAAGAGAGAGAGAGAGCGCGCACTACACAGATGGGTCTTTCTTTTTTCTTTTTAACTTTTATTTTCAGTTCAGAAGTATATGTGTAAGTTTGTTACATAGGTAAACTCGTGCCATGGGGGTTTGCTGTACACATTATTTCATCACCCAAGTACTAAGCCTAGTACTCAAAAGTTATTTCTTCTGATCCTCGCCTTCCTCCCACCCTCCACCCTCAAATAGGCCCCAATGTCTGTTGCTCCCCTCTTTGTGTCTGTGTGTGCTCATCATTTAGCTCCCACTTATAAGTGAGAACATGAGGTATTTGGTTTTCTGTTCCTGTGTTCATTTACAAAGGATAGTGGCCCCCAACTCCATTCATATTTCTGCAAAGCACATGATCTGGTTCTTTTTTAAGGCAGCATAGTATTCCATGGTATATATGTATCACAATTTCTTTATCTGATCTGCCACTGATGGGCATTTAGGTTGATTCCATGTCTTTGCTATTATGAATAGTGCTGCAATAAACATATGTGTGCAAGTGTCTTTATAGTAGAAGAATTTATATTCCTTTGGGTATATACCCAGTAACAGGATTGCTGGGTTGAATGGTAGTTTTGTTTTTAGCTCTTTAAGGAATTGCCATACTGCTTTCCACAATGATTGAACTAATTTACACTCCCACTAATAGTGTATAAGCGTTCCCTTTTCTCCACAACCACACCAGCATCTGTTATTTTTTGACTTTTTAATAGTAGCCATTCTGACTGGTGTGAGATGGTATCTCATTGTGGTTTTGATTTTCATTTCTCTAATGATCAGTGACATTGAGCTTTTTTCATACACTTGTTGGCCACATGTATGTCTTCTTTTGAAAAGTGTCTGTTCATGTCCTTTGCCCACTTTTTAATGGGGTTGTTTTTTTTTTTCTTGTAAATTTAAATTCCTTATAGAAGCTGGATATTAGACCTTTGTCAGATGTATAGTTTGCAAATATTTTCTCTCATTCTATAGATCATTGTTTACTCTGTTGATAGTTTCCTTTGCTGTGCAGAAGCTCTTACATTTCATTAGATCTCAGTTGATAAACAACTTCAGCAAAGTTTCATGATACAAAATCAATGTACAAAAATCACTGGCATTTCTATACATCAACAACAGCCAAGCTGAGAGCCAAATCAGGAATGCAATTCCATTCACAATTGCCACAAAAAGAATAAAACACCTAGGAATACAGCTAAACAGGGAGGTGAAAGATCTCCACAATGAGAATTACAAAACACTGCCCAAAGGAATCAGAGATGACACAAACAAATGGAAAAACATTCCATACTCATGGATAGGAAGAATCAGTATCATTAAAATGGCTACACTGTCCAAAGCAATTTACAGATTTACTGCTATTCCTATCAAACTATCAATGATATTCTTCACAGAACAAGAAAGAAAAACGATTTTAAAATTTATATGGAATTAAAAAAGAGCCTACATAGCCAAGGTAATTGTATGCAAAAAGAGCAAAGCTGGAGGCATCACGTCAAACTATACTACAAGGCTACAGTAACCACAACTGCATGGTACTGGTACAAAAAGAGACACACAGACCAATGAAACAGAATAGAGAGCCCAGAAATTAGCCTGCACACCTATAACTATCTGATCTTCAACAAAACTGACAAAAACAAGCAATGGGGAAAGGACTCCTTATTCAATAAATGGAGCTGGGATAACTAGCTAGCCATATGTAGAAGATTGTATATACACCATATATAAAAATCAACTCAAGATGAATTAAAGACTTAAATGTAAAACCCAAAATTATAAAAACCCTGGAAGACAACCTAGGCAATACCATTCTGGACATAGCAACTGGCAAAAATTTCATGACAAAGACACCAAAAACAACAAAAACAAAAGCAAAAACTGACAAATGGGATCTAATTAAACCTTTTTTTTTTTCTGTTTATTCTGTTTTCAAATACTCATTATAGAACATTTCACCCAATTCAAAAAGATACATAGAAGAGGGTGAGAAGAGTTGACATTTTGGTGAACATCCTTCCATGTCTTTCTCTATGCTAAAATACATAAGTGTAAATGACTTTTAAAAAAGGGTTTTATACTATGTGCTGGTTTGAAAACTGAATTTTTTTTCACTCAATAACTCATCATGCCTGTTCATCATATCAATGAATATAGACAGACAGTCTTTAATAGCTGCAAAATACCCCATTGTATGTTTCAGAATTTATCCAATCCCATATTGCTGAATATTTAGGTACTTTCCACATATTTGTTGTCAATTATAATACAATATTTTGTTAAACAACTTTATATATACATTTTCTCAAACTTGTCCAGTTGTCTTTAGGATAAATTCCTAGACTAGGATTGCTTGGTCAAAGGACACTGGCTCCATAAAAGTGATTAATAATTTACGTTCCCACCTCAAGTGTTAGGGAAATCCCAAATTCCAGCTGTCTCACTTCAAATCCATGGTGATAAAATGTACACTCAACACTGGAATCCTATTATACATCTCTACATGGTTTTCTTTCCTACTCTTTTAAGATAATTCTAAATCTTTTCATTATGCCTTAACCCTACTGTACCACTTTCCCCTCTTATATGCTCAGCTGATGTCCTGGTTTCATTCTTTAAAAAAAAAAAAGGCATGGAGCACACCACCATTATCTGTACACCTCTAAATCAACATACCCCTCCCACGCCCACATACACACACACTGGAACCCATTTTCTCTACCTTCCTCCTTCACCGTGGCAGAGTCCACATGGCTGGCACGGTTCGGCATCTTACTTGAACCACATTTACGCAACCACTCAAGGACTTCTTTCCTTCTCAGGAACTGACACATAAAATCAATACCAAAACTCAACAAAGATAGCCTAAAAAGAAAAAAGAGGTACAGATCAATGTCATATCACTCATCCATTCTTTCAATACCCATTTATTGAACACCTACTACATACCAGGCACTAAGGGAAGAGAATGGTGAATGAGATAAACTAGGTCTCTATCCTAGAAGAATTTATAATCCAGTGGTAGAAACAGATATAAACTCACCAAAAATGGGATAAGCAGATTGCTTGTGATGGATGCCAGGTAGAAAAGAGAGATTGACTGGATAGACAGCAATGGGGTGGATTCAGAGCCCTAGAAAGGAAGGTCAGGGAATGATGTTCTGAGAGGAGATACATGAAGAAGATAGCCATTTAAAAATTCTTCAGGGAAGAACTTTCCAGGCAAAAAAAACAAAAAGCAAGCCCAGAAATCACTCTGACGTTGGAGGCAAAGCCAGGCCCGGGGGGGGGGGGGGGGGGGGGGAGGGGTGGAGAGCAGTGCAGGAAAAAGGCAGGAAGGGTATAGATCATGGGTGCAATTGAGAACATGTTAAAGAATTTCAAGCAACATGCTTGAAATTTCAGTTTTAAAAGATCTCTTGCGCTAACCTGTGGAAATCGAACTTTACAGAAACCCAAACAACTAGTTGGAGAATACTCTCACTTTTTATATATTAAATCACATAAATCCAATAATGCAATGACGGATTAAAAAAAAATCCACTTCATCTCAAAAAAACAAAACACAAAAAACAAAAAAACAGAACAAAACAAAACCACTCCAAAGGTATACATCATAGAGTGTAAAAATCCCACATTCAAAGCAGAGGTGAATTACTTGTCAGGATCCCTTAGTGCTGAAACTGCATATGGAGCCCCCTTTTTTCCTTCCTTCGTTCCTTCGTTCCTTCGTTCCTTCCTTCCTTCCTTCCTTCCTTCCTTCCTTCCTTCCTTCCTTCTTCTTTTTTTCTTTCTTTTCTTTCTTTCTCGTTCTTCTTTTTTTCTTTCTGTCTTCTTCCTTTCTTTTCTTTCTCTCTTTCTTTCTTCTTTGTTTCTTATTTTCTTTTAATATTTAGCTTTATTAAAGTTTTTTTTAAGGAAAAGAAAAAAACCAGATTTGTGCTTCTGAAAAAATTTTTGGCATAGATTCTAAACAAACACACTAAAGCCATATTCTTTAATCTTCTTAGATTCATAAATGAGCTATTTCCTTAGTTAAGTACAATTAGGAATGGCTTATTTTCTCAATTTTAAGTGAGTTTCTGAAACATATCACATGACACAGAGGATGAATGGAAATTAGAAATTGTTGCTGCTGTGATAGTTCATGAATTATGCCATCTTTAATTGTGTCTGAAATCTAAGACCACCACAAGGAATTAACATATAATTCAATCAGAGTTAAAAGGATATTACTCAAGTTAGCACTGTCAGTTTCCAGCATGCATATGGTGATAAATGAGGAAATCTTTTGTATATTTAAGATTGTCCTCTCAGAACATTTGGATATCCATGTAACACTGCCTTTAGGATAAAAATAAGATGGGGAGGGGGTCTGGAGTTGTTTGCAGATATTTTAACACACACTTGAACTAAATATGTAGAAAAATAAATATTTTTTACACATGTATAAATTATTCCACTCCCAGAGTGTCATTGCTCTTAGGTAGCCACAGGAGATGGATCTTTTGCATGTAAACGCAGTTGGTTCCCTTGTATGAAAGGCTCTCTGGCTTTCTCTTTGTTTCCCCTTCAGACTTTATGGGGGCCACTGTGTGGACATCTTGAGTCATACATTAACTAGGCTAATTATTCCAGTGAACTAAGCCTGCTGGGCATTAAGGCTGTGGTTGGTGCTATTACTACTCTGAGATCAACGTTCTCTCCTATTTCACTACGTTCAAGGTCACTAAGGAAAGATTTTAAACCCAAAGCGGTGCCTCCAGAGCCCTGGGAATCCAGATAAGGCACTGCTTCTCCTAGTATCACCTACATCCTAGCAGCCTTTCATTACTGCAAGTTGTTTTGTGGAATTCTGTAAACCAGGCTAATTTCTCACAATGTTAATAAAACAGATATTTACCTAATGACATTTTTAGAGCAGAGGCGAAGGGACACAATTGGTATAGTAATTGTTGCAGGAGATCATAAGGTCAGATATTACATACCTTCCAGGCATTCCTGGAGCCTTTCGTTCCTCCTCCCGCATAACTCTTCCCAGCACAAAATTTCCCTTTCTCAGATGAGAAAGGAAAAGTACACACCCTCTTTGCTTCCTCCCCCACTTCTGCCTTTTCCCCACAGCTGTTCTTGTTGCATTTTCATTTCTCTATTCTGGTCCATTGATCCTAAAGGCTTTGGAGTCCTGCCCACCCAAATTGGGTATACTGTCTTCGTGGATTCAGAAGTTCCCTTTCTTCCTCCACTACCAGCTTCCAGCTATCACTACTTTTCTCACTTTCCTTTGTTGAAAACCAGCTTTACCATGTTCATGATCATTTCTGAGATGTCTTATTAAAAAAAAAAGCCCTCCCCACGCTTCCTTTTTTTTTTTTTTTTTTTTTTAAGCCTGCATTCCAGCCGGCTAGGAGGAGAAAGGTCCCTGTTGAGTTGGGACTCGAGGTTTTATTCATTTTCCCTCCATTACAGGAAAACTGCTCCCTCAATCCTCACTGGTAGTAGAAATTCTGCTTAGTTTCTCAAGCCTGTATTTCACTCATCTCAAGTCTTCTCTAGCTTCTCTCCTCACTCCCTGAGAATGCTGTGTAAAGTTGTATGTGTCATACTTACCCAATTATTAAAGAAAAAGGACACCTAACTACCATCAATTGAATTCCCAATATAAATGTCCTTTCCTCCTTAAAAGTAACCTCAAATTCTCCTCTTAGGTTGAGTGATCCTGGGAGAAATGAAATATGTAACATTCTTAACTACTGGCAGCTACATGCAAACAACCACACACATTCTTCTTCAAATACTTTGGTGAGATGATTTCTATTCTTAAAAAAAGGCACTTCCAAGGATATAGTTATTAACATTTTGTCTTTTATGTCTTTCCATAGTTACAACATTTTCACTAAGATAAGCAGCTTTTCAATGAATTTGGTCCTTTCCCGAAGTAATTGTTCAAAATCTCTCTAATCACCACTCTAACTAGGTTTCCTTTGGGGACTGGGGCTAGCACTGCTCATCTCAGATTGTGAAAGTCTATCCTAAACCCACATAGCATTCTTATCCTATTGTGATGAAATCCACAGGGTTCAAAAGTTAATTCTTCCATGAATGTGTACCAGGTGCTGGGGAAGGCCAGGAAGGAGAGGCTGAGTGGTACAGATGACTGAGCTCCTGAGGGTCTAGTTGAGCAAAGATATATTTAATACAAAACCAAAAATAACAGCATGAAGTCAATGGAATAATAGCATGAAGTGCTCAAGGGAACCCAGAAGAGAAAACAGTCCCATAATGGAAAGAGGAGAGTAACAGGAAGGGAGTTTCACAGCAGACAAGGAGAAGGGGCATTTTTGGCTGAGGAAACAGCCTTGAAATGTAGGCTGTACTTAGAGACCATTTAGCAGTCTGGCGTGGCTAGGGGGTAAATTTGATAATTCCATGGGGAATGAGACAGACACAGAACCTCTACCCCAAATCCTACCATCTGGGGGCCTAGAATCCTTCTTTGTTTCATGTCAGTAAGGCCAAGAAAAGTACTTTTTTAAAGAAGAATTTTAAAAAATTTGCATGGCTAGTGAAATCTTTGGGATTGTAGGAAGAAATCACAATAATAGTTATAATAGTTGTAACTATTATTATTATTTTGTCAAACTCCAAGTGATTTAAGACATACATAGTATTTTATAGCTAAAGGAACTTTAAAGACCATTTCATCCAGCTTACTTATTTTACAGATGAGGAAATTGAGGCCCAGAGGAAAGTTCCTTGCTGCAAATCCACGGCTAGTTAGGAACAAAGCTGAGCTGGAGCACAAATCTCTTGCTTCCTAAGCCAGATCACTTGCCATGAAAATGTGTCAATCTGTGCACCCCCCACCACTGACTTGTCCTATTTCTCAGAGAAGAAAAAACAATGGTTAGAGTTTAAGAGGTTTGCCTGAAGTCACCCAGCTCCTGGTGGCTCAGAGGGGACTCAAACCCAGGACATCGGGGACACGTAGCCAACGCTCTCCTGTAAACATTCTTACTAAAACTAAACCCATTCACGAGGGATGAAGCGTGAGACAGAAGAGTGAGTGTGGTAATTAGAGCCCCCCCCAAACCACGTATCTCCAGTCATGACCTGGGTAAGAAATACAAGGGCTGAAAGGGGTCTGCTTTGCCTCAGCTGCCACCAGCCTAACCACGCACGGCTAAGCCTCAAGGAGTTCTCTTTCTTCACTAAGGGCTTAGCTGCAATGTGGTTTAAATTAGACATTTCTTGCCTGAGTAGAACAAATCACTTAGGTTATATGCTGACAAAAAAGGAACAGTCTGCATGCTTGGAAAGCTTAGGGGGAATTAAATTATGTGCTGTCACTTCAGAGTTGTTCCTCTGTCCTGTACACCACCACCTCTCAATTGCCTGCAGGAGCTGCAGAGCCTTGCGTGCAAGCTGTGCCATAACCCAAGGCTTAACATAAACTTCGGGCTCTCAGGTCATTGGGAAATAACAGGTATATCCGGTTGTGCCTTTTGTGCTTGTCTGCACGCAAATTAAAAGCTCGTGCTATGCTGAACTCCTTGGAGCCTCTGGTTACAGAGAAGGGAGGATGCCTTGGAATGGAATTTTCACACAATTGTCCTGTTTGTTTTTCCAGAGAATTGGGTGATAGTGTGTGTTCGGACGAAGTTCGCACCTCTGGGAGGCTGAGCTCAGAAGGGGCGGGATGTGGAGATGGCCATTTGCCAGGCGATCCTCTAGAGAGCAGGGCTCCAAAGGACCCCACGTCTGAACTTTGAAGGGATGGTAGTGCTTACGGGGGGCGGCGGGGAGGGGCGGGGTTTGCGCAGATCTCAAACTTCCTGGCTAGTAGCAACAATGCCAAGTGCAGAGCTAGATGGGGAGGGGTGCAGGAAGGGATCTGAAAGCTTAGGGACCATGTACTGAGGCTGTCACCTCCCTAAGGGAGGCTCCCCACCTCCCTAAGTTTTGTGATGCCCCCGTTACAGTTCAGCCCTGAACCCTCCGGGTGGCTGACTGCAGTAGGAATGGAGTATCCACTCCCTCTTCATGTATCTTTCCGTGGGACGCAATAGTATTCCCTTTGCTGTGACTACAGCCTCCCCCCGCAACTCCCCCGTTAAGTAGGAGAAATCTATGCCTACTGCACTCCAACTGTGAGATTTCCTCTGGCAGGAGTTTGCCTAGCTGGTGCAGCTGGGAAGCAGCAGAGAGTTTTTGCAGTCCAGTGGAACTGAATTCAAATTACGGTTCAACCAACATAGTGTGTGTGGCCTTGATTGATAACTCCAACTTTTCCTGCCTTGCTTTATTTGTCTGTAAAAAAGGGATTAGAGTAATAGTTACCTCAAAGGGTTGGCTGTGTGGGATTAATGAAATGATTTCTGTCAAGTGCTTGGCATATTGCCTGGCTCAAAATGCTCCATATATGGCAGTTCTTACATATATGACAGTACATTATTATTATTGTTACCATCGGTTTAGTTGGCAGAGCTGCCATCCAAAAATTTCAGACTGTGGTTCAATCATGGGCTTCGATTTCTGGCTGTGGCTCAGACACCCTCTTGGCTCCACACCTGAGCAGGATTCACATGCCTCTTCCACTGAGCTGGGCTCTCCCAGCTTCCTGACGCAGGTACCACCTGGTCTCCCGGCCGCAGGGTTTTGGGCATCATGCTGTCTGCCTCTTCTTCCTCCTCCTTCCTGGGGCTAAGGTACGTCATTTGCGCAGGTGGCTGTCTTGGGAAGATGACATTTTTCTAGCCAGACACCTGGTGGTGGCGGCTCTGCAATAGCTTAGAGGGTTGCAGTGGTGTTTCAGTGTGCTCACACTTGTCTCAGGGGGCTATTCTCTTAAAATTGGTAACTGGGACATTATTTTTTCTGAAATGCACCGTACCCTCACCTACTTCCTATGCCAAGACAATAGCCCATTTAGATTTTTATTGGATGAAGAGATATTCACAAAAAAACAAAAACACACTCTTAAGTTTAGACAATGGTTCTCAAAGTGTGGTCCAGGGACCCCCTCGGAGTGGCCCCTGAGACCCTTTTCAGGAAATCCACAAGGTTACAGCTGTGGAAATAAAACATTATTCGCCTTTCTCACTCTTATTCTCTTACAAGTTTACCGGGGTTCTTTCTGCAGAAACAGATGTGAGTCACCTGCTATCTTCTGTTAAGTCATAAATTAAAGAGATTTGTAACAATATTTTTTAAAACTGCCCTCTGACTAAATATTTGTGATTTTGGAAACTAGTTATTTTCCATAAAATGTTATTTATGTTAACATGTATTAGGTTTCTTATTTTTAATGAACTAACAAATATTTTACAATTTTTTCAGCTCTAATTTCTAGAATTGTAAATATTGATAGATATTTAGCTAAACAATAGTTCTCTGGACTCTACAATATTTCTTAAGAGTTTTAAGAGGTTCTGAAAACAAAACATTTGAGAAACAGTGAGCTAAGATTTTGGCACTGGGGCCTATGAAATCATTGCTTTTGCTCACTTCTAAATGAAACTATCATTTCTGAGGATTGAAATAGTGTGAATTTTATGGTAATTTCAATATAATGGGTTTGAGTGTAGCAGATCTAGTCAGGAAGCCCACATGGAGGCTGCACGTCAACTCTCTGCATGGTCCAGCCACTGTGTTAAAGGAAGATTTTCTAAGCCCTCCCAAGATATTTGATTGTAAATTGTGGAGATTAAACTGCTGGGCAGATACCAAGGATATTCTGCACAGGGAGGGGAGGAGGGTGTGAGTTGCATCAGGTTCTGGAAACAAGATGGCTTTGCCTGTTGTGGTCTTGGGCTCCTGGAGGGAGTCAGCTCACAGGGCAGGAGAAGGCACTGGGGTGGCCCAGGTCCTTACTAGAGACCTCTACAGTTAGTGTAGTTAGAGGGGCGGGGCTTCTGTAAGACTTAGGATGATAAGCAGTGAGTCAACAAATGCATACCGGTGTGGTATAGATGGGCTTTGGTGCCTGCAGACCTGAATTCTAATCCTGACTCCTCTCACTTGCAACCTCTGTGACATTTGGCAAATAGTTTATTGTCTCTGAGCCTTAATCCCTTTATATATAAAGCAGGCTGAATATACCAATATTTTTAGGATGATTGGGAGAAATAAATGAAGCTGTCAATGTAAAGAATAGAAAACAGTGCCTGGCACTTAGGGGGAAATATTAGCTACTTTCTCTGTCTCCGAACTTGTTGTGTGGTGTGGGAGACTCTAAGGGAATGGAGGAGCTTAAGCCACAGGCCCTGGCCTTATGATTATAACATCAGAGAGGAGAATGCTCTTCACATTTAGCAGGGCACAATGCTCCAACTGTGGTACTCACAATTGTTGGGGTGTTTACTCCTTGTTGAGTGATATGTGTTAGGAGGCTGAGGCAGGAGGATCCCTTGAACCCAGGAGTTCAAGACCAGCCTGGGCAACACAGAGAGACCCTGTCTCAAAAAAAGATACGTGTAAGTTGCTCTTCACCTCTCTGATTTGCCGCAGGAAGTCTCAGGTATTGGGTTCAGAGTCCAGAGTAAATGAGAGCAGAAATGGAGGTTCCCACCAGCCCTGAGTCCCTTCAGTGCCCTTGCTGTGGAAGAGGATTCCATTTTACCCCATAGACCCAGGGATTCCACCGGCGTGTGGCTGGTAACCTTGGGGCTCAGGGCTCAGTCACATCCTTACTGCACCAGGAAGTCCCTGAAATAGTGTAGGAGAACGGGGTGCTTGGGGGCATGGCTGCTGATTGGAGACCACAGTGCCTTCTCAAGGCTCACAAACTGGGAAGCCCTCCTTCCTTCTGCATTCAAACCCTTAAAATGCATAACCCACCACTGACTGACTGAGCACAACGGGAAAAGGAAAAATGGAGGTTAGTCAGCACCAGAGTACAGACCATTGAATCTAACTTTCCATTTTGGACTGGAGAGCATTCGAGACAATTTCCTCCCTGGCCTTTAAGAAGGGAGAGCTGGGAGTCTCCCGCTCTGCCTTCTGGTACAGGCTCCAGAAGTAGGCTCGGCTTCCCTCAGTGTGGCTGTCAAATGGGCTGTATGCCCCGGGTCTGAGGCCACAGTACACTTTGACTCAGAGCTGTAATGTAAGAAAAAAAAAAAAGGCGGTGTTTTCTGGGAAGCTGGATAGCATTGCTTCATTTGTACAAATCACCACCGGGAGGTCCCACGACAGCACTCCCTTGAGTTTTCTCCCAATTGTACTGCACAGCGTGGAGTTTTCTGAACTCTCCTCGGTAGGGAATTGCATGAGTGTTGTCCTGGAGCCTCATTGCCGCAGGGCTACGAAGCATCCACAAAAGCCACAGAGGGACTGGCCAAAAGCCTAGCTTGGTGGAAGAGGCCCAGCATGGCCTCATCAGGCTCTTTGGGGAACATGGCATCCCCCTGCCTAAAGAACTGTCTCTGCACTACCTAAGGGTCCTGATGTGGAGCGCGTGTGGGTGAGGAGAAATGAGATGAGGAGAAAGTGCTGCAGAGCTGCCATCTGGGAGTTGGAGGGAAACACAAATTGGCTATTGGTGCTGAGCTCTTCTGCCAACAGCAGATGGTTCTATGAGATCAGCCTTTTTAAGGCGGCAGCAAATGGCCTCCCACAGAATAATAATAACAGCTAATGATGCCTGAGCACCCAACAAATGCCAGGCACCCTTCTAAAAGCTTTACATGTATTAGTTCATTCAGTCCTCACCACAACTCTGCATAATCGGTACTGGTATCATCTCCATTTTACATCTCCATTCACTTAAGTGTAAGCTGGACCCAGAGAAGTGATTTCTAGCATGGAAGTCACTCTGTTGTAAGTAGGAGAGCCAGATTCAGATTCACTCTGGCTCTGGAGTGATGCTAGCAACCACTCAATGTGCCGCCTGAGAAAGGCAAGGAGGAAGTGACTGGTGCCACCTTGGGCTGCTAGGAATTTGCAGGTGGGTAACGGCACGCCACCCTGGTAGCTGTCACACTGAACCAAGTGGGCCATATTTTTATTCCTACGAGGTTCAAGTCCTTGCCATGCCTTGGATTTTACTGGACAGAAATAAGGACTTAGTAAGTAGTAGTAATAATGATAATGGCCAACTGTTACTGAGTGCTCACTCTGCCATCAACTACGCTCTTTGTTTCCTTACAATCAGTATCTCACTTAATCCTCAAAACCACCCCCTGTGGTTGGTATATTACCTGTCTTCTATGAGTGAGGAAAGTCAGGCTCAGCAGGGTTAAAAAACATGGCCAAGGTTACAGCTTATAAATAAGAGAGCTGGTGCTCACACCCAAGAGTGCCTGGCCCCAGAAGCCAAACTCATAATGATTGGGTATGCTGGCTGTATTGCCTTTAATCTCCTCTGGAGGATTAGAAAAGCCCGGAAGGCATCTGGGCCTGTGCCCAGGGGCGGTAAAGAATTGCCATTCAGGCCGGGCGAGGTGGCTCAAGTCTGTAATCCCAGCACTTTGGGAGGCCGAGACAGACAGATCACGAGGTCAGGAGATTGAGACCATCCTGGCTAACATGGTGAAACCCCGTCTCTACTAAAAAAATACAAAAAACTGGCCGGGCGCGGTGGCTCAAGCCTGTAATCCCAGCACTTTGGGAGGCCGAGACGGGCGGATCACGAGGTCAGGAGATCGAGACCATCCTGGCTAACACGGTGAAACCCCGTCTCTACTAAAAATACAAAAAAAAAACTAGCCGGGCGAGGCGGCGGGCGCCTGTAGTCCCAGCTACTCGGGAGGCTGAGACAGGAGAATGGCGGGAACCCGGGATGTGGAGCTTGCAGTGAGCTGAGATCCGGCCACTGTACTCCAGCCTGGGCGGCAGACCGAGACTCCGTCTCAAAAAAAAAAAAAAAAAAATACAAAAAACTAGCCCGGCGAGGTGGCGGGCGCCTGTAGTCTCAGCTACTCGGGAGGCTGAGGTGGGAGAATGGCGTAAACCTGGGAGGCGGAGCTTGCAGTGAGCTGAGATCTGGCCACTGCACTCCAGCCTGGGAGACAGAGGGAGACTCCGTCTCAAAAAAAAAAAAAAAAAAAAAAAAGAATTGCCGTTCATCTAAGAGGGGATATGGAGGTGTGTGGAGTTGGCTCTCCAATCCTGGCTTCTGTGATGTGTTCCATAGGGATGTGGAGATCTGGAATTTCCCCCTTCTAATGTTTTACCAGCTTTCATCTGGGGATTTCCCTCATTTGTCAGGAAAAGGAGATAATCTGAACACAGGCATATGTAGTATTTAAAATAAAAAATAGGTCTGAAAGACAAGTAAAAGTTTTGTTTTGTTCGTTTTGCTCCATATTGGCAAAGCTAAGTCAAAGTAACCATCCTTTATAGAAGGAAAAGTATTTAGGTACGTTCTACTTGGTACAAAGCCAAGGTTCATAGGGATGGGAATTGGCAAACCTTTTTAGAAGACAATGAGGATGTAGCATATATGCATATATCCCTATGGCTCAAGCACTTCTATTGAGAATCAATACTGGGGAAACATTTGCAAATGGATTCAGAATTGCACAGAAAAGTGAAATCACTGCAGTGGAGTCTCTAATAATAGAGTTGAGAACAACATAAATGACCATATAAGTCACTGTTGATTGTTGAATAAATAATGTTGGCCAGGCACAGTGGCTCATGCCTATAATCCCAGCACTTTGGAGGCTGAGGTGGGAAGATGGCTTGAGTCCAAGAGTTCGAGACCAGCCTGGACAATATGGCAAAACCCCATCTCTAAAAAATACTCAAAAATTAGCCAGGCATGCTGCCATGAGCCTGTGGTCCCACCTACTTGGGAGGCTGAGGCAGGAGGATTGCTTGAGCCTGGGAGGTGGAGGTTGCAGTGAGCCAAGATCACACCATTGCATTCCAGCCTGGGCGACAGAGCAAGACCCTGTCTCAAAATAATAATAATAGTAGTGATAATAATAATGCCATGGTCATACTATGCAGCAGTTTAAAATCACGAAGCGGCTCTATCTATCTATCTATATGTACAACCATATGCATGTACATAAATAGAAGGCACATAGTACCCACGGTTACTCTGGGAAGGGGTGGGAGTGTGAGTTTTCTCATTTTTTTCTCATTTTTCTGCATATTTTTATATACTGATTGACTCTCTTGCAACAAGAATCTATTTATGTTATTACGTGTGTGTGTGTTTTAAGAACAAATATCTGGCCAAAATAGAAAAATAATTTAATATGCATAATATTCTGGATGTATAATGATACGACTATATAACATAAACCGTAGTCCAAAGATTTTTGCCTAGAAGTAGTCCAGACTGGGCCATACTTTCCCTGGATAGTCTTCCTGCCCTGTTCTAGTCTCTGCCCCTGGGAGTATCAACATGGCCTCTGAAGGCCAGAACACCATCCTAAAGCCACAAGATGCATTTAATAGAAACAAATGTAAAATCTCACAGGTAGTATTTTTTTGAAAAATCAATAATACAAGTGCAACTAAAGACTCAGCCAGCTACCAAGTCCTATATTAAAGGATGAAGATGTTTGTTTATCACAATCTTAGTAGAATATAGATGTTTTAACAGCGGGATGCAGATATTTTAAAATGGCAAAAACTTTGTTTGCATTGAAAGTAACATTATGTCTAATGGGAAGTAACCACACCTCTCTGGACTAGACAGAATATCATATTTGGGATACTATGTTCAGTTTCAGGCCCATACTCAAATGGACATACTGAAAAAGTACATTGTCCAGAAGGCACAGATAAGGAATTGGGGCATTTTTAATTGGTGGAAGGATAGCTCAGAAGCAGCACAATTCCATCTTCAAACATGTGACAGGAAAGAAGAATGAGTCTTGCTTTATGTCACTCCAAAGAATAGCTCTAGATTTACCAGAAGGCAAGAACGTTCACTCCAGAATTTTTCTTAATATTGGGAAGAACCTCCTAGCATCTACAGCTTTCTAACCAAAGCAGTCCAACAATATAACAGACCACAGTTGAGAAATGATCACTTCAATAGTAGAAGGGAAAAATCCTGTTGGGAGTCAATGGTCAAAAAAGCTGACGTATAATTATCCAGCCTTTGTGTTCTCCTTTGTGATCACGCACGGAAGACTAACCACTTAACAGTGGGATGCAGATATTTTGAAATGGCAAAAACTTTGTTTGCATTGAAAGTAACATGATGTCTAATGGGAAGTAACCACACCCCTCTGGGCTAGACAGAATGTCATATTTGGGATACTACGTTCAGTTTCAGGCCCATACTCAGATGGACATACTGTTAAGTGGTTATTTAACTATCAACTATTTTCTCAAACCCTGGATACACCCAGAGTTTTTAACCAGAATTTTGGTCCATTTGTGGAAAGAGAAAAAAACCTGTGACAGAATGCAGATCTAATGCTAAAAACTAAGAGGTGAATGGAGAGAGACAGAGGAGAGACAGAGAGAGAGAGAGAGAGAGATAAAGAAAGACTAGAATCTGGATGCTAACCATCCAAAAACCTGGAGGCTGTACCTCCAGGTACAGTCAACATGTCCATGGCTAGATGTTGTGACCTTAGCTGAGCCCAAATGTACATTCTTTTGGTGGTGGGGTGTTTTACTTGTTTCTTTATGTATTTTCTTGGTAACCTGGTAAATATTTATTTTTAGAAAATGAAAATAAAAAGGAAAACCAGTATCTGTCATCTGCCTAAAGATTTTCTATGGTTGGTCAAAGAAATAGGGAAGTAAAATGTTTCCCTATCGACCAAAGTCATGGACAGTAGGCTCCCTGTTTCACTGTAGGAAAAGTTGATTTCAGGCTGGGCACAGTGGCTCATGGTTATAATCCCAGCACTTTGGGAGGCCGAGGCAGGTGGATCACCTGATGTCAGGAGTTTGAGGTCAGCCTGGCCAACATGTAAAAACCCTGTCTTTACTAAAAATACAAAAATTAGCCAGGCATGGTGGTGCACCCCCGTAGTCCCAGCTACTCGGGAGGCTGAGGCAAGAGAATCGCTTGAACATGGGAGGTGGAGGCTACAGTGAGTCGAGATGGCACCACTGCACTCCAGCCTGGGCAACAGAGCAAGACTCTGTTTTAAAAAAAAAAAAAAAAGAGAAGGAGAGGGAGGAGAAGAAAAGTCTATTTCAGGAACTGGAGCGGGTGGTAGTGGAAGCCCAGAGAAGAAACTTGCAAAAGCAACCACAGACCCTGGCATCCCTTCCCTTCGTATAGAATCATCACTGTGCCAAGTCAGTGGGAGCTTCACCCCACAAATATTAAGTAGCAGAGGCACATGCTCAAACATTGAGCAAGAGAAGTACGTGCACCGGCTGAGAGCCCAGACAAATTGACTGACCACCATGACTGTCTTTTGCCCCAGGACTGGATATTTTGTTCCTTTTTTTTTCTTAGTTGCTATATCTCTCTACTCCCTCTTCTTATTTCCTTCACTCTTTTCTCCTCTGCCCTGACTCTTTACTCTTCTGTGTGCGAGAGAATGAAGGGAGGGAGGGAGACAGCAGAACAGAAAAGGGGGCACCTGGGGCGAGAGAGGAGGTCTTGAGGGAATGAGGGTGAGGAAGACAGGAGTGGACCCAGAGAAAGGGAAAATGAGAGACAGAATGAGAGAGAAGAAAGGATGAAGCAAGGGGAAGGAAAAGGGCAGAAGGAAGCAAACCAAAGGAAAGAAAGAACTGGGAATGTTGCTGGGAAAAACCATTAAAGCACAGCACCATTTGCAGCATTTATGAAGCACATGGAACCCTGAGTAGATTATGCCCCCTAACACAGGGGCACAGTAGAACTAAGGGCATGACACTGCTTTATATTGTATTTCTTCTGCTTTCAAAAGGAATTGAAGAAAGCCTAAGATAAAAGAGACAAGATACACTCAAACCCTTCAAAGAACAAGGACGGCAGAGAAAGTACAGGTTATAATCCATAGTGCTGAGGAGAATGACTGCAATTGAGCACACTTTTTATTAGTCCTGAACTCCAGGAGTGATGTATCAGATGCAGGACCCTGAACTGCAGACCAATCCCACTTTCTTTCCACTGTCCTTGCTTACAAGAAACCCTCAACAGAAGCTAAGAAGGCAATGTAAGATCAAAATGTTGGGAAGATCTTTTTTTATGTTATTATAGTTAACTTTTAATTTTGATATAATTACAGAAGAGTTTCAAGGAATCACAAAGAACTCCCATTTACCCAGATTCTCCAATTATCATTGACCACATTTACTTTCTCATTCTCCTCTCTCTCCCTCTCCTTCTCCCCCAACCCCTCTATTTTTTTCCTTGAGCCATTTGAGGGTAAGTGGCATACATTACACCCCTTTACCTCTAAATATGCATTTTGGTGAGAAACTAGAATACATGTAGCTTTCACTATATGTATTTCTGTGGCTTTCACTAATACCAGACAGAGCTCATGGGCAACCAGGTTGGATGGGGAGCAGTAGGAAACTTATTTTAAGCTGCATCTACTTAGCAAGTGACTGTCTTTTCTTAAATTAATTTAGGTCAATAAAAATAGCAGAATCTTCTAAATCAGTGTCTCACCAAACTTTACATAAGACTGAGAAAACATCAATTGTCTACATGAAATAATATTAATAGAAATGAGGATTGGTAGCCAATACCCTTGGTGCTAACCACTCCATCCAAGAAACCTGGAAACTGCTTAATACAAAGAAAGAATCCTTCTTAGCCTGTATAACGCTTTGTCAGCTCCAAATCATACCTTCAACTTTCCATTTTACATCTCTGAAATCTGGATGTATCTTAGAATCGATGATGCAATTATAATTGGTAGCTTTCTCTCTTTGTATTAGTACATAAAAATAAGGGTGCATCCTACAAATGATGGCTTCTGAGATTAGATAAAATACCTTTTTATTAGCTCTGTGGTTCTCTGCCTGTGTATTGCCAGGAACAAGGAAGTGGAGCATTTCAGGTGAGGCACAGGGTTTTGGTATCAATTCCTAAGATTCCTTTCATGGTCTAGCACATGGGGTGCATCATCCTACAGCTCCTCCCTCCATCACACCCTCAGTCATTTGGTGTGTCTCTCTACTTCTGCTCCTCTTGCCTAGCAGCATGTGCCTGATTACTGAATCCTGTCCACCCAAATGTCAAGGGCCTACCAGAGACAGCTGCTTCTCCTCCACTCTCCTCAGTGCATGTGGGTATGTGTGTCTGGAGATGACTGGAAAAGCCCAGTGGCTACCCATTAAACTGACACAGGGGTCACGCTAGAGAGGAAGACCACGAAGAAAACTGACTTCCAGCCTGATAACAGAAGGGCCGAGCTTTCTGGGCTACTGGCTCTAAGGGCAATGCATGTATCTGCTGATTTAAAATAATAATAATAATAACGGCTTTGAGTTTCCTTGGGTTATCCTCCAACCCAAAGAAACCAATGGGCAGACATGTATACATGGAGTGGACTGGGTTGGCTTCCTAGCATGTTCTGCCATCTCTTTTTTTCTGATGACAGAAGAAGCCCCTGGCCACAGGGTAAAACCTGATGCCAGTCTGGCCCCCTGGAGTCCTTCTAAGACCCTGGAAGAGAGCTGTTCTCTTTCTCTTTGGTTTGTTAATTTTAGGCTGCTTCCTCACCATGCAAAGAGAGAAAGCCCAAGCAAAGACCAGCATAGGCAGAGAGCCTGTAGAGCAGCCTGGGTCCTTGAGCCCTGTGAAGCATCACAGTTACCTTCTCTGCACATGGGCCAGTGCATTCCTGTTCTGCTTAAACAAGCTTAAGTTGTTCCTTCGAATCAATACAATATAAGGTATTTTAAACCTTTCTCTACTTTAAACTATCCCCCAGCTTAGCTGTTCTTTTTGAAAGTTATTGGCAACAAACAATTCAAGCTTGAGATTTGGGAGGGCAAAATGCCCATATTCTGTGTTGATTGAAAGGAGATTCCTGGGCCTTAGGTCCCTGCTTTGGTTGAGAAGTTGTGATGATCATTAAAGAGCCTGCGTAGATTCTCACTAGAGGGAGGGCTCTGCCTTGAGCTGGGTTGGGGTGCCCACAGGCTGCACTGGATTTATCCAAAGTCCTTATGATGGTACCAGATGGGCCATTCAATGAAGTTTGTACCATAAAGCCCTAAGAACCTCAGGCTTGAAGATTCTCTGCAGGAGGTGTTACCATAGCCAGTCATTTTGGTTTTGCCATAACTGCTAAGGGCTTATCTTTCTGATAGCACTTACCAGCCTGGTTCCTCTGAGTTTTGAGTCATGTCCTAGAAAAAGAGCTGAGCCCAAGGAACTACGGCTTGGAGGACATATCTGATCTATCTGCGATGGCAGGAAAGCATGCATCTAGTTGATCTAAAAACTAGATGGCATTATTGAGGCACTGGACAGAACATCTTAGGAACAGCCTCGTTTTATACTTTTTAAAAGTAGGAATTTACTTAAAGGCAATTTCCATCTGCTCTCATTCTGGCAGAGGTATTGTGATAAAGGCTTTCAGGAATGTCAACAGCTCAGGATTGGCATTAGCTCATAGATAATTCCCATCTACTAAATTAAAGTCTATGAGAGACTGATGCATGCACCAGAGTCTTGAATTATTAGGCAAGGATCTTGCTAAAGCTGGATATGGGAAGGTCGCTATGAAACTCATTTCAAAGGCTATGTAGGCCAACTCAGTTCTGTGAAACCAATGCTTATTATAAAACCAATGCAACTGCTCAAAAACTAAAACTCCATCACTATCTAAGTTCCCCATCATGGTGTGTGAAATCATTTCCAGAAAACTTTTCAAAAGATACCAAATAAAAGCCATCACAGGCCGGGCATGGTGGCTCACGCCTGTAATCCCAGTTACTCGGGAGGCTGAGGCAGGAGAACCTGGCGGGTGGAAATTGCAGTGAGCCGAGATCATGCCATTGCACTGTAGCCCAGGTGACACAGTGAGACTCCATCTCAAAAAAAAAAAAAAGAAAAAAAAAATCCACACAAAAAGACATTTCTTTATCAGGTCAGCAAATTGATTGCTGCTTTCAATCTCTCAAGAAGTCAGATTCTCTTCAGACACTCCTTTGTGTTTCTTTACAATGTAATCAATCATTCCAGGGTCGGCTATGAGGCACAGTCCACTGGCCTCCCTCATAACCAATTTAATTGCAAAGGGTTAGCATACTATTTCTTCTCTGCTATTCTCAGAATTCTCAATTATGAAAACAAAAACAATATTTAAAAAGTTCTTCCAGCTGCTTTTTTTTTTTTGAGACAGAGTCTCACTTAAACTCTGCTGTCCAGGCTGTAGTGCAGTGGAGCAGTCTCTGCTCACTGCAACCTCTGCCTCCCACGTTCAACCAATTCTGCTGCCTTCCCCCCGATTCCCGAGTAGCTGGGATGACCGGTGTGCGCCACCACGTCCGGCTAACTTTTGTATTTTTAGTAGAGATGGGGTTTCACCATGTTGGCCAGGCTGCTCTCGAACTCCAGACCTCAAGTGATCTGCCCGCTTGGGCCTCCCAAAGTGCTGGGATCACAGGCGTGAGCCACTGTGCCCAGCCCCAGGTGTTTAAAATTTTTTTAAGGAAAGCAAGAAGGCATTTGGGTCTCTTATCTGCAATTTTCTTACGTGTAAACTTATGTGAAGGATCTGGACTGGGACTTCGTGGCTTTAAGACCTGACTCCACTTCTTGATGGCTGCGTGACCTGGGTTAAGTCACGCAACCTCTCTGAACACCAGTTTATTCATCTGTAAAACAGGTCAATCATAGCACAAGATTCGCAGCGCGGGTGGAGCTCAAAGTGCAGGGTTGTCCGTGGTGAACCCATCACTTTTATATTTATCCTTTGATGAAACCAGCACAATTCCTACCTGGTTAACTAGATACACTTCACCTCTTCCCTCGAGTTCGCCCTTCCCCCCGCCTCGTGAAGTCCTTGTTCTCTTAGCTGTCTTGAAAATCCTATGCATCAACATGTAGGAAAGGGCGCGCCGGGCGGGGGAAGCCACCCCCGCCCGAGCGCCTCCGGCTTCCCTTTTAAAGGGAGCGCCCCCTTCGCGACCGCACACGCGCCCAGGAAGACCACAGAGCCGCGGGTGAGCGGCGAGGTCGCGATGCACGGCCTGCGGGTGGTGGCCCAAGCGTCCGCCTCGCTGGCCTGGCAGGCGCGACCGTGCGTGCGCAGCCGAGGGTGGTGGCGGCCTGCACCCCACGCCAAGGGTGGTGGTGGCCGGCACCCCACCCTCGGCCGCCGCCTCCGCGTGTCAGGTGCCGTGAGAAGCACGGGAGGGGCAGCCGCGGGCAGCGCCCAGGGATATGACTGGAGCCGACTTTCCAGAAGCGGCGCACGCAAAGCCCAGCTCCGCACGCAAGGGGGAGGCGACAGCAGAAACTTTTCAACCCGATAAGGTTCGCCGGAACGCGGAGATTTGCCTCCTCTAGCCACCCTCCGCCCCGCTCGGATCCGCCCCGCTAGCTCCCCCAAGTCCCCCCAGTCACCCCAGCTTGGCTCCCCGCCCTGCGCCAACGGCTTCCGTCTCAGCCTGGGCGGCCCCGCGCCCTCCAACGGGCGGCGCCACCTGGAGTGGCCTCTACGCGGGAAATCTCAGGGTCAGCTGCGCCCCAGGAGCCTTTGTGTTCCCAAGCACTGTCGCGGCCCCGGGGCGGGGGAGCAGCTACTTTTACCAATCTCGCCGCAAGAACTGGAAAAAACTTTGCACGCCAAAGAGCCTCCACTGAGGTGGCAATTTGTTTGCGAGAACCTAAGGTAAAATTTAAACAACAACAAACCAGGGGCGCTCAGAGGCACGGCGCTGTGAGGCAAACCGCTGCCACTACACTGGCTTTCCGGGAAGCAAGCTCAAGACCGGGAGAGGGAAGGGAGGTCGTGCGCTGGGGGCGGGGCGCGCTCCCACGTCTAGAGCACCGGCAGGGGCAGGTGGTCCCGAGCGCGGTTCTGGGGACACCGTGGAGCCTCGATTGGAGGTGGCTGTGATGAAGAGCGGTTACCGCACAATAGAAACTTGGGCACCTCCGCTCCCACGAAAGCCTGCTGATAGAGGTCCGAGGCCAGCCGGTGCGCCCCGACGGGAGTCCGGGTCAAAGCGGCGTGGTGTACGGCGCGCCCCGCCCCCCGCAGGCCCCGCCCCGCCAGGTCGGGCTGCCCTCCTTCTTAAAACCCGCAGGAGCGGGATGGCGCGCTTCGACTCTGAGGTGGGAGAGAGCGCTTCTGCCACGCCAGCTGTGAGAGCCGCAAGGGCGTGGGAATTGACGCCACTCACCGACCCCCAGTCTCAATCCCAGCGCTGTGAGGAAACCTCGACTTTACCAGGTCTCCAAGTGCAGCGGGGCTCGGAGAGCGAGGCACCTTTCTCCGTCCCCATCCCAATTCAAGCGCTCCTGGCACTGACGACGCCAAGAGACTCGAGTGGGAGTTAAAGCTCCCAATAGGGGCAGCAGGTGTCCAGGGCGGGCCTGCGGGTTCCTGTTGACGTCTTACCCTAGGCAAAGGTCCCAGTTCCTTCTCGGAGCCGGTTGTCCCGCGCCACTGGAAACCGCACCTCCCCGCAGGTCAGTCTGTCTGCGGAGCCGCTGCCCCGCGACCTCTTCAGATGGATTCTTGCAGGTAGGGAATGGCGTGGTAGGCACTTTAAAGGAAATCAAGCGCCACTGCCTCGATGCCCGCAGCGTTGTCCCCAAATTGCAGGAACCGTTACGCACCTTGCGGGGAGGGGAAGAGGTTGGCCCTGGGTTACAGCGAGATGGAAACACGCCCCTTCTCTTCTCCAGGGGAGACTGGGTTGGGGATGGGAAGGGGTGTTTTTGGCCATTTCTCCAGCGAGTCAGCTCGGACCTCTCCACCCAACGGCACTCAGTCCCCCGAGGCTGGGGTAGGGGCGTGGAGCGCCCGCTTCTGTCTCTGCACCCCTGAGTGTCACGCCTTCTCCTTTCTGTCCCCAGCATGAGCACCAGCCTCAGTCCGAAGGACCCTTGGCCTCTAAACCCGCTGTCCACCCAGCAGATCACGCTCCTGCTACTCCTGTCGGTGCTGGCCGCTGTGCATGTGGGCCAGTGGCTGCTGAGGCAGCGAAGGCGGCAGCTCGGGTCCACGCCCCCGGGCCCGTTTGCTTGGCCACTGATCGGAAACGCGGCGGCGGTGGGCCAGGCGTCTCACCTCTCGTTCGCGCGCCTGGCGCGGCGCTACGGCGACGTCTTCCAGATCCGCCTGGGCAGCTGCCCCATAGTGGTGCTGAATGGCGAGCGCGCCATCCACCAGGCTCTGGTGCAGCAGGGCTCGGCCTTCGCCGACCGGCCGTCCTTTGCCTCCTTCCGTGTGATTTCCGGCGGCCGCAGCATGGCTTTCGGCCACTACTCGGAGCGCTGGAAGGTGCAGCGGCGCGCAGCCCACAGCACGATGCGCAACTTCTCCACGCGCCAGCTGCGCAGCCGCCAAGTCCTCGAGGGCCACGTGCTGAGTGAGGCGCGCGAGCTGGTGGCGTTGCTGGTGCGCGGCAGCGCGGACGGCGCCTTCCTCGACCCGAGGCCGCTGACCGTCGTGGCCGTGGCCAACGTCATGAGTGCCGTGTGTTTCGGCTGCCGCTACAGCCACGACGACCCCGAGTTCCGTGAGCTGCTCAGCCACAACGAGGAGTTTGGGCGCACGGTGGGCGCGGGCAGCCTGGTGGATATGATGCCCTGGCTGCAGTACTTCCCCAACCCGATGCGCACCGCCTTCCGCGAATTCGAGCAGCTCAACCGCAACTTCAGCAACTTCGTCCTGGACAAGTTCTTGAGGCACTGTGAAAGCCTTCGGCCCGGGGCCGCCCCCCGCGACATGATGGACGCCTTTATCCTCTCTGCGGAAAAGAAGGCGGCCAGGGACTCGGACGATGGTGGCGCGCGACTGGATTTGGAGAACGTGCCGGCCACTGTCACTGACATCTTCGGCGCCAGCCAGGACACCCTGTCCACCGCGCTGCAGTGGCTGCTCCTCCTCTTCATCAGGTAAAGCCTCTGGGAGGTGTGGGCCAGGTCTTTTCTCCTCTGAAAAAGGCGGAGTAGAGACAGAATATGCTGAGTTTGCAAGCAGCGCCCCGGGTGTTTCGCTCCAGGTCCCCACCCCTCAAAAACCAAGATCGCGTCGAGAAAGAGACGACCAAGGGACACACAGTGAGGGCTGAGACACGCGCACGCGCCCCACCCAGCGGTGCCCCGAC
The DNA here is from genome assembly GCF_047675955.1 of Chlorocebus sabaeus. Lineage (NCBI taxonomy): Eukaryota > Metazoa > Chordata > Mammalia > Primates > Cercopithecidae > Chlorocebus > Chlorocebus sabaeus. Next base: position 37,784,704 of record NC_132917.1, on the reverse strand, counting down.
CCCTCCGCAGCTCCTGTCCTGTCTCTATCCTCCCCTTCCCTGCTTGCGAGTGAGAACACATTTGCAAGACCCCTCCACTCCCCGGAAAAACAAGAGTTTTTAAGTGCCTGGAGATGAGCCCTGATATCTCTCTCCCTGGCGCAGTACAAGCAGAACTGGAATAGTTCCGAAAGAAAGAGTAACGCCATAAATATGTTAAACACAGCAGCCTCTCCTCGGCTCGTTCTCGGCGTGGATCCGAGGCCGCCCAGCCCTGGCGGAAAAGCGGGCCGCCCGTCAGGGCTTTGTTCCAGGCCAAGGAAGCCCATGGAGCCCGGGCTTCTGTGCGGGCTTCTGTAACCCGCACAGAAGCTTTCAGAAGGTGGCCACAACTAGCCGGCAGTGCTAGGTTTATAAAACCTGCGCACTAGGAGTTTGAGAAATGCCGGGGTAGAAGACAATCACTTTTGCGAGTGCAGAGTAGCATCCAGAAAGGCAGATGGGATATCCAGGAGGCGCCTGCAGACGTTTCTGGCCCCTGCGCTCGACTTGGTTAACGGACCCCCTGATGCCCACGTTGGTCTCTACTAAGCTCCGACACGCACGGATTCAATAGGTCCCTGGTGTCGGGTTGCCAGATTTGGCAAAAGAAAAGTAAGTTTTACACGGGAATACTTACACTAAAAGATTAGCCCTTGTTAATCTGAAATCCATATTTAACTGGGCGGCCTGTAGTATTTACTCTGGAAACAGTACCCCTAGGGGCAAATGTTTCGCAAGGCAAATCTTGATTGCGGAAGAGACCAGAAATCCTGGTTGTGTCATTTCTTGGCGAACAAGTGAGCAGTTGGAGATGCTGAATCTGCAGGCGCCACGGTAAGGTGTTTGGAAGGCAGAGAATGCTGTTTTCTTATTCAAATCCACTGCAGTCTGTACTTCCTTAGATACTGTACAGCTACCTTCACAAATGAAAAGTTTATACTTAAAATGGCTTTTTAGTGTTAAAACCATAGAAACACCCATGGTGGGTGAGGGAGAGGCAGAAATTGAATAAAGAAAAGTCAGCCAGAGATCAGGGAAAAGGAAATCCAAGAATAGGATCCATAGGTTTTTGTGCATCCCCAGATAGGCATTTTAACTTTTGAAACGGCCTTTTTCATTAGAACCGCAGTAGTTCTCCGAGTACTCCAATTAGGCGGCAAAAAGAAAGAAAACCATTTGGGGGTCATTTTCAATTCAATATGCTGATACTTCTTTTTCCTTTTTAGTGAAAAGACAGTATGACAGGGCTTGGCAAATTACACGATCTCTTTTTGTGTATACGTTTTATGGAAGCAGTCATGCCCGTTCACTTACACATTGTTTACGGCTGTGTTCACTCTACAACACAGGGCAGAGCAGAGCAGTGCAACAAAGAGGGTTTGGTTCACAAAGTCTAAAATAGATACTATCTGGCTCTCCCATCATATATGTTTCTATGAAAAAAGTTGGCAGACTCCTGCAATATAACGTTGAAGAAGCGATTTTAAAAATAACTCTCCGTTTCATCACATATGTATGTACATTTTTTTTTCGGAGTTGCAAACAATCAGTTACATGTTTTTTGACTTCCAACACTTTGACTTAAGGTAGTGGACATTTCTAATCTTTTAATATTTATTTTGGTAATTTTTGATGGCTACATAGTATTTTGCCATGATAATGTATAGTTATATATAATCATTTATTGAACTTTTACGTTGGTCATTGGCCTTGATTGCATTTTTAAAATTTTTAATTTTATGTATTTACTTACCTTAGAGACAGGGTCTCACTACGTTGCCCAGGCTGGTCCCAAACTCCTGGGCTCAAGCAGTTCTCCCACCGCTGTCTGGCAGGTAGCTGGGGCTACAAGTGTGTACCACCATGCCTGGCTAATTTTTAGAATTTTAGGTCCTGTTGTGGACCTATATTTGTGTACTTCTTAAATTATTTTCTGAAAATACATTTCTGGGCATGGATTACTGGGTTTAAAATGAGGCGGGAAGAGGTTATCCTCATGTCTCTTGCCTTGTACTAAGATTTTGTTTTTTAAAAAGATTGTATCAGTTTGTATCATCAACAGTGAGTAAGTATTACAGTTTGTACCATAATCTTATGAACATTAGGAATTGACTTTTAAATTTAAAAAAATACAGTATGTAGCTTTATCCATCAGGACACCAATTGTCTTTGTATAAAATGAGAACAGCATGTCTGTTGGAATTGTCCAGGGAAATGAGACAAAAAATTTACTTTCACATTTTAACTTTTGTGGCCCCTGGGTGCTTTTGCCTTTGTAGATTCCTTATACCATAAAAAAATTAAAAATTTAAATTTTATGACTACCCTGATATAAAGATGAATACATTAAATGATGTATGAAAATATTTTCTTCTACCTAAAAGTGAGTTTTTTTAGGTCTGAAGATTGTAAAAGACAAAACTATTTTCATGGGCCCCTAAAAAGTGTTGTGGGCCCTAGGCACTGTCCCTGCAGTACCCAATGGAAAAGTTGGCCTTATCTACTACTGTGCTTTTTGAGGCTGCGAAAACTTAGAGTTTTTTGACTTATAATGGGAAAGACAGTGTTAATCATGCAAGGTCTATTAAAGGAAATATAATTCCTAAAGTCCGTCTTGTAATTTAGTGAGAAATTAGGAAGCTGTTTTAGATTTTTTTTTCCCCAGAAATATTAATTTAGTCACTGAGCTAGATAGCCTATTTCAGGAAACGTGGAATTAAAATAAATTTATAATGCGCTTTCTAGATGAAATAAGAATTTTGGTCACTTGCTTTTCTCCCTCCACATTAAACACCAAACAGGTATCCTGATGTGCAGGCTCGAGTGCAGGCAGAATTGGATCAGGTCGTGGGGAGGGACCGTCTACCTTGTATGGATGACCAGCCCAACCTGCCTTACGTCCTGGCCTTCCTTTATGAAGCCATGCGCTTCTCCAGCTTTGTGCCTGTCACCATTCCTCATGCCACCAATGCCAACACCTCTGTCTTGGGCTACCACATTCCCAAGGACACCGTGATTTTTGTCAACCAGTGGTCTGTGAATCATGACCCAGTGAAGTGGCCTAACCCGGAGAACTTTGATCCAGCTCGATTCTTGGACAAGGATGGCCTCATCAACAAAGACCTGACCAGCAAAGTGATGATTTTTTCAGTGGGCAAAAGGCGGTGCATTGGTGAAGAACTGTCTAAGATGCAGCTTTTTCTCTTCATCTCCATCCTGGCTCACCAGTGCAATTTCAGGGCCAACCCAAATGGCCCTGAAATGAATTTCAGTTATGGTCTGACCATTAAACCTAAGTCATTTAAAGTCAACGTCACTCTCAGAGAGTCCATGGAGCTCCTTGATAGTGCTGTCCAAAAGTTACAAGCTGAGGAAACTTGCCAATAAGAAGCAAGAGGCAAGCTCAAATTTTAGAAATACTCACATCTTCGGAGGTGGGGAGTAAAATTCAGTTTTTTTCTAGTTCCTCTTTTGTGCTGCTTCTCAATTAGCCTTGAGGGTGAGCATAAACCAACTGTTCGTCAGGTGAGGTGTGCTTCATACCCAGTGGTTCTTCATGAGTAGTAGGCTATACAGGAGCTTCTGAGAGATTTTTTTGAGTCAAAGACTTAAAGGGTCCAATGAATTATTATATGTGTACTGCATCTTGGTTATTTCTGAAGGTAGCATTCTTGGGAGTTAAAACGCACGTATAGACACATACACCCAAACGCTTACACAAAACTATTGAATGAAGAAGTATTTTGGTAATCAGGCCATTTTTGGTGAGAATACAAGGTTGGTCTCCCATATGCAGAAATAGACAAAAAGTATATTAAACAAAGTTTCAGAATATATTGTTGAAGAGACAGACACAAGTAATTTCAGTGTAAGCTGTGTGATTGAAGGTGATAAGGGAAAAGATAAAGACCAGAAATTTCCTTCTCACCTTTTCAGGAAAATAACTTAGACTCTAGTATTTATGGGCGGATTTATCCTTTTGCCTCCTGGTATACTTCCTTACTTTTAAGGATGGATCATAAAGTCAGTTGCTCAAAAAGAAATCAATAGTTGAATTAGTGAGTATAGTGGGGGTTCCATGATTTATCATTAAAGTATACATTGTTAAATTGTAAAACTCCAAGCTGACGTTGTACCTCTCTTGCTTGCCAAAGTACAGATTTTCAACTATGAGCAAAGAAAAAAAAAAAAAAAAAAAAGATTACCAGCCCAACCAAGCTTTAAATTATGTGACTGTAATGTACTGATTTCAGTAAGTCTCACAGGTTAAAAAAAAAGTCACCAAATAGTATGCAATATATTACTTAATTGTCCATAAGCAGTATAGTAGTATTATCTTGTTCAGGAAAAGGTTGAATAATATATGTCTTGCATAATATTGCAAATTGAAAAGTACAACCAATGCAACCAAGTGTGCTAAAAATGAGCTTGATTAAATCAACCACCTATTTTTGACATGGAAATGAAGCAGGGTCTCTTCTTCACCCAAATTTTGGCAAATCTCAAAGTTAGATCCTAAGATGTGATCTTATTTTTATACAGTCTTTATTGAAATTCTATTATAATACAGAATCTCGTTTTGAAAATAACCTAGTTAATATGTTAAAATTCCAAATTCATGGCATACTTAAATTTTAACTAAATTTTAAAACCATTCTGATTATCGAGTTCCAGTTGAAGTTAGTGGAACTCTGACCATTATCCTGTGGAAGGCAGAGAAATCTAAGCTGAGTCTGCCCAATGAATAATGGAAAATGCCATGAATTACCTGGATGTTCTTTTTACGAGGTGACAAGAGTTGGGGACAGAACTCCCATTACAACTGACCAAGTTTCTCTTCTAGATGATTTTTTGAAAGTTAACATTAATGTCTGCTTTGTGGAAAGTCAGAATCAGAAGATAGTCTTGGAAGCTGTTTGGAAAAGACCGTGGAGGTGAGGTCAGTTGTGTTTTTTAAGATAGCAGTTACTTTGGTAGCTGGGAAAGCATAAAGCTCAAATGAAATGTATGCATTAACATTTAGAAAAGTGAACTGAAGTCTCAAGTTTTAAATTTCATTGCAATTAAACTTCCAAAGGAAGTTCTACAGTGTCCTAAGTGCTAAGGGCTTATTACATTTTGTTTAGCTTTTTGGAATCTTTGTGCCAAAATTTTAAAAAAGGGAGTTTATGATAGTTGTGTGTATGTGTGTTGAGGGGTGGGTGATGGTAAAAGAAAAGAGAGAAAGACTGAAAAGAAGGAAAGATGGTTACACATTTTCCCATTCATTCCTAATTAATTAATTTGGAGCACAAAATTCAAAGCATGAACATTTAGAAAAATATGTTTGCCGTAGCAGAGTTAAATCTCAAATAGGCTATTAAAAAAGTCTACAACATAGCAGATCTGTTTTGTGGTTTGGAATATTATAAAATTTCATGTAATTTTATTTTAAAATTTCATAGCTGTACTTCTTGAATATAAAAAATCATGCCAGTATTTTTAAAGGCATTAAAGTCAACTACAGAAATCAGCCTTGCCTAGTACATTTAAATTTTTTGGCACTTGCCGTTCCAAAGTATTATGCCCCAGCAAGGCTGAGACAGTGAATTTGGGCTGCAGTAGCCTATTTTTTTAGATTGAGAAATGTATAGCAGCAAAATTAATCATGAACCAATCTGGATGCCTCATTACATCAACCAGGTCCAGATGTGCTGCAATTTGTTTTTATGTATGTAGGCCCAGTCGTCATCAGATGCTTGCGGCAAAAGGAAAGCTGTGTTTGTATAGAAGAAAGTAAGGTGCTTGGAGGTTACCTGGCTTATTTAGTATGTTTATAACCTAGTTAAAGAAAGGAAAGGAAACAAAAAACGAATAAAAATAACTGAATTTGGAGGCTGGAGAAATAAGATTACTGCTTTAATCAGAAAGCCTCATTGTATTTCTACAGGAGAGAGAATGTATTTGCTGACAACCATTAAAGTCAGAAGTTTTACTCCAGGTTATTGCAATAGTTAAAGTAGAATGTTTATTAAATGCTTCATTTGTATGTCAAAGCTTTGACTCTGTAAGAAAATTGCTTTTTTCCAAAACAAAAAGATGTCTCAGGTTTTGTGAATTTTCTAAAAGCTTTCATGTCCCAGAACTTAGCCTTTACCTGTGAAGTGTTACTACAGCCTTAATATTTTTCTAGTAGATCTATATTAGATCAAATAGTTGCATAGCAGTATGTGTTAATTTGTGTGTTTTTAGCTGCGACACAACTGTGTGATTAAAAGGTATACTTTAGTAGACATTTATAACTCAAGGATACCTTCTTATTTAATCTTTTCTTATTTTTGTACTTTATCATGAATGCTTTTAGTATGTGCATAATAGCTATGATGCATAGTTGTAACCAAAATACATTCTGGGGAAACAACATTTATATATAGCTTTTACTGTTTGATATACCAAATTAAAAAAAAAATTGTATCTCATTACTTATACTGGGACAGCATTACCAAAATAATAAAAATCACTTTCATAATCTTGTTACAAAGTTTCATTTTATGTTGTAGCAAATATAGTCTAATGCATCACTTTATTTCAACTGTTGCTATGGATTATTCATTAAAATATTGCACTGTAAACGTTTTATTTGTCCATTCTACATTTCAGGCCAAGGCTGCATGCTTTTTGTTCCTGTAGGTTTTCATCAACCAAATTTCTAATCTCTGTATTTTTGAGTTTCTAAGAACCAACACGGAAGTTACATTTCAATGCAAACAATCAAGCCAAATGAGAATTAATTTGCAATGTTGAAAGATTGAATAGATTGCGACTTTAAGTTGCCGATCGATTTCTGCTTCATCTAAAGAATGCAGTACACATTTTTCTTCCTCAGCCGCACACCAGTCCTTTCTCTGAGTATTTTCTTCCTTAATTTTTTTAAAGGTACATGTGCCTTAATAAGCGCAATTAATGTCCAATGAAATAAGATGGGTACAAGTATTCTGTCATGTACTATGTGGAAATATTTTATTGCCAATCTTTTTACTTGGTAAAAAGACTTGACTTCACAGGGCCTAGGTCATGAATCTCTAGGCCTTCACTGCGCCACACTCACAGATGATAGGGCTTGCGGTACCAAAGGCTCTTTGTCTTCCAGACTACAGCTCCTATTACTGTGAAAACAGGAAAAGAAGTAAAAATTGCACACAATGGCATTGATACTTTGGCTTGGGAACCTCACTTTAGTAGCCAGAAGGTATGGCTATGAAGTGGTTTAAGATAATACTCACTAGTTTTCCAGATGTATGACAGTAGGATCTTGGAAATGTCAGGACAGTTCAGAAAAAGTGAAGGAAATATTTTCATGGGAAAAAGATTCCTTTAAATAATTATAACTGGGGCCAGTTTTTGCAAAACTGTCGAGGAGAGTTGGAGTCTACCCAATCAATCCAACAGAGTATAAGAGCGGAGTACAGGGTGGGAAATGAATCCAGCTTTGGACGTAAGACAGGCGTGGTTGTTGGAAGCTCACAGAAACTGTTTCTTCAACCTCAGAGCCAGTCTATTTTTCTGCACCAGTGCAACAGAAGTTAACTGACTGTTAACTCTCCGGTTTTTGGCTCAGTGACTCTCACATGCTCTCTACTCTCCCATTTCAGTCTGTTAGTTACAAATCTCAGAGAGGGAAAAGGAAAGAAGACAAAAATTAAATATATTCAAATACATTCAAAAGCAATTTTTTTAAACTTGGAATTGTGGAGGAAAATAATCTAGTTTACAAAGGTACGGACACGCTGTAGGTAACTGTTCATGCTTGTAGCTCCTCTGCTAAGCGACATACAGGCTTTGAGGACAAATGCTGTGCTCTTCATGCACACTTTTCAATGTGTGTCAGGTATGGAGGGAAGAAATGGAACTAAAATATGTTGAGCACTTACAATTTTTGCATCACTGTGCTAAACTCTCTAATGCATTATTGCCCAACAGTCTTCTGAAGGATGCAACAAAGTAATGGGCCAAAATTATAGATTTAGAAGTATTCTCATCCATATTTTCCCTGGAGATGAACTAATTCAAAGCTCATTATCTTTGTACCCTAGTTTGTCCCTTCCCAATGTGCCTGTGCTTGGATTTACAGGGTAGTCCATCTATTTTTTAGGCCATGAGATCCTGGGAGTTTCGCAAGCAATTTACTTTCTTTGTCTAAGGCACATTCCACACTACAGTCAGGGAGTAACTGACATTGTGCGGGAATCCTCACCACACTGCTCTCTTCTGAGAAAAACCTCTTGAAGCTGTTCTTTAGGCAAAACCAAAAATCAACCAAACAGTCACGCTTTGTCTTATAATCCTAAAAGTTCTGTCCTAGAACCTGTCTGGACCAAGGATCCTTGCTGGAGCCAGGGCCGTCCTTAGGCTGGTCCAGTTTCCTGGTACGTGGCCTGTTTGTCTGATAGCGGTGCATCACACTAGGTGTTGGTGTGTGTGGCTCATCAGAACCCTTCCGTCTCTCAGAGCCGGTGAGCACCAGCCAGAGGGAGAGGAAGAACCAAGGCACGAAACAAGCTTTTTGATGGGAAGCTTGCCTTTGCAAACAGAATGACTGGACCTACCAGAACTAGTTTTGAATCACTTGAGGCCTCTTTAGGTGAGACAATGTTATACAGCAGAAGCCTAACAGCACTGAGATCCCTTTGGGTCAAAGCTAAGAGTCATTGAGCAAGCCTGAAAAATCAGCCAGCCTCTTTTTTTTTTTTTAATTTATTCCTGTTTCCTTACGTTTGTTTCGCTCTTTCTCAATGGATAAGTATTACAATATGCTTAATGTGCACTTTTTGTTTACGTGTTCCAGCAAAATTTGTATTGTTGTTTTGCATATATATGTTTTACTTTATGTAAGTGCTGTACATATCTCATCCTGTCGCTTAATCTTTTCTCAGCTTCATCCCTGTGTAATTCCATAGCTTCTAGCTGCTGCCTAGTATTCCATGGTAATCATCCACCACATTTTCTCTATCCACTCTCTTGGGAATAGATACCTGGATAACTTCCAACTTTATGAGTCCCTAAATGATGCAGCAAGGACCAGCTTGGTATGTGTTTCCTTGCCCTCCTATGTAAACTTTGTAATGTATGCCATACCCATGATTAGAAGTGTTGGGTCAACAAGTGAGTACGTATGTAATTTAAATATTGCATCTTCTCCAGAATGCCAAATCTGTCCACACTCCCATCAGCTGTGCATGAGGGGAAGCTGTACCCACTTCCCCACCAACACATGGCATGACCTCTTTATTTTTAAATGAAATATATCCTCTTGGGAGAGAGATGCATTACATAGAATTTTTTTTTTTTTAATGAGAAAAAAGACATCTACACTCATTTTTCAATGCTTCCATAGCCATATTTGTGTTTACATCATATCTCCACTATTCAATGGTATATTCATTGAAAAGCAGGGACTAAGTCCCAACAATTTTGTTATGGAACCATATTGTATATACAGATGCACGGGTGAAAAAAGTGGAGTGAGTGTTGTCAAGCCTGCTTCTCAGCACTGATGATCTCTTCACCTTCTCCATGACTCAGTTTTCAATTGGTACCCTTGAAGTCTAACCTGTTTTTTTTTTTTTTTTTTTTTTTTTTTTTGAGACAGAGTCTCGCTCTGTCACCCAGGTTGGAGTGCCGTGGTGCGATCTCAGCTCACTGCAACCTCTGCTTCCCAGGTTCAAGTGATTCTCCTGTCTCAGCCTCCCGAGTAGCTGGGACTACAGGCATATACCACCATGTCTGGCTAATTTTTGTATTTTTAGTAGAGACGGGGTTTCACCATGTTGGTCAGGCTAGTCTTGAACTCCTGATCCACCCGCCTCGGCCTCCCAAAGTGCTGGGATTACAGGCATGAACCACCACACCTGGCCCCTAATCTCAGTTTCTTCTCCTTGCTTGCGAATTGAGCTTATTCAAGGTTTTTAGGTTTCTGCTTAGTCACTATGAAGAAAGCAGAAATGCCAACTCAATGGCTTCCAATTTTTTAAACCATAACCTCACAGTATGCAATATATTTTACATGATTTAGTACATATCTCTGCATATGATTGTGTGTACTTCATACATATATATGTATATATGTATGTATATAGATACACACACATACACACATACAAACAGGATTCACTGTTGTTTTCTGTGATGGAATATATTTTTAAATTTTTTTTTCATAAGAAATGCAGCACAGTGAAATACTACTACAAACCTATCACAGTGGCTAAATTTTTAGAAAAATGACAAAACTGATAATATATACCAAGTACTGGGGAGGATGTGAAACTACTGGAACTTTCATACATTGCTTGGGGGAGTGCAAAATGCTACAGTATGACCCCACTCCTGGGTATTTATCCTAGAGAAATGAAAACACATTCACACAAAAGCTATACATGAATGTTTACAGCAGCTGCATTCATCATGACCTCAAACTGAAAACAACCTGAATTTCCTTCAAAGGGCAATTAGTTATACAAAAATCTGCTACATCCATGCAATGGAATACTACTCAGCAATAAAAAAGAATGAACCACTGATTCACACCACAAGTCAAATGAATCTCAAGAGAATTATGTTGAGTAAAGTAAGTCAGCTTCAAAAGGTTACACACTGTACAATTCCATTGCTATGACAGCCTCTGAGAGACAAAAGTGTCGTGATGAGGAGTAGATCAGTGGTTGTCAAGGGTTAGAGGGGAGGGAGAGTACTACAAAAAGATAGCCTGGTGGAGTTTTGGAAGGTTTTCTGATTGTGGCAGTGGTTACATGGATGTATACCTGTGTTAAAATTCACACAACTACACCAAAAAGTGATGAAAAGTGATTGGAAAAAATGTTAAAGGGGAAATGGTGCAAATGAACTTAAGTGAAGCTGAACTGAAGTTGGCAGGTAGCACGACAGCTGCTGGCAGACAAGGAAACGAGATGGCAACACTGAACAAAGAAGGTCAAGCCCGGAGGTGTGAACAAGGATCATGGCCTGTGCTGAAGTCCTTGCAGGAGAGGTAAAGTGGTGCCAGATTCTCAAGCAGAACAGGAGGCAGAACACCAGCCTTTGGGATGAGCAACAGCTGGAACCTCCCTGCCGAGGCAATTTTAATTCAATGTCATAAGTGTTAATTGAGCACCTGTTAGTAGACAGACACTGTTTAGGACACTGATGATATATTAATGAACAAGGCACCCAGACCCTGACCTCGTGGAGCTGATATTCTAGTGGGATAGGTAGCAGGAGAGAAAATAAGATTTCAGTTATAATTATAAGTGGTGTGTATGTGTGTGCGCACGCACGTGTATGTGTGTACTGTGTGTGAAGGGGCACTGTTTAGAATGAGTAGTCAGGGAAGCCTTCCTGAAGGAGGCAACACCAAGGGGTGGGCATTAAGGACAAGCTTCTTCTTACATCCTCCCCATGTGAAGGAAATACAGGCCCTGAGTTATCAGATAATATAATTACCTTAAAAAAGAGATGGCTGCAATTCATTAAATTGATTTTTATGGTCAAAAAATCAGGGCAGTCTGAAGTCAGATAATCTCAGCGCACTCCATGGCAGATGACATTGGCCCATAATCAGCATTGGCTTCTGGCTTGGCCGATGGCATTGGTGGGTCCAGACCATTCCCTGCCATTGACTCCTGAGCTCATTCCTAGCCATGTTCCACTTAGAGAACTGAAGCAAATCTGACACCTCAGGGCCTGCATTTCCTTCACATGGGGAGGATGTAAGAGGATGCTTGTCCTTAATGCCCACTCCTTGGTGTTGCCTCCTTCAGGAAGGCTTCCCTGACTACTCATTTGCTCCTGAAGAATAACCAGAGAACAGGCTCTTGGAACTAACATACTTTTCAACAATGCCTTTACATGTAATTTAAAATGGCCTGCTGATTCTTTAATTTTATGTGCACCAAAGGACTCCACATTGATTCTTTTAAGCACTTAATGGAACTTCTCTTGGAACATTTTCTAGACTATGTCTAGCCTTTGAGTCAAAGTTTTATTATATCTGATTGAAAAGGATTTCCACCCTCATCCCAGTAGGGTTGCTGAGAAAAGCAGGCGGCCTCGTGTTCTGTTTGGGGGATCTCCTTCCCTGGTGTTGTGCTGTGTAGCCAGCATGCTTTCCTGGCTGTCTCTAACTTTGTTGTTTAACCCCACAGCCCTTGGCCATTATCTAGGCCTTTGGACCCCACAAGTCAGGTCACATCAGCTTTGAGAGCACCACTCAGCTCCTATACCCACAGTATTGAAAGCTGCTATTGTCCACTGGATCTGGTGGATGTTTGAGAATCCCAGGATGCTCTGAGTTTGTCTTTCCTGCACCTCCCCTGTCACTCTCCCTGCTCACATTCAGGAAGGCCAAAGGGCCACCTCTGTTCTGTTACTGCACATCCTAGCAATCAGTATTTAAATCTGAGACTCTGCTTCTGCAATTCCCACAGCCCACAAGAAAATCCAGTTGGCATTCTAGAGCTTGGTACTGACATTGAGGAACAAAGTGGGGAAACACAGGCTGGACAAAGCGGTGGAAGAATAAGGTCAACTTTTCACTGTGTGTTTTCCAATGTGGTTTCCAGGAACGACTGCTGTAAAAACAGGGGAAGCCTGCCTGCTGTCTTGTTTTGATTTCTAAAGAGATGGCTCTGGAAACATCTATCTATCAAGGCTTTGTTAATTAAAAAAAAAAAATGGTTGGGTATGGTGGCTCACGCCTGTAATCCCAGTACTTCAGGAGGCCAAGACTGGTGGATCATGAGGTCAGGAGATCGAGACCATCCTGGGTAACACAGTGAAACCCCATCTCTACTAAAAAAAAAAAAAAAAAAAAAAAATTAGCCAGGCATAGTGGCACGCGCCAGTAGTCCCAGCTACTCAGGAGGCTGAGGCAGGAAAATCGCTTGAACCTGAGAGGCGGAGGTTGCAGTGAGCTGAGATGGAGTCCCTGCACTCCAGCCTGGGCAACAGAGCAAGACTCCGTCTCAAAAACAAAAATACCCCAACAACAACGAAAAACCACACACACACAAAACCCTGTCGTTGTTCTTCAGTGCCCCGCCAGGGTTCATTTTCTTTGTGACAGAGCGTAGGGGAGTTTAGGTCATCATACAGATCTGCCCTTGGCTCTGCAGAGGTCAGCACCTTTCTCATTTTCTTTGTCCAAGTCCCTATCAGTCTAGCTTGAGTTCATCTCTCATGTCTTTAATGAAGCCTCCTCTGACCACACTGTTTAATACTTAGTCTGCCCCACAAGCTCCCTCGACATGCCTACCTTACTCTACTTTTTCTGTTTCCTATGCCCCAACACATAAAACATTTATTCTCTGTTAATACAACATAAAATAACCTTTACATTTTGATGATGGTTTACTGTCTGTCTCCATCCCCACTCCAGTCCCCAGCACATAAACTCCACACCTGCAGACAGAATCTGGATGGTTGCTTCTGCAAGTCTTCCCTTCCAAGGCTGGGAATTAAAGTTCAAAGAGGGTCTTCCCCTCATGCTGCTTCTTCCTGCACGGCAAAGCTTGAAGGCTTGACCTAAAGAGCTATGCCAGTGCATGTTGAGTGATTGAATGTGATTTTTCAGATACCTGAGATTTTCCACCCAGGGCTCCTTCACCCCTTTCCCTAGCCCACAGGGCTAACTCACATTGACCTGGCTTTTTCCCATAGGCAGAGGAGCCAACATCTCCAATGGAAAATAAACTTAGGTCAAAAGAACAAGGCATGTGAGGAGCAAAATTATTTCCAAAGAAAAAAAGTTAAATTTTCAAGAGCTAAGGTGGCTTTCTAATGCTGCTGTTATGAGTTGGACATTTTTCCTGGGTAGTTACTCTGCTACTGTTCAGATAGCCTCAATGGGCTGTGTATGAGTCCGTTCTCACAGTCCTATAAAGAAATACCTGAGACTGGGTAATTTATAAAGCAAAGAGGTTTACTTGGTTCATGGGTCTGCAGGCTGTACAGAAAGTATAGCAGCAGCTTCTGCTTCTGGGGAGGCCTCAGGAAACTGACAATCATGGCAGAAGGCAAAGGGGAAACAGGCACTTCTTAATGGCTGGAGCAGAAGGAAGAGAGAGGGGGAAGGTGCTACATACTTTTAAACAACCAGATCTCATGAGAACCCACTCACTATATAATACCAAGGGGGATGGTACTGAACCTGCTTCGACCTAGTAAAAGTCCTACATGTCCCTTTGGCAAAGGACCACACACTCCGGTAGCCAACTTATATATTCCTCTATTAGGAGATAAAGTATAAGGTTAGACAATAGCTAGGTCAGCAGCGGCACTCTGCTTAGTGGCAGCATAAAGTTAAGAAACTGGGGTAGGGTAAGATGTCTTTAAGGAGGACTCGAGGTCATTCCTTGATGTTGTAAGCCACTGCTCACTGGGTACTGGGGTAGGACTGCATTGTAGTTGTTGGGGCCCCAAGCCTGCGGGCCCCGGCTCCCGTTTCCCGAGAGGGGTGACAATACATTCCCACTTTTATCAGTTTTTGAACGGCATTCATTGGTCCAATGTCGACCTTTGCCACATTGTTTACACATATCAGATGAAAACCTTTTTTCTTTTAGAGCAGAAGAGCCTAATTTTTTTGGCATTCCTTTTTAAAATGACCGGGTTTCCCACATTGATAGCATATGCCTTGTTTAGAATTGCCTTTTAAAGCCTTAGAAAGTGCCCCAGCAAACAATTGAGCATTGTAAATAGCTCCTCCAACACCTGCACAAGCCTGAAGGTATTCAGCTAAATCAGTTCCACTAGCTTTTAGAGGACGCAGCAATTTTTGGCACTTGGGATTAGCACTCGCAAAAGCCAGAGTATCCAAAAGAATTTTAGCAGCAGGGCCTGAACCTACAGTCTTTAATACAGCATCTTGAAGACGGGCTACAAAATCTGGATATGGCTCAGTGGCTCCTTGTAGGATCCTTACAAAAGATAAAGAAGTTTTACCTGATATTTCAACTTTAGTCCACGCTTTTATAAACAAGGCTTTAATCTGAGTGAGAGCAATATCATCTAGGCCTGCCTGAGCATTAAGAGTGGCGTATTGTCCTGAACCCATAAGCTGCTCTTCAGTAGGTCCTGGGGAATTTCGGGTAGCATTTTTTTTAGCTTGTACTCTTGCTTCCTCCCACCACCAACTTTTTAACTGAAGCCATTGTGAACGATCAAGGACAGCCTATCCCAACGTTTCCCAGTCAACAGGAATCATCATACGTTCTAAAGAGAAGGAACTGAGAAGGCCAAGAACAAACGGTGACTGAGGTCCATAATTAGAAATTGCAGCTTTCATTTCTTTCAAAAATTTAAATTGTAGGGCTGTAAAAGTCACATTCTGGCCACCGTTTGGGAACTGAGCATTGGCGCCGAAAGCAGCCCGTGTTATTGGGAATAAATCTAATTCCTCAAAATCATCCTTTTCCTTCGATTCCTTCTTTTCTCCTACAGGAGGAAGAGGCACAGAGAAAACCTGACCTGACATAGGCAAAGAAGTTGGAAGTGGAGGCAAAGGGAAGTCCTTTTCCAAAGGAGCAGAAGGGAAGGTAACAGGGAAGGCTCATGGCGGAGAAATAGGAGAAACAGGAGCAGCGGTACCTTGCAATTTTAACAACTGTTGTGACATCTCTAAAATGCGCTGCAAATCAGAATTTCCTTCAGATGAAGGAGGCATTAGCTCTTTTTCCAGTTCCTTGTCCTCAACAACCGGGGCGTAAATATGTTCCTCTCTAGGATCATTCCTCTCTAAAGCTTCAGATGCCTCACCTCCTGTGGCAGTATCGCCATGCTCTGAGTCAGTTTCAAGTAACTCTAACGCCTGAGTAATGGAACTACACAAAGTCCACAAAGTCAGAGGCATCGTTTGCCCTTGCTGATGAGCTCAACGCACGATTTTAACCACTTGTAACCATTCCTTTCGATTTAACTGCACTTTGGTTTGATATTGAAACCAATAACAATGTTGTTCAACATGGGCAAATAATCGCTTCAAAGTCTCATGTTCCTTAACTAACTTCTACTCCTATAGACATCAACAGTCCCTGTAACCTCAAATATTCAGAGGCCAGAGAGGTGGAATTCCCCATAATTTTCCCGTGGGTCCCCCTTTCTTTATTTACCTGCCCGGGGTGTTCCCCCTCCAGTTCCTTGCTCTCATGGAGCCACGGACCCTACTCGCTGCGCCAGATGTTGGGGTCCATGTGTTTCCTAAACAAAGGAATGAACACACAAGACAACACAAGACAAGACAAACATGGCGGCCGCTTCGAATGGCGTGCTCTGCTTTATTTTATACAGTCGTTTGTGGAATGTTGCCAAGTCACAAGACACATTGTTGTTTTTCTGACCTTTCCCTGACTTTCTGGATTTTCAAGATGTTTACACATAAACAAGCCCCCAGGGTCTGCTGTTTACAGCTGGCTCCTTTGTCCTCCCTGTTTGCAGGGGAGGAACGCCCTGCTTCATTTGCAAGAGCAGGACTTATGGGGAACGTCTCCTTTGCGAGCACGTAGTCCTCTACAGAACCATTCATGAGAACTCCACTCTATGATCCAATCACCTCCCACCATGCCCCACCACCAACACTGGGGATTACTATTGAACATGAGATTCGAGTAGGGACATAGATGTAAACCGCATCAGATAAAGTGGTTTCTATATCAGGCTCCACTGGCTACCAACATCTTGGTAGGATGAATCTCCTGTGGTTTACAGCAGAGGTCAGCAAACTATCGCCCATGGCCCAAATCTGGTCCACCACCCTTTTTCCATAGTTTGTGAGCTATGCATTATTTTTACACTTTTAAATAGTAGAAAGAAATCGAAAGAGGAAAAGTATTTTATGACACATGAACATTTTATGAAATAAAAATTTCAGTATCCATAAAGTTATGTTGGAACACAGCCATACTCATTTGACTACTGTAATGCCTATGGCAGCTTTTGTACTACAGCAGCAGAGTTGGGTAACTGTAACAAAGACCACATGGCCTGCAAAGTCTGAAATATTTAGTACCTGGCTCTTACAGGAAAAGTTTGCCAATCCTGGTCTCCACCATCTATTTCTCACAGCACCAACTAATAATAGTAACAACTTTTTCATGTTTCTAAAGCACTTTATGGCTGGCAAATCACTTCTATGTGTATCATTTCCACCTCTGTTTTGAATGGCCCTGAATTGTGCTAGAGTCCTGGACAGCGGATGCTGCTTCACAGAGAGACATGAACCCACAAAGCTAACACCCCAAACAAGGCACTAGGAAGCAGAACAGGTCAAACGCATTTTTCACAAAGGCAATATTCCACATTGCAAGTGGAGGCATTTTAGCATAGACTAGGGAACGCGGCAGTTAAATGGAAGGAAAGGCCGGGCACGGTGGCTCAAGCCTGTAATCCCAGCACTTTGGGAGGCCGAGGTGGGCGGATCATTAGGTCAGGAGATCGAGACCATGCTGGCTAACATGGTGAAACCCTGTCTCTACTAAAAAATACAAAAAAATTAGCTGGGCGTGCTGGTGGGCATCTCTAGTCCCAGATACTAGGCAGGCTGAGGCAGGAGAATGGCATGAACCTGGGAGGCGGAGCTTGCAGTGAGCTGAGATCGCGCCATTGCACTCCAGCCTGGGCGAAAGAGCAAGACTCCATCTCAATGGAAAAAAAAAAAAAAAGGAAGGAAAAAACCAGACCCATGCAGTGTAATAACATAACTAAAACAAAATTGTAAAAAAGCTTGTAATTTCAGGACTTAAAGCTCTTGCTTAATTAATTTCTTCTTCCTAATTAGGTCTCCATCATTTTATATTATTTAGGGGTATGTCATAGTTTCACAATTCTTACATGTAGCCTAAGAATGCAATTAATCAAACAAAATTCAGCCTCTTATCTAGTCAAATGGGACACCCTGAAATAAGTTTGGGAGAATTATCATATGTTCTTACTTACACAGCACAGTGAATCAAGTATAATATAGTTTTATATATATTCAGATCATCCAGGCCATTATTTATTCAGCATCTATTATGTCTCTAAGCATTGTTAAGCACTACTAGATACTATTCTAAGATAAAACTGTTATAAAAATAAATACATGCCCTGATTCAGAGGTGTTCATTTCCTGTTTGAGGAGACACACTGGCATGCCCCTAACGCAGTGTGATTGATGTTGTAACAATTGGT
The DNA here is from genome assembly GCF_047675955.1 of Chlorocebus sabaeus. Classification (NCBI taxonomy): domain Eukaryota; kingdom Metazoa; phylum Chordata; class Mammalia; order Primates; family Cercopithecidae; genus Chlorocebus; species Chlorocebus sabaeus. The sequence goes on along the minus strand of NC_132917.1, from coordinate 37,766,488 downwards.
GCATGAAGTGCTTTGGGAACAAAGATTAAGAAATACGTAATTCTCCTAGAGATTGTGTGGACATGAGGGTTAGGAAAGGCTCCATAGAGGAGATGCCCTATGAGCTGGGCCTAGATGCTTAGGGGTTGACTAGAGAGACACAATTCTGGGGAGGGAGGATGAGAGGATCCTGGACAAAGCCCTCAGTGATGAAAGGACCTGCTCCCCGCTGGATCCCTGGTGCCTGGCACAATGCTGCCCCCTCATATGTGCTCAGTAATAAAATATCTGTTGAATGAATGAATGTGATGTGCTTGGAGGTGGCAATGATTCAGTTGAGGTGGGGAGCACGCATATGTGTTCGCATGCAGTGTGTGTGTGTGTATTTGTGTGTGTGTTGGGGTAAGGGAGTATGGCAGGTACTGTTAATGTCTACCCAATATCCTTCACCCTACTTGTTAACAGAGACTTGATTTTTTTGCAGTTATCCAGTTTTTAGGGAAGATGACTGTCTCAGCTCAGAGTAAATCCTGACTAGCCTAAATCAATCATAAAATTCCTGTTCCCCTTGGAGTAATTGGCCTAGAGAGGGGCATGCCATCTATTCCAGCCAATGAGTTGCAAGCAGAAGGTCTATTGAAGGGCTGCTCGAAGGGTTGCATTGTTCTTTAAAAGACACACACACAAGTAAGAGATAGTGCATCCTCCTGTTGAATGCTATTGTGTCTGGATGTGACTCCTGCCATGATCTTGTAGTCATGAAGGGAGCTAACCTGAGGACCAAGCTGATATTTCAAAAATGACTCTATGAAAAGATGCAAAGATCTTGTCCTTGATGGGGTCATAAAGCCATTAAGTAAACCAACTTACAGCTTCCTACACTTCTGATTTTCCTCCAAAAAGAGGCAACTAATTTCCTCCTTTATAGGACACAGTTGAGTAAGGATTTTCTATTTCTGGTTCTGAGAGCCAAAGACATTTTAACCGATAGGTCAGCTGTGTATATAGGGTGAGGGGAGGTTGGGGAGGTAGGTTGAGACAGGCTGCAAAGGCTACATGCTGGGTTGAGGAGTCTGGGTTTTTTCCCCATAGGATCCTGGGGTGGGTTGCACAGGAGGAATTAAAACAGGCAAGTACTTTAGAATGGCAACTTGACTGCAAGATGTGACAATGGCTTAGAGGGAAGAAGGAGTGAAACTAGGCAGATCATCAAGGGGAGATGGCTATGAAATCATCTAGGCAAGAGGAAAAGTAGACCTGGTCCTGGCCTCACTGAGGAAATAGAGAAGAAGGAGTGGATTTGAGAGACATTTCAGAGATATAATAAGCAATGCTTGCAATAGAAAACTGATAATATACTATTCTTCTAAAAAATATGGTTTATGGTACATAAGACATTTCTGGTAACTTTCTGAATATGTTTTAGAAATATAACATGATATCCAAAGAATTTCCTGGTTGGACACTTGGAGCCCTTTGTCCCCCCACCCCGTCCTTTTGAGAGGAGCAAAGCCCTTACCTATGGAGCATATCCTGTGCTATATTCTATATCAGGTGTGGGCTTGAGGAGGGATGGTCCAGTAGTGAGGTGTCCAGAGTCGTGCACTGGGTGTTTGACTGCATGGAGCTGGCTGGCAAATCTGCAGCAATGTTCCTTAAGAAAGGTGGTAAAGAAGAGAGAAGAGAATCCATAAATGGGTAGGTGGCCATGCTGCAAGCCACAGAATGACCCAAGAGAAACAGAAAATTGAACCCTGGAGCAACAAAGCACACGGCAGGGGACAATAAACATGGAAGAAAATGCATTCATTTATTAATCTTGTGATGTAAGACTCTAGTCCTTAACCACGCATCTCCATTTTGGAATTTGGGGTGTATTTTTTTAAGTGAACTATATCCATAATGCATCACCTATGACGTGTAGTTTCTGTGTATTTAAAGTGGAGCAAAAATTTAAAAAATGCTTGCAGATCAGTTTGAATGTAGAATTTTTAAGATTGTTCTAATATTTTCTCCAATGCTTTATAGTTGCCTAATTTAACAGTAAAATACTTTTAGCATATCAACTTATTGAATCTTTCCAAAGCATTCATCTTTGTTGTGTTCATCAATACATTAGCTCTTTATTTTCACAGTATTATTTGATGTTTCATAATATTTAATTAAATTATGTAATTTTGGGAATAATACTCATAAAACAAACCCAAATGATTCTAGATAAACAGAATTCAACTTGAGGAAGCAGAAGTGCACAAAGTCAAGATTAGCCCCATTGGCCATTAGTGTTGAGAGTGTGGGGCATCTACTAGTATAGTTCATAGGAATGAGGTGAGTACAGTAATCTGATAAGTGGTCAAGTGGAAATTAATCAATAAAACTCCTGGAATATCTGAATAAAAAATTCAACCAATCAATAGTTCTTGGTAGTTTACTGCCTCTCTTTGTCTGCCAAAATAACTATTTAAGTGAGAGGTTTTCAGTACTGGCTGCATATTAGGGTCACCTGGAACTTCGAAAAAAATAATGCTTGTGAGTCTTCTCCCCAGACAAATTAAATGAGAATCTCTAGGGTAGGATCCTGACATTGGTATTTTTTTCAGAGTGCCCCAGTAAATGCTAATATGCATTTGGATTTGAGAACCACTGAGTAAGATCAAACAGCTCACACAGTGAAAATTAATTCAACTTAGCACAGAAACGTTTATATGAACCATTTGGGATCTAAATTTTAAAATGCATTTTATTACAGTTAAATTGAGTTACTATTGGAATTAATAAAATTCAGGTAAATTTTTCCTTAGTAACATGCTCTTTGCAAACCACTTTGTGGACTAGATGAGGCTTTTAATTAATATTTTAAGTGTCTGTGGATAAATAACTGGAACTTCTTGAAGCCCTTGAAAATAGCTTATACATTGCCTTCAGCAGCATTTCTAAAGCTCTCTCCTGCTGTGACACATATGGTACATAATATGTGCGTGCTTGATATTCTCATGAAACCCCAAAAGCTTCTCAGAAAATTTTAACCAATAATACTGAAAATACCCAGCTGCTAATGACACATCAAAATGATCACTTGTTGAATGTTTGATCTTAGGTCAGAGAGACTGTGGGTCCTTGGCAATTATATTTAGAAGGCACTATTTTTTCCTTCCAAAAAAAAAAAAAAGCATATCATAATTTGAGTGAGAAAATTATGTTATTGTAGGGATCATCTTTAGTCAACCACTCTCACTCTTATTTTTAATGGGAATTATTTGCACTTGTGGGTACATTTAAAAAAATATGTTACTTTTAATCTCACAATGAATTAAGATGCAACTGAGATTAAAACCTGCTACCTTAAACTATAACAGAGCCTTGATATTTGGCAGCCTTGACATCTGTAAACTTGGCAGTCATGGAATTAGTGACTGAGGATCCATTCCATACAGTGATTTTTACTGAGGCTTAAATTTGAATCCTATGGACAGCAAGGCTGGTGTATGGGAGGGAATCCATTAGCCAGTGAGTGCAGCATTGCCCACCCTCTCATGTCAAAGTAGCATTAACATTTTCTACTTGACTTCAGAGTTCCTGTAATCCTTGGGAACAGAGAAAAGTAAGTTTGAGGATAATGCCCCTAGAAAAAAACACCAATTGCTGGTAATGGCAGTAAAAAGACAAGTTGTCTGAGAATAAGCATCCTTAGCCAGGTTCATACATGATTATAGAGAATCACTAACAATATGAAGGTCCTGGGACTATAAAACTACTTGCTCCAGGACATTGGTGTAGGCAAAGATTTTATGGCTAAGACTCTAAACGCACCAGCAACACGCAAAGATGGACAAATAGGACTATGTTAAACTAAAAAAGCTTCTGTACAGCAAAGGAAACAATCAACAGAGTGAAGAGACAACCTGTTGAATGAGGGAAAATATATGCAAACTATTCATCCAACAAGGGACTAATTTCTAGAATATATAAGGAACTCAACAAAACAGAAAAAAAACACCAAAAAATCCCACTAAAAAGTGGGCAAAGGATCTGAATAGACATTTCTCAAAAGAAGACACACAAATGACCAACAGGTATATGAAAACATTCTCAACATCACTAATCATCAGGGAAGTGCAAATTATTATAAGACCACAATGAGATACCATCTTACCAGAGTCAGAATGGCTATTATCAAAAAGACCAAAAGTAACAGATGCTGGCGAGGATATAGACAGAAAGGACTTCTTACACACTGTTGGTGGGAATGTAAATTAGTACAACCATTATGGAAAACAGCATAGAGGTTTCTCAAAAAACTGAAAATGGAACTAGCATACAATCCAGCAATCTCACCACTGGGTATTTATACAAATGACAGGAACTCAGCGTATCAAAGGGATACCTGCACCATGTTTGTTGCAGCACTATTTACAATAGCCAAGACATGAAATCAACCTCCATGTCCATCAACAGATGAATGGATTTAAAAAGTGTGGTATATAACCCAATGGAATACTGTTCAACCATAAAAAAAGTAAAATCATGTCATTTGCAGTAACATGGATGGAACTGGAGGTCATTACGTTGAGTGAAATCAGCCAGGCACAGAAAGACAAATATCTCACGTTTTCATTCATATACGAGAACTAAAAACTTTAATCTCACAGAGGTAGAAAGAGAGAGTAGAATGAAATTGGGAAAGGTATGTGTGGGGAGAGGATGAAGACAGGTTGGTTAATGGGTACAAACATACAGCTAGATAGAAGAAATAAGTTCTAGTATTTGATAACAGAAAGGTGAGTATGGTTAATAACATATTGTATATTTCAAAATAGCTAGAAGATTTGAAATGTTCCCAACACAAAGAAATGACAAATGTTTAAGGTGATTGGATATCATAAATACCCCGATTTGATCATTACATATTTTATACACGTATCAGAATATCACACGTACCCCATAAATATGTACAAATAGTATGAATCGATAAAAAATTTAAAAAAGGTCACTCAGAATTTTTCCTTCCACCTGATTGCATTATACGAGGGAATTTAAAGTTCCATCACCATTCACAAGTGCCTCCAGACACATTCCAGTTGAATATGAGGAACGTACTATCTCTTAAACACTCCTCTCACAATTTTGTTTTTCCGGTGAATTTGCATGGCTCTGAAGAAAGGGTTGGCAGACTTAGTCTAATCGCATAAATTCCAGATTAATGAAGCCTGATTTATTGAGGTTTCATGCCCTCAAGTCTAGCTTAATCCTTGTCACTGGTGTTGGTGATGTCTTTCCTAAAGACGCTCATTCCTCGGGGCACAGCCAGCCCCACTAGGCCATGTTACAGCTTGCTCTTCCTTCTCCACAACTCTGATTCTGGCACTTGTACATAATGTGCCCTTCATGATACTTTCCAGGTAATTTTTCTGGTTGGAACGTTCACAGAAGCAAACGATTGCCCATGCTCCTTCTTCGTGTGGTGCCTTCTCTTTCTTACCACCTTCTTACTCATTCTTGCCCAGCTTGAGTTCTAAAATCCAATGAATCTCTCTCAGATCTAGGAAGCTGGATTCACATAAAGAATTACGATTCAGCCGGGCGCGGTGGCTCATGCTTGTAATCCCAGCACTTTGGGAGGCCGAGGTGGGCGGATCATCTGAGATCAGGAGTTTGAGATCAGCCTGGCCAACATGGTGAAACCTTGTCTCTACTAAAAGTACAAAAAAATTAGCCGGGCATAGTAATGAACGCCTGCAATCCCAGCTACTACGCGTGATGCTGAGGTGGGAGAATTGCTTGAACTCCGGAAGCAGGGGTTGCAGTGAGCCGAGATCATGCCACCGCACTCCAGCCTGTGGGACAGAGCGACCCTCTGTCTCAGAAAAAACAAAACAAAAAAAACTAAAACAAACAAAAAACAACCATGTAATGAGATTGTTCTTTGTTCTGTTCGTGCAGAATTGTGTTTTCTCTCAACTCTAAGTTCTTAGGAGCTCTACTGGAAACTGAACCATGGTAGGATATCTAGGTCAGCTTTTCTGCCTAACTAAAACTATATTGGATCCCAGTCTGGCAGCAAGCACATAGGCCCTATGGGCTTTTTAAGGCTCTGCAAAAATGCCTGGGACCTGAAAAAATACGACGGGCTAGTGACATTGCTTGCGTTTTCAGGAACACAAAAGGAGAATCAGAGAAATTGGGGCTATATGTGGGGATATATGGTCAGGGAAGTTTTTATTTGTTTATTTTTTTACAGGGGATAGTTAGGTATGTGTGTACACTGGTGATATTGGTGCAGCAGGGAGACAGAAAACGATGAGGCAGGGCAAATAAAAGTTGGTTGTAGGAGTGAAGTCCCTGAGGAGGCAAGAGAGGAGGGGAGGCACATCATGTGGGGTCATGGTGTGAGGTCTCACAGAGTTCATTTAATGTATGCTTAAAACTTTTCTTTAAATCTTGGGTTCAAATCCTCTCTCTGCCAGTTTATAGAAATGTGGGAATTGCAAGTGAACTTCTTCAAGTAGCTGTTTCCTCATGCGTAAAATGGAGATAAATAAGGTCCCAAATTCACTGATTGTTGCAAATATTCAAGTTAATAACACACGCTATTAGCTTAAGCATAGTACTTACAATAAAGTAAGCATGCAGCAATGATTGGCTGTAACAATAATAATTATTGACAGTATTAGGTGCAGGGCTGGGGAAGCAAGATAACAAATAGATGTATAAACCATCAATAATCTTGTAATCACCTGTAATCCTAGCATTTTGGGAGGCTGATGTGGGAGGATCACTTGAGGCCAGGGGTTTGAGACCAGTCTGGCAACATAGCAAGACCCCATCTCTACAAAATAAAAAATTAGCTGGGCATGGTGGCATGTGCCTATAGTCCTGGGCATGGGGGCATGTGCCTATAGTCCTAGCTACTTGAGAAGCTGAAACAGGAGGATTGCTTGAGCCCAGGAGTTTGAGACTGCAGTAAGCTGATTATACCACTACACTCCAGGCTGGGTGACAGAGTGAGACCTTGGTTCTAAAATGAAATAAAAAAATTTAAAATGTTATAAACCATGGAACCATGGTCTGTGACGGAGGATATGAAAATCCAGCATTTGAGAGAAATGTGTAAAAAAGGTAATAAAACACAGAATTAAATAATCACTTCCACAGCCTTCACATTCCACTCTTAGCAGGGATGTGAAGGTCTGTGAGAAGCCTGGGGTGCCATCTCCGAGGACACAGGACAGGGCCTCTAGATGTCCATTTAATCTGGGATGGTCCAGTTCATTGTGAGAGCTTTGCTGCTTATGCTGCTTCTCTGACTGATGGTACTACCTTTCCCTCCAAACTTCCCTTCCTTCCTTCTACTCCCTTTTCTTTCTCCCCCATGGAGGAGGAAGGCTTCTAATGAGGTAGACTTTCCAGGTCTGACTTGCTCCATCCTAGGTGACCATGTAATAAGTAATGATCCCTCAAACTATGAGAGAGCTAGACTCATTTGATAACCAGCTTCCTGGGAAACAAATGGGACCATATTTTCCATATTTTACAGACTCGAAAATAAACAGAATGATTTAAAATGTCAACAAGCAGGCTTCTAAATAGCATTGTCTAAGTTTAATTTTTCTTACAGCCCTATCACCAAATACCATGTCTAACAGTAAGCAGATACTCAGTACCTGTTTGTGGAATGATCATAAGGAGTTAGTCAATCAATTAAAGCCATATTTAAAATCTTTTGTGCAACTGAACATGGAACTCAGGTTTGCCAACTCATAGATTTGTAGTTCTCCCTGCATCTAAACTGCAACAGTGCTAATAATCTCCACCCCTTCTCTATTGTCCATGTGGGATGGTGCAGTCCAGATGTTTCTATGACTTGCTTCTTCTGCAGATCAGTCCCAAAGGTAGCAGATTTCACTAGGAAGGATCCCTGACTATCTGGTGGTTCCGTCATTTGTCAGAGGTCATTTTCCAGATGTGTTGACTCCAACTCTGAGTCCTCAGGTTTCTGTTTACAGATGTAGTCTAGATCCACACTTTTGCAGATCAGCTCTGGTACAGGAGAAGGGCAGAGCCAGTTCACATGACAGGTAATTTCTAGAACACAGTGGTTCTCCTGTGCCCCTCTCTGGAGCATGAAGCCACAGGTAATCCTGAAAGCTTCCTGAAGTGCCTGGAGGCTGTTTACCTTTCTCTAGAGGAGACAGGGAATGGGGACAAGGACAAATTTGTAAAGTCCTGCCTAAGAAATAGCCACCTCAGTAAAGCCCGGTGTTCTTCTGGGGCCCATATCCCAGGTCTGTTATTGATTTATGTTTTAGCATCTGCTGTATACACTCAAATGGAAATGGACTCAATCATTTCACTCTATCTTTAGGAAGAAGGAGTGTAAGAAAATGTAGCATATACAGAAGTCCCAGACAGGGAGGATTGTAGCAAAGCCAATTTTACTGCTTCCTATATATCTCAGTAACTGATTTCACACAAACATATTTGCCAAAAAAGGAGAAATGAAGTTTAGAATTATAGATCTGAAACTTTTATCTCAATAAAAGGAATACGTGTTACATCTCAGGTAATCAGTACATTTGGCTAACCTCAACCCTTCATTTCAATGAATTTTCTGATTAAAGTAAGCATGATCAGAGTATTTTTGGTAAGAAATAGCAGACAAAATTTTTGTCTCCCACAAGTGCAGTGAACCATATAAGGAAGAGGTGGAATGAAGACATAGAAGGAAATAGAAGAAATGAATGAGATTGAGATGATAAAAGAGAAAGAACAGCCTCACATATCTGCTATAAAGACTTTGCTTCAGGAACTCAAGGATTTGCCATGAAGCGCAAACAGTTAACTGTCATGGCAGAGGTTTTTTATTTCAAAGTTTAAAATATAGAAAGTCAAACTTTTTTTCCATTTACATAGAAAAGAATGCAATATTTAGGAAAACATTTAACAAAAGAAATGCAAACTTATACTCTAGAAACTACAGAAAAAAATTGTTTAAAGAAATCACAGAAGGCCTAAGTGGTAAGAAAGACATCTCATGTTCAAAAATAAAAAAACTCATATCATATGTGGGGTTTTTTTGTGCATCTAGCTTCTTTCACTTAGCATAATGCTAGGAAGAGTCATCTATTTTGTAGCATGTATCAGTAGTACATTTTTGTTGTTGTTGAATGATATTCCATTATATGGATATACTACATTTTTTAATATCACTAATTGATAGACATTTGGATTATTTCTACTGTTTGGTCATTATAGATATTGCTGCTTTGAATATTCACATACAAATCTTTATGTGAACATATTTATAGAGAATTATTTGTACTTAGGTATTTACCTTTTCAAGTACTCTTTATCTTTTCATGTGTATTGAAGTTACCATATGATGTCATTTCCTATTAGTCTACAAACACAGTATTTCTTCTGAGGAAACTCAGTTGGCAATTAATTCTCCCTTTGTTTATCTGAAAATGTCTTTTATTTTGTCTTCATTTTCGAAGGACAGCTTTGCTGGATATAGAATTCTCAAATGACAGTCATTTCCTTTCAGAATATTGAATATTTCTTCCATTTTCTTCTGGTCTTCTGGGACCCCCCTTTTTTTTTTCCCAAGACAGAGTCTCACTCTGTTGCCCAGGCTGGAGTGCAGTGGCACAATCTCGGCTCACTGCAACCTCTGCCTCCTGGGTTCAAGCGATTCTTCTGCCTCTGCCTCCTGAGAAGCTGAGACTACAGGCACCCGCCACCATGCCTGGCTAATTTTTGTATTTTTAGTAGAGACGGGCTTTCACCATATTGGCCAGGTTGGTCTCTATCTCCTGACGTTGTGATCCACCCGGCTCGGCCTCCCGAAGTGCTGGGATTATAGGCGTGAGCCATCGCGCCAGGCCTGGACTCTTATTTTTTTAATGAGAAGTTAGCTATTGATTATTGTTCTTCTGAATATGAGAAGTCTTTTTTTCTCTTGTTGCTTTTAAGATTTTTTCCTTTGTTGTCAGTTTTTAACAATTTGACTATGATGTGCTTAGTATGTGGGTCTCTTAGGTTTGGATTTCTTTGTGTTTATCTTATTTTAAATTCTTTGAGCCTCATAGATATGTAATGTTTTTCATCAAATTTTGGACATTTCTGGTTACTATTTCGTCAGATATTTTTCTGCTTTTTTTCTCTGCTGCTGCTATCTTCGCTCGGTTTTTAAAAATATTATTATTGGCCGGGCGCCGTGGCTCACGCCTGTAATCCCAGCACTTTGAGAGGCCGAGATGGGCGGATCATGAGGTCAGGAGATCGAGACTATCCTGGCTAACATGGTGAAACCCTGTCTCTACTAAAAATACAAAAAAATTAGCCAGGCATGGTGGTGGGCGCCTATAGTCCCAGCTACTGGGGAGGCTGAGGCAGGAGAATGGCATGAACCCGGGAGGTGGAGCTTACAGTGAGCCGAGATCATCCTGCTGCATCCAGCCTGGGCAACAGTGCGAGACTCCATCTCAAAAAAAAAAAAGAAAAAAAAAAAATATATATATATATAAAATTGTTCTTATTTTAAAGCATGGTTTCTTTGGGGTTTCCCAGGAACAGCACAGTTTAGCAGTCAGCTGATGATGGGTTAGAGATTGTGCTTAACTACTTGCAGGCAGTAAGGCTTATATCCTTTGCTAATGAATCTTTGAGTGGGCTGGGATATGTTCTCAAAGGTCAGACAGTTTACAAGTCTGCCCCAGACTTTTACTTTCTTGAAAGTTCTTATGTGTCTTCTCTGTGCATGTGGAAAGCTTCATATTCAGTCAGGGATATGTGAACAGCTAGGGCCATCTCTGGTCTCTTCTGAGTGGATGTGTAGCCTTGGGTATTTGTGCAGTCTTCCAGACTGCCAGGAATATATGAGAACTTAGATGAACTGGACTAATTCTTTGAAAAACACAAACTATCAAAACACACACAAAGAGAAATAATTTAAGTAGGCCTATATTTTCTAGAGATATGCAATAAATAATAAATAACCTTCCAAAGCAGATAGCAGCAGACTCAGATGGTTTATCTGGTTATTTCACCAAACCGTCAAAGAAAAAAACTATACCAATTTTCTAAAATCTCTTGTAGAATACAGAATGAACACTTCCTAACTCATTCTATGAGGCTAGCATTTTCAAGTACCAAAATCAGACAAAGAGAGCACAAGAAAGAAAAACAACAAACCAACATTTTTTATGAAAATGATAAAATAATCCTTAAGAAAATATAAGAAAATTGAATCTAACACTGTATAAAAACAACTACAACCATACTCTGTGACCAAGTGGGGTTTATTCAAGGTTTGCAAGGCTTAATCTACATTTGAAAATTAATTAATACAATCTATCACATTAATACACTAAAAAGGAAAATTCATATAATCATATCAATCAATGCAGAAAAACCATCTGACAAAATCCAACACCCATTCATGGTAAAAACTCTCAGCAAAAACTCTCAGCAAAAAGGAGGAATTTTCTCATCTTGATAAAGAAGATCTACAAAAGGCCTACAGTTAACATCATAGTTAATGGGAAGAATTTGGGTTCTTTCTCCCCAAGATTGGGAACAAAGCATATATGTCTCCTCTCACCAGTCTTATTCAACACCATACTGGAAGTCCTACTTAGTACAATACATCCAAAATAAATAAATAAATAAATACACAAATGAGGAAAGAAGAAATAAAACTGCCTTTGCAGATGACATGTCTGACTCAAATGCATCATGGACATAAATATAAAATTTGAAGCCACAAAACTCTAAAAGAAAACAGGAAAAACCAAGGAGGAAAAGATGCTAAGAAGTAGTAGGAGAGGAGGACAGGTAGTAGATATAGTATGCATTTGTCAGACACTGTGCTGGTGCCTTAGTGTTTATTGTCTCATTTAATTCTTATAGCAAGGCCTGATCCTTGACATCCCAGGTCAGATGGTGAAACTGGAGAAGTCAGTCTATGTAGAAAACCCCCCAAAATGGACCCAAATCTCCTTCAACTAATAAACAATTATAGCAGGATATAAGGTTAATATACAAAAGTCAATTGCTTTCCTATATACTTGTAATAAACAATTGGAATTTGAAATTAAAAACACAATAGCATCCCAATAGCACAAAAATGAAATGCCTAGGTAAAAATCTAACAAAATATGTACACAATCTATATGTGCAAAAGTACAAAACTCTGATGAAATAAATCTAAATAAATGAAGAGATATCCCATGTTCATGGATTAAAAGACTCAATAGTGTTAAGATGTTAATTTTTCCTAACTTGACCCATAGATTTAATAAAATTCCACTCCAAATCTACGCAAACTATTTTTAGATAATGCCGCTTTGATTCTAACATTTATATGGAAAGGCCTAAGACCCAGAATAGACAATACAATACTGAAGAATGATGTTAAGAACGAAAATTACCTGACTTCAGGACTGTCTTAGTGTGTTTGGCTATTATAACAAAATACCTTAGACTAACTAGTATGTTTGTAAACAACACAAACTTACTGTTTACAGTTCTGGAGGCTGGGAAGTCCAAGATCAATGTACCAGCAGATTTGGTGTCTGATGAGGACTTGCTGTGCTTCATAGATGGCACCTTCTTGTTGTGTCCTTACATGATGGAAGGGACAATGGAGCTTGCTTTTATAAGGGCACTAATCCTATTCATGAGAGTAGAACCCTCATGACTTAATCACTCTCCAAAGGCCCCACTTCTTAATACTATCATTAAGTTCCAGCATGTGAATTTAAGGGGGATGCCAACATTCAGACCATAGCAAAAACTAACTAAACAGCTATAAAGTTATAAAGACAGCATGGTATTGATAAAAGAATAGACACACAAATCAATGGAAGAGGCAAGAAAGTTTAGAAATAGACACACAAATATAGTCAACTGATCTTTGACAAATAGTAAAAGGCAATTCAATAAAGACCAGCCTTTTAACAAGTAGTACTGGAAAACTTGGATGTCCATATGCAAAATAATAATAATAATGAATCTAGACACAGGCCTTGACTCAAAATGCATCATGGACCTAAAAGTAAAATTCAAAACTATACAACTTCTAGAAGAAAACAGGAGAAAACCAAAGAGGAGGAGATGCTAAAAAGTAGTAGGAAGGGGCAGGTAGGGAACACAGTATGCATTTGTCAGACACTGTCCTGGGTACCTTCGTGTTCATTGTTTCATCTAATCCTTATAGCACGGTCTGATTCTTGACATCCTGGGTCAGATGGTGGCACTGGAAAAGTCAGGTTCATGGGAGGGCAGGGCCAGCCTGGCACCATTCCCTGCTGTCCCTTCTGACCCCATGTGCACCTTCACTCCCTTCAGGGAACCCATTCTACAGCCTCAGACACTGGGTGATTTTCTGGCAAGGGAGTGAAAGAAATCTTCCTTCTTCTGTTCCCAAACCTAATTTATCTCCAAGTGGAGTCACGGCCTTCTACTTAATGACATGAGTGAAAAGGCAGAAAAATGACAAAATCAGGGTGAGGGTGAATGTTCCCATCAAAGCAGAAATGATATATCAGAACCTTTTGTATTTTCCCAGAGAAGTAGGGGTTGTAGATAGCAGCAACGATGCTGCTTAAATAAAAGAAGGGTCAGCAACTTCTGAGCAATGGGAAAATGGAGTGCCTGGAAGTGCCCAAGAAAAACTGAAAGGACTGTGTGTTGGCTTCCATCCGAGGCTGATCTATGGACTTTGGGATCAGGCAGGTGTGAGTTAGAATCCCATTTCTGTGACTCACTGGTTGAGTGAAATTAGGCAAGTTCTTTATCCACTCTGAGCCATAGTTTTCTCATTTGTAAAATAAGGACAATCCCAAATGACTAAATGATTTTAGGATTAAAACTAATCCATATGATTATCATTAAATTATATGAATATATAATCTTAATCCATGAACATTTAATCTGGTGTGTGTGTGTATAGCATCTGCCTTTTAAACTGTTGCTCAAAAAATAATATTTTCATTGTTACTTGCAAAGCTCAAATTAAAACTGAGCAAAAGGGAACTCCCTTCTCTGTTTGGCTACCAGGCGGTACACCTCTACGGGAACCACTAGCTTGGCCCTCCGAGTGCTGAAAGGGGGGAAACCTATCAGGGCAGGGATGGGATAGGAGATGCCAAGAAATGACCCGGTGATCCTCCCCAGGATCAGGTCTGGCCAGCCTAAAGTGTCTCTGCCCTTACTAATGCCAGAATACTTGTCAGTCTCAACCCTGTGGGCTGTGAGAAGCACCCAGTGTAATCAACCCACCTTCCATTCTGATTCCAAAAGGCTTTTACTGGGTTCCTGCCATGTGGCGGGTTTTATTCTAGATGCTGTGAATAGAGGCTGATGATGCGTGGTTGGTTTGGTGCTAGCATAGCTCAGCAACATAAAAGAGTGCAAACCACGCCTTCAAAAGCTGAGGCTTTAGTTCCAGGCGCAGCTGGCTCGGCGGCGGGGGTTGCAGGCAGCGGTAACCGGGCCTGAACCGTGCAGGAGACAGTTCAGAGTTTCCCAGAAAACAGCTTGCTCAATACGGGGTATCAGTTTTCCTCCTGGCACTTTACCTCTTGTACCGAGATAACTGAATTAGTAACACAGAACTCAGCTTATTCTATTGTTGGGGAATCCCAAAAACACCCCAAGGGAGAGAAAGACAAAGTGCTGCACAAAGAGACTCGCAGTCGGCGACCGCCCTCGCTTGACCACGTCCCCCTTGAGTCCGGGGGACGCTGCACTCCCTCCAGGAGAGCACGCTGCGTCTAAGTCTAAGAGCCTCCAGTGGAAAGTCCCTGAAGCCCTCCCCCGGGCTTGAGATTTTTGCTGGCTGAAATGGAGCCTGGAAGCTCTTTTCTGTGGTTTAGATGGGGAAGGAACGGGGGAAAGAAACGGTTCGGGAAAGGGGAGAATGGAGGTGAGAACAGGGAAGGAAGGTCGCAGGAGCCCCGGACGTCAGGCTTGCAAGCCAAGTAAGCACATACCAGGCCCCAGAGGCTTTTGCAGGCTACAGAACACCGAGTTTCTAGAGAATCACATGTTTATCTTCTCTTAAAAATTCTCATTCTGAACGGTCTGGATGTGACTCAGTTCACGCAGTCGCTAGCTGTGGCACCGTGTGAGCTACTCAACCTTATGAAGCTTGCCTTTCATCATCAGTAAAATGGGCATCATGACCTTGTGGAGTGGATTAAAAGAGCCGAAGTGCATAAAGCTCACGCAGTATCTTTTATAAGCAGTTTGTGGGTTTCCTTCCTTGAATTTCTTTCAAGCTCCCAATAGCCAACGGGAAGCTGAACACACTTTCACACTTAAAAAGGGAATTCAGGGAAGTATCACCAGGTTCTGAACTATGTTTTAAGACTCAAGTCAAAAACCAAAACTGAGTCACCACCTAATATGTGTGCAGCACGTGTTAGGGGCAGTTTGCTATGTGATGACTTGAATGACAGCTTCTCTCTCCCGGGACTTTCATAAAATTCCTTTGGTGTTGCCACACACTTCTGGGGTTCTCCACAGTGAGCCCATTGCTGAACCTGTTTCTGCAGCTGTTTATGAAACAAGCAGAATCTAGGGGAACAGTCAGCAAGCCTTCACCAAGTTCTTTTATGTGGGCAGCTTTTGTGGTGCGTCCAGGGCATGAGGATAAAGAGCAACTTGGAAAAGTCTGGGGACAATTTAAGTAGCTAGAAGAATCTCTGTCCCTCAGGGAGGAAAGCTGAGAAATCGTTTCCATATTTATGTGTCAATTGCTTTGTGTCCATTTATTTGATCTTCCTTACAAAATTCTGCAGAGTAGAAAATTTTATCCTCATTTTACAGATGAGGAAACTGAAGCTTAGAGAGCTTAGGTCACTTACCCAAGTTCATCCAGGTCATAAAGTATCAGGTCTGGATTTAAATCAGGTTAAGAGTCCAGTACCTTTTTCTTTTTTATATCATGCTGCCTTTCCCTAGAAGCCAAAATTTCTAGAAATGGACTGCAGTGACAAAGCAGCACATTTTCCCATGTTCTTTGCTCTTGATCCCTACCTACTCTTTTCCCAGAAATAGACGATAAAGCCACCAGGATACCTGAGACAGCCTTGGTCATCTTTGTACCGTAGCCAGCACAGTGGATTTTTGCCTAGTTACCTTCCCATCAGATTTTAGAAGAAAGAACACTATACTTGCCAGCTCAGTACAGCATATCTCTTGCTCTGTTTTCTCCCCAGCAGGAACCCGAGGGTCTGTCTCTTTATGTGTTATCATCAGACTGGTAAAGAGTTACCTGTGTCAGCAAAGCAGAAAAGAGCTTTGATGTGAGTTCAGCATGTAAGAAAGTCTTCACTGCTGTCGTGCTCTGGCTTGAGCTCTGTCTTTCATCAGGTTCCCCGTGACCCACCACTGCCTGCCAAGATGAATGTAAATGAAGCAGAAGTCTCACAGGGTAAATTCAGCTTCCCAAGACGTGCAGTTGGACAGGGTGGCAAGGAGATGATGATAATTCCGTGGTTCCCAGCTTAATTTCTCTTGGGGAAGTGTATGTGGACTCTTGCTAGATCTACATAGTCCACATCATGCAGGACTCCTGCGAACATAAAAGGCAACAACAGTGAAGTGAGTGCATGTTACAAACAAGGCTCAACTCAAAGCTAACAATTCTTCTTTATTAGGATACCACTGATCAGAGCTGCAAAGTATACTCACATTTGTCATTTCATGTCATTCTTAGGTAAATCCTGTAGCTGGGCACAGCAGGAAGACGTATTTTCATCATGCGCACTTGGCTTGCTCGAGATTACACAGAGCCATGCCTCTGGTTTCCTGGTGCAGCGCTCCTGCAGGTGACGGATGCTCCTGGGTGGCGTATCATGGATCTCTCTGAGATGAGATCTTCATGATTCTATATCATAGGCATCTCTTTATCTTCAAGTTGGGCAACATCAACAAGGTTCCCATGAGTATGTGCCCAGCAAGGCTATTCTGTTCCTCTCGTCTTTTTATTTTTCTACTTGTCCTCATTTTTCCTGAGATTTTGTTTCCTTCCTAGCTGGCATACCTTTCCCTGCTGTGGTATTCAGACCTAAATAGTGTGTGCACCTGTTACCTCTGCAGAGTAATTACTGTTTGGTACCATGGTAGAGTTACTGTGTCCAGATACAGTTGTGAATGCTTGGAATGTAACATTAGGAAAGACAGAATTATTGCTTGTAAGTGGATTTGTGGACATCATGGTGCTATGAGAAAACTGAGTTGAAGATGCTCCTGCATCTTGCTAGTTAAACTAGATATAAACTAGTTACTTAATAATTCACAGCCTATCCCATGTGTTTCCCACCCTCCTTATCTTCCAGGGACTCATTTATTGAATAACTCATTTTACATGCCCCTTTTATCATATACATATTTATGTGTATTAGGATGTATTTATGGACTTTATATTCTATTTCACTGATTTGTCTATTTATTCATGATATTTCTTGGAGTATGATAGCCTTACATATTTTTTCTTAACTGGTAGGTATTGTTGCCCCTCATTGCTTGACTTTTTTCAGTATTTTCACAACTACTCTTACTTGTTTGATTTTCCATTTGAACCTTAGAACATAAAAAGAATCTTGTTGGTATTTGTATTGGAATTATATCAAATTTGTAGGTTAATTGAAAGATATTGGATACTTTTAGGATGCTGTCTTCCTAATCAAAATGTAGTGTGTCTTTTTATCTGTTCAAACCCTTGGGGTTCTTTCAATTTCTGCTTGCCTATCAGACATGATTCTTATGTTTATTCCTAGATATTTGATCTTGTTTTATTGTTAGGGTAAATGATGCATTACCTTCTAGTACACCTTCTAACTGGTTGTCATCTGTATTTGTCATGGCTATTGATTTCTATATATTAATTCTTTTATTGTTGAAGAATGATTTGTAGTTAGTTCTTTCAGGTTTTTCACACATGTGAGTTTATCTGCCAACATAAATGATACATACCATACTCTGTTAATGTATTACTTTCAAATATTCTAATTTGTTTGTCTTTTCTAATTAGAGCTAGTATCTCTAGAATATTCAATAACAGTAGTGACAGTGTCATTTTTCCTGTCCTTACTTCAGCATAAATGCTTCTAAATACTTTGTTAGTAGGCATGATGAGCTCAGATAAAAAGTTTTTTTGTTTTTTTTTTTTTAATAATAAAACAGTATTCCTTTATTTCTACTTCAGGAAATTTTAAAATCAAGAAAACATTCTTGCCCTTTAAAATATTTTATATTTGTATATATTTTATGATGAACATTTTAGTAGGATATTAATATGTATAATTTATAAATAAATAAATACATATAAATATATTAGGGGATGCCAATTTTTAAAACTGATTCAAGCATAAAATAAAGTTTGGAGACCACAGGTTTAGAAGATTATAATAAATTTTTTAAATTAAAATATCATTGTTTACCACATAGAATTTAATCCTTTTTGATAATGCTGAAGATACTTCAGGATCTCTAATGCTTTAGGATCAGCATTGTTTATCTTATCAGTTGGTTGAAGGTTGGTTAACTAAGGATAAGTCACTGGAAGTTCACTTGTTCGCCTCTGAAAAAGTCTGATCTTTACGGCCCTCTGAATGTCTTCCTCTATGCCAGACAGTTCCAATAAAACATCTGTAACTAGGCTCCCCTAGCCCTCCTGATCTCCCCATCATGCATGAGCCTAATATGTCCAAGATAGTGGTAGAGGGTGAGCCTATGTGGCCTGGGTCCAGCCTCTCTGGATCATCCTCACACAAGTTGAGTGTCATGGCTGAAGGAGTGTCTTCTTCTCAGCAGAAGTGGGGTAAGAGCTGATACATCTACAGGCAGAGCAGTCAAAGGGTGGCAAGAAACCTGACCTCCTAAAGACCCACTGCCTTGCCTCAGCACAGTGGTGACTTCCTGTCGAGGACACTGCTAGAAGTCTTTCTGAGTAGATGATTCTGAAAAGTAAAGAAACACTAATATTCTTTGTAGTTACAAAAAAGGAAAAGCTAGCTGGAGGGATAAACATCAACAGATTCTTTTTATGGGATGTCTGGCTTTCTGCAAATTTTTACTGAACCAAGACATGTGTTCTTGGTAGATTAATACATGCAGTGCAAAAACTCAAAACAATATGCTGATATATTCCATAAAGATAATTCCCAGGCTAACTGTGGTTTGTTTTACATTGTCAACAAGAGCAGGAGGTTGGGGGAGGAATCTCATGAACTCCTGAACCTGGAAAGTTTGGATTCCCATGAAATGACTGATCTGAAATCTAGATCTCAAATTCTCTCTCTCTCTTAATTATATAGTGAATATTGCAAATTCAATTCAACTTTAAAAGTATTTATTGAGCCCTATGAAAACACAGAAGCAATATCAGATGTAGTCTTTTAATCTATGTGGAAAATGAATATGTGTCCATATGGAGTAGATAACAATCAAAAAATATAGAATTGGATAACAATGTAAGAAACATAGATGGTGTTGTGAAAGGTCAGAGAACTCATGATTGATCGTTGGGATTTTATCACTAGGAGTTTCTTTAAGTACAGCAGAGCAAGAGAGGAAGAAAGATACAAGACTTTCATCCCTCTTCCACCAACAATGTTCTGAGACTACAGGCTCAATCTACCTGCTTGACTTTCTATACAGGGGGTTTCTGAAGGTTTGTTTTGATGATCTCACCATGGGATGGGAAGGAAAGGAGAGCTCTTTTAACCAGTTTATGTACTGCCAGTGTTAAGGCAAGAAAGAGAAAGTAAAAATCTGCTAGTAACTAACAAGGGTGCTTTTGGCTGCAGAATTATCAAATTTGGTGTCACTGAAGCCAAATGAGCACATGAAAGGATGCTTGACATCACTGGTCAGAGAAGTATGAATAAACCACAGTGAGATATTACTACATGTCTGTTAGAATGGCTAAAATTAAAGACTAAGACTGGCCATCACAAGTGTTGACGAGAAAATGGAGCAACTGAAACTCTTTCAATGGGAATGTAAAATGGTACAGCAGTTTGGCAGTTTATTATAAAGCTAATGTATACTTACCATGTGACACAACAAAGCCACTTTGGGGTTATGTCCCTGTTCCCTCACCTTTGACCCAAAATAAAAACATGTCTGCCAAAAGAATTGTATGTGATTTTTTTTTTTTTTTTAATTTTTTGAGACAGAGTCTTGCTCTGTTGCCCAGGCTGGAGTGCAGTGGCGCAATCTTGGCTCACTGCAACCTCTGCCTCCCGGGTTCAAGTGATTCTCCCACCTCAGTTTCCTGAGTAGCTGGGATTACAAGCACCCACCATCATGCCCGGCTAATATTTGTATTTTTGTAGAGACGGGGTTTCACCATGTTGGCCAGGCGGGGTTTCACCATGTTGGCCAGGCGGATCATCCTGACGTCAGATGATCCGCCTCCCTTGGCCTCCCAAAGTGCTGAGATTACAGGCATGAGCCACTGTGCCCAGCCTGTATGTGAATGTTTATTTCAACTTTATTCATAACGTCAAACTGTAAACAACCCCAAATAGGTGAATTTATAATCAAACTATGGCACATTCAAGCTATGCAATACTACTGAGCAACAAAATGGAATGAACTATTGATATATGCAATATCATAGGTGAATCTCAGAAATGTTCAGCAAATGAAGATGGACTTAAAAGAGTGCACGTTGTATGATTCCATTAATATGGTATTGTAAAAAAAAATTAATCTATAGTGACAGAAAGCAGATGTATGGTTGCCTGAGGCTGGGGTGCAGGTAGGTGGGGCAGCGAGTGGGAAGGAAGCCAAGAGAAGTTTTTGGAGTGATGTTCATGCTCTATATCTTGGTTGTGGTAGGGGTTACACTGGTGGGAAAAATTGTTAAAACCCATCGAACTGTACAATTAAAATTTGTGCATTTTACTGTAATTTATACCTCAAAAAAATTAATGTAAAAAGAAAATGAGGCACTCTTTCCATGAATGGGTTTTAGGGACAGGTAAACCAGTGAGAGAGAGAGCATTCACTTTTGTTTTCTTTTTCAGAAGACTGAGGCTGAGTCATAGGCAGGGGCACTGTTGTGCACAATCTGCTTTGTTGCATGATTCTTTTGAGACCTGACTCAATTTATGGGCTCCTTCCTTGGGCAGGAAACTTAAGTTGGGGTCTCACTATTGTGTCCTGGGAGCGTTAGGTCACTGCATTCCTCATGGGCTCCGGGCATCCCGAGGAAGCATCTGCTCAGGAAGCATGCTCAGCCTTGAAACCGAGAAGGGAGGTCAAAAGAGGATGTGCAGCTATTGCTTCCGCACCTCCAGTAAGTTCTTTGCTGTGTAAAGAAGCCAGGTGTTGATAATAGTCATTAATGGCCGGGCGCGGTGGCTCATGCCTGTAATCCCAGCACTTTGGGAGGCCGAGGCAGGCGGATCACGAGGTCAGGGGTTCGAGACCAGCCTGACCAACATGGTGAAACCCCATCTCTACTAAAAATACAAAAATTAGCCAGGGATAATCACGTGCGCCTGTAATCCCAGCTACTCAGGAGGCTGAGGCAGGAGAATCACCTGAACCCAGGAGGCAAAAGTTGTAGTGAGCAGAGATTGCACCCCTGCATTCCAGCCTGGGTGACAGACTGAGACTCTGTCTCAAAAAAAAAAAAAAAAAAAAAAAGTCGCTAATACTTAGTTGAGTGAGTGTAGGAAAATCCAGATGAACTTTCCTCTCACCCACAGATTTCTCTGGCCAGTTCAGGGAGATAAATGGAAGAGTTCAAGTTTGGGGGAGGGGATTTGCAATGGTTAGGTAGATCATAGTCTCAACTACTTTATGAAATGTAAATTACAGTTCTGTAGAAGTGAAAATTCACATCATTACATCAAAATAAAAAAGGAAACAAAGCACTGGTCCGGGAGGCTGGGAGGTGGGAAAGGGACCTGTACTTTCAGCTACTCGGGAGGCTGAGGTGGGAGGATCACCTGAGCCAGGAGTTCAAGGCTGCAGTGAGCTATGATTGCATCTGTGAATGGCCACTGCACTCCAGCCTGGGCAACACGGCAAGAGCCCATCTCTAAAAAAACCAAAGTATGACTATGAGCAATCCTCGTGTGGAGAATTGGCTAGTATCCTGTGCAAATAAGCGTTTCTTAAGTAGTACAGGGCACCTTACTAGGCCATTCCCATGAATTTATCTCATTTAGAAACCAAACTTCCTATCCAAGGCCCATCTTAAATTACTGTTTTCCTTTCCAATGAACCATTTTTTTCTCCCTATGGGAGACACTTAAATGTTCTTGGCCAAATAAACAAATTTCAAGAAGGTTTTTTTTTTTTTTTTTTTAGAAGTCTATCTTTTTTAGTTGCCCTAAGCACTTTTTAGAAAAATGAAAACAAAGGAAAAGGAAACAATCAAGAAGTCCCTAAGGACACGAAATTTTAAGTAATTTAAGGCATTGTATGGCTCTGAATGTGGTTATTTCCTTGCTGTGCAGGCTAGAGCTAGAAGTCAGTCACCTGGGCTTAGTTTTCACTATTGTAGGAACAAGGTGTGTGACCTTCGGCAAATCTAACCTCTGTACCACTTTTCTCCATGGTCAAATGATGATATCATTTTCTTAACCTATCTTAGTGAGTAAAAAAGTTTCATTGAAATACTAGATGTGGTAACAGTTTGAAAAATTAAATTAAATGTTTAATAAAAATCCATGTGAAGCCAGCTTTTTACAATTAAAACTTTTAACATGTTATAAACATAATATATGTGCTTTCACTGTATGGACTTGATCTCTAAAGCAATAAACATCATCAGTCATCTTTTACTTTTCCAATACTCTTAACAGGTTGTTAAGAATGATCCTCAGTAACTGCACTAAATCTTTTTTAAGTTTCATACTGAGGTGTTGCAGAAGTTACTTTATTATTAAAACAACAGACTGGGAACTGAAGCCTAGAAATGGGATAAGAATTATAATTTCAAGACAAAAGAAAGCAACTGGGTCACAGAAATGATACAATAATTAATCTTCATATGTGGTCTGTATTCCATCCAATGAAGGGTGTAACAGTAAGGGACATAAAGTAGAATGTACAGAGATCTGTAATGTTTTTGGGGGGAGTAAAAGAGTGTCATGAATTTGGTCTAAGGCTGGCACTGGCATTGTCACAGACTCATTGTCTGATATGGTTTGGCTGTTCCAAATCTCATCTGGAATTCCAAATCTCATCTGGAATTGTAGCTCCCACAATTCCCATGTGTTGTGGGAGGGACCTGGCAGGAGATAATTGAATCATGGGGGTGGTTTCCCCCATACTGTTCTCATGGTAGTGAATAAGTCTCATGAGATCTCATAGTTTTAAAGGGGAAACCCCTTTTGCTTGGCTCTCATTCTCTCTTGCCTGCAACCATGTAAGGCGTGCCTTTTGCCTTCCACCTTCTGCCATGATTGTGAGGCCCCACCAGCCATGTGGAACTGTGAGTCCATTAAACTTCTTTTTCTTTATAAATTATCTAGTGTCACATACGTCTCTATCAGCAGCATGAAAATGGACGAATACACTGTCTCTTGTACCTGATCTGCTAGGCTTCCCCACTTCCTGCCCTCGCCTCCCCTCCACTCTCCCTGCTCCCTAGTCCTCCTCTCCCTCTTTCTCTACTCTCTCCTTGTCACATCAAAGCTGAGGGTAGAAATTACTTTTAGTTTTTTTTTTTTTTTTAAAGGAAACTTAGGAACACGTGAAATGTTTTTCTTCTACTTGAGTTGTTTAATTTGGTTTAACAAATGTTAATTGAGCACAGGCTGCCAGGCAGGAGATACAAAGGTAAATAATATGAGGTCCTTGTCCTCACCTTACTGAAGATCTCAGGGCCGGTCAAGCTAAATGAAGACACAAAAAAGTGCTCCATGGCTTTGAGGTGGGGGAGAGCACAACTGGCCATGTAGATCAGAAGGTTTTGTGGCAAAACATCCATCCCTTGGGCCAGGCCTTGAGTGGGAAGGGAGACTTCCATGAGTGGGCATGGGGGAAGGTGGCCCCAAAGGTAGAATAAAAACCAAGCAAAGGGTAGAAGAGCCACAGGTGGGTTTTAAGCAGCACTCAATCCCATGTGCCTGGAATGCAGACAGTGTGTGTGTGCAGTCGGGGGTGCTGGAGATCTGCTAGAAAGGCAGACTGGGTGGGAGCGTGGGGAACATGAAAGGCCTGCTGAGAACTTCAGCCTTTATACTGTAGGCAATGTGGAAGAAGATGGGAAAATATTGCTGTTAGTCTGCTCTTACTCACAGGACTTTATTTGAATGGATATATGCCCACTCAGTCTCCTGTTCTTTGCTTCCCTGCCCCACATAAAACCCGCTGCAGCCTCAGGACAGTGGTTTGAGAGAGCCATGGCAGATTTGGCTGTGAGGATGGTCAGGAGGCAGTGTCCAACCTCCACATCAGCTGGCTCCAGTTACAGCTTGTTTCTGGGGGCCTGCATTAAGCTTCAGACCCTGACTTTGACCCCCAAGAAGAAGGATATAAAAAGGGGCTTGCTTGGATCCCTGCTCAGAGCTCACAATGACTAAGGCTCTTATTGGGACCCACCCATGACTGGAGGTGAGATGGGGGTAGGAACGGGAGGTGCAGAGGCTGGGCAGAGCTGGATCAGGGGCTGCAGCACAGCCATCTGCACCCAGCTTAATGGGCTCGAAGGGCTGGAGTTCTTGGAGGACTCACCCTGGGGAGAAGGGCTGCTGAGGAAGTTGCTGCATGCCATTACTTGCAAGAAGTGAAGCTGAGAGGAGCTTTTCTAAATGATCCATAATAAGAAAGAAAAATGTCAATTAATTGTGTTAGTGGAAAAACCAATATTTCATCCTCTATCCTTTCAATAGAAAACGACATTAAAAATCAATGCCATATGATGAAGCAAACAAAGAGTATGTAAAAGAAAGTATTCTAGATGTACCATGCAGTTAATAATAAAATATTATTTTTCTGGATGTGATAATTGTGGTATTTGTCAGCTTTGAAAATTTTATAATTTGTCATGACGTCTTTTGCATTCTAAATAGTGACTTTCATACTTAATTTTGTGTTTGTAATTTTGTATTCTTTTTCTTAAGATTCTCCAAATTGTGTAAGCTTCAGGGTCCCTGAAATTTGGATCAGCCTCTGGATAGTCCCCATAATTTTAGCTCAATAAATGTTTGATTAATTACAACTGCAAAGTACACTGAGCTCCAAGGACTGAAGAACACAAGGGAAATAAAATGCATTTCAAACAAAGAGACAAAATAAATGAATTAGTGGCTTGGCTGGGAAGTCACTATCGTTAAAACTGGGATGTTTTAAAGATCAGGACAGTCAATGTTGGGCTCCAGATGAATTCCACACCCTACATGGTGGGGCCAGTCTGTCTGAGAGTGGCATTAACAACTTATTGTTAATGCCACAACAGTTATGTGGCATTATTGTGGCAAATTGTTAATGCCACAACAGTTATGTGGCATTAACAATTTCCAATGGCATTTCCACATGCGATTTTCAGCAGATTATTTTCCCAATTAGATTTCCCAGTTTTAAATTAGGTGGGCTGTGTAAACATAAAGTATTCAAGAAGGAGGAAAAGTATAATTTAACTCTCCACATGCAATCTTATTTGCCAAAGCACAAGGTAACTATTGAAAAATGGACAAGCAAAAAATTGTCTCAGAGCTCTAACCAAAGTCTAATTTAATAAGTAATTCATAGTACAAGTGTGTCAATTTGCTTTATCGAGTGGAAGCATTTGAAACATTATAAAAACTTGTTTAAAAAAGAAATGTAATACTTTCCAGTTTTTTTTTTTTTATCTATAAAATAATGGTTTATAGGACTGGAAAGTGGTGAGGAGCAGATTTTTAAAATATCACAATGCTACGAAATTACAACTTTCAAGAGTTACAACTTCTGGCTTTCAAAATCTGAAACAGGGACACAATATAAAAAGAATGGTTTTCAAGATATTGGACAGCAAGAAAGAAAGTACAGTGACCCCTGAGAGATGGGTAACAAACAAGATGCACCTTCTAATTGTCTCAGCTTACTGTTTCAAGACAGCATCCAGGCCCGTGTATGGAGCAGGAACACAAAAGGAGTCCAGAAGTCTCCTCGTGCTGAGGAGACACAGAGCTGAGGCTATGGCGAGACCAAAGCAGGTAGAGGGCTTGAAAGACACTTGATGTAATTCACCTTTAAAGAATATGCATGCCGTTTCAGTGTACATGGAATGTTTACCAAAATAGAACATATTCTGGGCCACAGAACAAGTCTCAACAAGTCTGAACAGATTCAAGTCATACAAACTGCTGACCATAATGGCATTAAATTAGAAATCAATTAAAGAAAGATACCTAAAAAAAAAAAAAAAGCTGGGAACTAAACAGACTTTTAAATAACCCATGAATGAAAGAAAAAAGTAAACTAGAAATTAGAAATTATTTTTCATTGAATGAACATGAAAACATAACATATCAAAATTTGTAGGACACTGCTAAGGTGGTACTTAGAAATTTATAGCACTAAATGCTTACAGTAGAAAGGAAGTGGACTAGGGATAGCATTAGGAGAAATACCTAATGTAGATGATGGGTTGATGGGTGTAGCAAACCACCATGGCACATGTATACCTATGTAACAAACCTGCACATTCTGCACATGTATCCCAGAACTTAAAGTATAATTTTCAAAAAAAGAGAAAAGAAGTAAAGTCTTACATCAATGACTTAAGCTCCCACCTTAAGATACTAGAAGCGTAAATAAAACCCAAAGTTAAGGAGAAGGAAGAAAATGTTAAAGTTGAGAGTGGCAATCAATGAAATAGAAAATAGAAAAAGAGAAAAATCAATGAAACCAGTAGCTGTTTATTTGAGAAGTTCAACAACATTGATAAACTTCCAGCCGTTGGTTATAATGTTACCTGTAGGGTTTTTGTTGGAAGAAACATATACAAACCAGGAAATAGGGAAAACACAAGTTACGAATATTAAGAATGAAAGAGGTGGCATCACTACATATTTTATAGATAATAAAAGAATAAGGGAATATTATTAAATTTGTGCCAATACATTTGACAACTTAAATGAAATAGAAAAATAGACAAATTCTTCGAAAGATACAAACTACCAAAGATCACTCCAGAAGAAAGATAATCTAAATAGCCCTGTATCTCTTAAAAGAATTGAAGTTGAAATTGCACTTGAAAACTTCCCCCAACAAAGAAAACTCCAAGTTCAGATGGGTTCACAAGTGAATTCCACTAAATATTTAAGGGAGAAACACTATCAATTCTACATAAAGTTTTCAAGGAAAATGAAGACGTGGGAATACTTTTCAACTCATTCCCTGAAACCAGTATTACTCTGATACCAAAACCAGAAAAAGACTTTACAAGAAAACTACAAACCAATATCCATTGTAAATATTTATGCAAAAATTTAAAATAAAAGTTTAGCAAATCCACTGAAACAATAAAAAGAAAACATGTTAGGACTAAGTTAATTTTATCCCAGGAATGCAAACCTGTCTTAATATTTAAAAATTCAATCAAATATAATTCATCATATAAACTAAAACAGTAAAACCATATGATCATCCAACGAACAGAAGTTTGACAACATTCAGTATTAATTCCATAAAAAAACTCAGCAAAATAAGAACAAAAGAGAGTTTCTCAACCAGAAAAAGGGTATCTACAAAAAAACCTACAGGTATCATTATGATCAACGGCAAAAAATGGCATGCTTTCCCCTCACATCAAAAAAAAAAAATAAGAACGTTTGCCCTCTTATATTCAATGGTGTATTGAAAGTTCTAGTCTGTACAATAAGGCAAAAACAAAACAAAACCTTCAAATTAGAAAGAAAGAAGTAAAACTGTCTTTATTCACAACTAATATAATCACAGTAGTAGAAAATCTAATGGAATCTACAAAAAAGCTACCAGAAATAATAAGTGAGTTTAACGAGGCTGCAGGATGCAAGATCAGTGTACACTATTGAATTTCTACATACAATAAAAAATCAGAAATTGAAATTGAAAATATAATATATAATAGCATCAAAATATGAAATACTTAGGAATAAGTTTGACAAAAATGTGAAAGACCTGTACATTGAAAACTGCAAAATATTGCTGAAAGGAACTAAAGACCTCAATAAATTAAGAGGTACACTATATTCATGGGTTGAAAGACTTAATATTGCTGTCAATTTAAATTGATCAATGTAATTTCAATAAAAAATCACAGCCACTTTTTTCTTGATGGAAATTTAAAAAACTAATTCTAAAATTCATATGGAAATGCAAATAACCTAGAGCAGTCAAAACAAAACAAAAACAAAGTTGGAGGAGTAACACTACCTGGTTTCAAATCTATAAAGCTACATTAATCAACATGGTGTGGTATTGGTGTTGAGATCAATAAATAGATCAATGGAACAAAATAGAAAGTCCAGAAACAGACCCATGCATATACGGAAAGCTGATTTTGAGAAAGGTACAAAGCCAAGTCTATGGAGAAACAATAGTCTTTTCAACAGATTTGGAGGCAAAACTTCATTAGATATGTTATAGAGTATTAGATAGATGGCAAGTTTGTAAATGTAAATGCTGAAATAATAAGATATTCAAATAACAAATGAACTTCAAGCCACACTCCAAACTATATACAAAAACCAAAACGTCTCAATTTAAATAATGGGCAAAATATTTGAAGAGATACTTCACCAAAGAAGATACACAAATGACAAATAAATGCATGAAAAATGCTCAACATCATTTGTCATTAGAGAAATACAAATTAAAACCCCTATCAGATATACTACACGCCTAGTGCAGTAGCTAAAATTAAAAAGACTGACCCTACCAAGTGTTGTTAAGAAAGTCAAGCAAGCAGAACTCTCAGGCACTGTTGGTGAGAATGTAAAATGGTAAAACCACTTTGGAAAACAGTTTGACTGTTTTTTATAATGGTAGATATAACATCCACCATACTTCCTACTTCTGGGTATTTATCCAAGAGAAATGAAAGTATATGTACATTCAAAGACATTTATATGAATTTTCATAGATGATTTGTTTGTTATAATCAAATACTGGAAACAGGTCAAATGTCTATCAATAGATGAGTGGAGAAACAAACTATGATATATTTGTTATAAAATACTACTCAGAAATGAAAAGAAATGAATTATCAGTACATGTTACCACATGGATGAATCCTAAAATAATTATGCTGAGTGAAAGAAGTCAGACAAAAGGGTATATAACATATAGTTCTACTTATATAAAATACTAGAAAATGTAATCTATAATGACAGAAAGCAGATGAGTCGTTATTTGGAACGGGGGTACAGAGAGAGACACAAGAGGGAGAGATTAGCAACGGGCATGAAGAAACATTTGAAGTGATGAAAATGTTTGTTACCTTAACTGTGGTGATGGTTTTATGGGTGTACACGTCAAAATTTATTAAATTATACACTTTAAATAATGCAGTTTTTTGTATGTCAATTGTATCTCAATATTTTTAAAAACTCAACCTTATGATTTGGCTTCAAGTATCTAAAGCAAAATATAGGTTGAGGGGCTTCAAAATCACAGTACCTCAAGTATTAACTTTACTTGGTTCTAAAATATATCTTGTCTTTGTGAAATCAACTATTCTTGTTAATTTCCCAATCAACAGGCCACAAAGTTCATAACCAAAGCTTTCTCAACACACTCAGTTCAAGTAGATCAAGTCATTAAAAACAGGCTTCACTACCTTATCTTGTGGAAGAGGGGAAGGAAAAGGCGGGTATATGAAAAAAAATATAAGATACAAAATACATAAATACATTGTTAGGAATTTATGATGCAAAACTAGAAAATATCTATCAATATCCAAAATATAAACATAAGATTTTTCTTTACCTTTTCTCCCTTTTTCTTCTTTCTTTACTGCCCTCTACTTTTTAAAATTCTTTTTTTCCTTTTCCTTGTTTCCTTTTTTACCTTCTGTCTTTCCACTCTTCCCACAACTCAATTCTCCCATTTGCTGGCAGGATTGTACAGTGGCTCACCGCAGCATGGACTCTGGAGCAGTCTGCCCAAGTTCAAATCTTTTGCTCACGGTGTTAGACATGGTAATACCCTGTGCTTTAGCTCCCCTATCTGAAATGGGGTAATATCAAGTGTTTCTTCCTCATAGGTTGCTGTGAGGTTCAAATGTGTTAATATAGGAAAAACACTTGGAATAGGTACTCACCAGGTAAGTGTTAGCATTTTACAGCCTCCATTCTACATCAGATACACTGGACTACAATCAATTAGATATAAACAGACCCGGACTCAAAGAAAGCAGAAGTGAGATTCCAAGGGCTGGAACTCGGTTCTGGCTTGGTCACTACAGTTGTCTGACCCCAACCCTGTTACTTACACATCAACGCTTAAACCGTTTATTGGTAAAATGAGTTTAGTGTAAAAGCTAACCCCATTCAGCTTGTACCACTGCTTTTTGAAATTCAAAAGTATAAAAATATTATGAAATGAAAAGCCTTTTGATAACTTTTAGGCACAAATGAGAAGTGGCATGGATTTTCATATTACAATGAAGGCCATTTGTTATTTAGTAAGAAAGATAACATCGCAATTACATGGACATCACTAAAATTTTAGTGGACCACTAAGTTACCTCTTTAATGTTTTATGAGAAATTGCAACATACAGTTTGAGTCTTATCTTCTGAAATCAAACATATTCAAAGTTTGGGTCAGAACTCCCCCTTTCCAAAGTTGTACACGAAGTCTCTTGAGAAGTTAGCAGTTTGGGTACTTCATCTGTGAGCGGCAGGTGTACCGACAGCTTGGACTTCGTGATCCAGCAGGAACAATCCTCGTTTCAGGAACACTCTGCAGCTATTCTGTCTTCGCTGAGGTCAAGCAGCATGAGTGGTGAGTGAAGTAACCATAGAAAACCAGAGTCCCCATGGCTCACTTTGCATGAAATTCCTTGGAGTAAGTGTAATATTCTACATATAATCCTGTCATTCAAGAAAATCACTCAGTTTTTAGAAAGTAGGGGTATTTAATATAGAAACCGTTTTTACTTGGCCTCATTACAGATAACTTCTTTATTTTGGTTTGTTTCCTCATCTTTATCTACACAGTACCTTTTATATATCTGTTGTGAGTAACTAAGACTAGACTAACGAGTCGAAATAAGCCATGTTTAAGTACCAGCTCTTTCCACTTGTTAAGAAAGGTCTGTGGCAAGTTATTCACTCCAAGCCTCAATTATGTCATTACCTATATGGAAAGAACACCACCTCCCTCATTGGATTGGATTGAGGATTAAATTGACAAAATATCCTATGTATCCTCTATAGCAGAGGTTCCTAACCCCCAGGCCACAGGCTGGTAGTGGAACTGGTAACTGGCTTGTGGCCTGTTAAGAACTGGGCCTCACAGCAGGAGATGAGCGGTGGGCAAGTGAGCAAAGCTTCATCTGTATTTACAGCTGCTCCCCATTGCTCATATTATCACCTGAGCGCCTCCTCCTGACAGATTAGTGGTGGCATTAGTAGGGCGAATCCTACCGTGAACTGTGCATGTGAGGGATGTACATTGCACACTCCTTATGAGAATCAATGCCTGATAGGTCTGCCACTGTCTCCCATCACCCCCAGATGGGACCATCTAGTTGCAAGAAAACAAGTTCAGGGCTTCCATTGGTTCTACATTATGGAGGGTTGTATAATTATTTCATTATATATTACACTATAATAATAATAGAAATAAAGTGCACACTAAATGTAATGCACTTAAATCATTCCGAAACCATCCCCCTACCCCCAGGTCCAGGGAAAAATTGTCTTCCATGAAAATGGCCCCTGGTGCCAAAAAGGTTGGGGACCACTGCTCTATAGCACACCCTTCTAGGTTATCAGATTCTAGTCCTGTTCACGGTTTTTGAGCTATTTAGCAATTATTTGCAATGTTTTTAGTTTTAAAAAATTATTTTTAAATTAAAAAAATTTTTTTTTGAAACAGAGTTTCACTCTGTCACCCAGAGTGCAGTGGAGAGTGGAGTGGAGTGGCGCAATTACAGCTCATCACAGCCTTGACCTCCTAGGTTGAAGTAATTCTCTCACCTCAGCCTCCCGAGTAGCTGTAACTACAGGCATGCACCACCACGCTCAGGTAATTTTTGTAGAGATGGGATTTCACCATGTTGCCCAGGCTTGTCTTGAACTCCTGAGCTCAACTGATCCTCCAGCCTCAGCCTCCCAAACATAATTTCTCTAATTATATGGCTTTATGAGGAATACAGATATGACAGTATGACTCTGGAAGGAGGCATACAGCAGGGAGTTAAGGCTCTTTTGAAGGGTTATTACCATAATGAGGAGGGGAATTCCCTCTGTTAATACCCATTTGTAGAAATGGCCAAATGTGTCAGAAACTCCTAATTCTCTAAAGAGTGAATTAGGAGTACTGCATTTCTATTGGGTCAAGCCCATATCCAGAAACAACTACGCTGATTACCCAGTCAATGGACATCAACTTGTCCATCGAAGACATATTATGAGAAACAAGAATTTTATTAAAATATAATAAATGAACACTGATTAGATCTTATGTCAGGTTTCCAATTATGAGTCCTAAATCCCACTGTTACCCACCAGGAGTGTTTCTTGATAGTCCTCATAATTCATAAAGGAAGTGTTTGTACCACTCTGCCGGAATGAGTTGCTCCCACAAAACCTACAACATAGTTGATTCTATGTCATTTGCTGCTAGCTGGATTCACCTTTCTATACTTACATATTCCTTTGGCTGTTTAGAGATAGTCAGAGGTATCCATAGCCTCTCAGCATACCCATGACAGAACCAGCAAGACTCTTGCCCCATCTAGCCATGAGTTTCAACATTAGACCAGTTGTCAGAGGAAAGTGGGTGAGAACCAGCTGGACTGATTCAGTATCTTGATTGACCATTATAGAAGATGGGGCTAGGGGGTTGCTTAATTTACCTAACCAGAATGTCTACATCAGGGCTTGAAATTTTGCGTTTATAAATGTGTGTGTGCGCGTGTGCGCATGCGCCTGCACACCCATGTATTTGGGACAGTAAACAGAAAATCCAAGTTTTTACCCTGATTTCCAAGATTAGGCTGATTAAGAGGTAGCAGGGAATCTTTATAGCTCACTGCTAAGTTCAACCTAAAAAATCATTTTATTTATTATTAAAAACTGGGAAATATAGGAAATAAGCTCCACAGAAACATAAACTACTATTATTTTAGTGTATTCCCTACCAGATGCTCTTCTGTGCTTATTTTTATACTGTTGAGATCCTATTGTTACCTCGTGGGGGGTGGGGACGGTCCTTGCTCCCAGAGCTCTCAAGATGGTGGCAGGCCACTTTCAAAATGGCGGCGGGCCACTTCCAAGATAGTGGCAAGCCTCGCGTTCTCTGACCTGGGGTTTTTGGCCTCACAGATTCCAAAGAATGGAATCTTGGGCCATGCAGTGAGTGTTATAGCTCTATTAGAAGCCGTGGGTCATGGAACAGAACCATGGAACCCAGTGACTAGTGTTCAGCTCCATTAGGATGAACCCAGGCACTTAGCTGTGCAGGAACAATAGCAAGCCTTTAGCCCAATCGGTAGTGGCAATGGGCGCCTCACTGGATCAGCATAGCACACACCCTGCTGGATCCGGAGGGACGGAAGTCAGCGGCGGGTCTGTGACGGCGGCAAACAGCAGTGGTGGACGGCGACCGAAAGCTCAGCTCGAGCCACAAAGCGCGGACCAGAAGAGTGCAGTTGCAAGATTTAATAGCGAAATAGAGTGAAAACAGAGCTGCCATATAAGGGGAGGGGACCCAAAGGGGGTTGCCTGCTGGCTGTAAGGCCTGGGTTTATATCCTGATCCTTGTCCCTCTCGCTGTGCTCTCAGGCAATAGATGATTGCCTATTTCTTTACCTCCTGTTTTTGGCTAGTTAGCATTTTAGTGAGCTCTCTGATTGGTCGGGTGTGGGCTAAGTTGCAAGCCCCCTGTTTAAAGGTGGATACCGTCACCTTCCCAGCTAGGCTTAGGGATTCTTAGTCGGCCCAGGAAATCCAGCTAGTCCTGTCTCTCACTATGTATATACTATTTTTGACTTATACTTGCACTTAAGATGTTCTGTGCAATTGCCTGTATCACTTTTGTAATTTTTAATGTCAAAATGTTATTCAATTGTAGTTATATTTCAATGTGGCTGCTTTCTTACTGTTGGACATAGTGTTATGCTGTTATGAGCATTTGTGAATCAGTCACTGCACTTTACTCTTTATGATTATTTCCATGACTACAGATTTAATACTTTTCAAAAGTTGTCAATAAATTTTACCAAAGGTTTGTGCCAAAGTGCTTTTAAAATTTCTTTTATATTTTCATATTTGATGTACCCAGGTGACAAAATATTCTCTCACTAATTGTATATGAGAATGCTCCATCTCATAACAATACTGCCAGCATTGAATGCTTCCTGAATGAAGAAAATAATCCTTGCTAATGTCAGGCCTCTGAGCCCAAACTAAGACATCCTATCCCCTGTGACCTGCATGTATATGTCCAGATGGCCTGAAGCAAGCAAAGAATCACAAAAGAAGTGAAAGTGGCTGTTTCCTGCCTTAACTGATGACATTCCACCACAAAAGAAGTGAAAATGGCTGGTCCCTGCCTTAACTGATGACATTCCACCACAAAAGAAGTGAAAATGGCTGGTCCCTGCCTTAACTGATGACATTACCTTGTGAAATTCCTTCTCCTGGCTCATCCTGGCTCAAAAGCTGCCCCACTGAGCACCTTGTGACCCCCACCTTTGCCAGCCAGAGAACAATCCCCTTTGACTGTAATCTTCCATTACCTACCCAAATCTCATAAAACAGCCCCACCCCTACCTCCCTTCGCTGACTCTCTTTTCGGACTCAGCCCGCCTGTCCCCAGATGAAATAAACAGCCTTGTTGCTCACACAAAGCCTGTTTGGTGGTCTCTTCACTCAGACGCAAATGAAATCTAGTTTGATAGTAAGAGAGTATTTTATTGTAATTTTATTCACATCTTTTGATTACCAGTTACAATACTACATCTGTTTGTTTTTTTCTCTCCTGCCAACAACTTGTTCATGTCCTTTGCTCAGTTTTCCATTTTTCATCCACATTAATGAAATTATTTTGTTTTATGAAGTCTCCATTGAAACAATAAAATACTCATGAAAATTCATTTTATTGGATTTAAATATTTAAAGAAATATTCTGAAGGCTGCAGTTTATTGATAAGAAAAATACAAAGCATACATGTTTATAGATTATATATTGACATTATAGTATATAGATTCTCCAAATAACATAATTAATTTTGTAGTGCTATTAGTGGAATGCATTCTGCAGAAACATGGCTTTACCTTCAAATCTGAGCACAATACCCTTACATCAAAAATGAAGAAAAGGATAATAAAACTTTGATTCGTTTAAATTTTGGTAGATCACATCTGATTTGTTGAAGAGTAAATTCGGTTATTTACCTCTTCAAGGAAGTCATTATTTTTTGCATCTCTTTCTGTGCCTCTTTATCCTATAAAGAAAATACAAATACATAAGGAAATTTCATGCATTCATCTTGATACTCTAGTATGCTGAAATAGACTTACATTAACTTGAGGAGATTCCCCAACATAAGAACTTCAAGGTTCACAAAGGTACGTGCAATCACCAAATACTTTCCCTAATTCAGGTCACTAACAGTGTTTTATTATTATTTTTAATTATTTTCTTTTTTTTTTATTTTAACAAGTTGCTTTTGTCTTAGTGAGTGTTTTATACAGCATTAATCCTCACATGTCCTGGAGTGTTGCTCTATGAGTAAAGGGTTTATCGTGTTTATTTCACTGAATTCCTTCTCCAGCATGAATTATCTAGTGTTTTCCCAACAGGTTTCTTCCTCCTGGAAAAAACTTGCCACTTTCTTTCCTGTTTTACTCTAAGTTTTTTCTGCATATCAAGGCTTGAGCTTTGCCTGAAGGGTGTAGGGTTTAGCCCTGTGGGAGCTCTCTGGTATCTAAAAGATGGCATCTTTCAGATAGATGGAAACTTGAGTGAGACCGCCTATAAAGGTTAGGGCTGAGGTTGAAGGCTCTTCCAAATGCTGTACATTTATAGGGTTTCTCTCCATGTGCATTGTCTCATTATAAGATGAGATCATTAAATGAAGACTTTCTCACATAGATCATATTCATATGGCTTCTCTCCAGTGTTAATTCACGGTGTTGTTTAAAGGATAAATGGTCACTGAAGGCATTTCCACACTGATTACAGACAGAGTTTCTCTCTTGAGTTCTCTGGTATGAATAAGTTAGCTCTCTGGATGAAGTGTTTCCTACATTCATTACATTTATGGAGTTTCCCTCCAGTGTGAGCTAACACACGTTGAGTCAATGTTGAGCTGTGATAACTTCCTCATACTCATTATATTCAAAGGGCTCTTCTCCACTGTGACATCTCTGCCACTGAGGACATAATAGGCTGTTAAAGCCTTGCTCAAATACCTTCATTTATTCATTTATTTTCCCACATATGAATCTGATGCCGAGCATTCAGTATAGTCCCTAGTTAACATCTTCCACGTTAGTTACATTCATGTGGTGTATTACTCTCCTTTGCATACAGAAGTTTTCTCCTTTGTAGTAGGTCCGCTGCATAGCTATATGATTAATTTTAAGATTTTCATTATATTTCAAGCACTAAATATATTGGCTATATTTATGCAACTGTCCTCTTATAAGAACTCAGGTTATGGTTTAGGGCTCAGGTTATTCCTTTTCTCCCAGATTTGAACTATCCACACCTTTGAGCTGAGATAGCACACTTTCTCTAGTCTCCAATTAAAGTCATGTGATTGTGCTGCATTCCTAATTTGGCCCTCCCCAGGCCAATTCTGCTGTGGAGGAACACAGTTCACCCTTACAAATCTCAGTGTTGACATGTTGTTAGATCGCTCCTTCCTGTAGATATTCTACATGGAAGTTCTGTCTTTGTTTCTAAGACTTTACTGCCTGGATGCTGGTTTTGAGGATTTTCTCCAGAATCACATGTCTGTGCAGCTTCCTCTGAGATGGGTCTAGCAGGGTCTGCTCTTTCTGAGTAAAATCCAAAGCCATATCCTTAAAGGTCAACATTTCCTTTTTTTTTTTTTTTTTTTTTTTTTTTTTTGAGATGGAGTCTCTGTTGCCAGGCTGGAGTGCAGTGGTGCAATCTCGGCCCACTGCAATCTCCCCCTTTCGGGTTCAAGTGATTCCCCTGCCTCAGCCTCCTGAGTAGCTGGGGCTACAGGCACATGCCACCATGCCCAGCTAATTTTTGTATTTTTAGTAGAGACGGGGTTTCACCATGTTGGCCAGGATGGTCTCAATCTCTTGACCTCGTGATCTGCCCACCTCGGCCTCCCAAAGTGCTGGGATTACAGCCGTGAGCCACTGCGCCCAGCCAAGAGTCAACAGTTCCTATGGTTGTGATGTCAAGAACTCAGTCACCACCTGTCTTTCTCTGTAATCTCACCCAAGGGCCATCTGAGCACTAAGCTTCCCAGACAGATGGAAACTTGAGTGAGACCACGATGATACTGAGGTTGGGGTCACCACATTCTGGAGCTCAGAGCTTCTTTCTACCTTTCTAGAAAAAGCCAGGAACCTGTATTTTTAATGAGTCCTCTACTGTCCAAGCAAGTCTTAAATATTTAAACAACTGGGTTTAAATTCTAATTTCCTTAGATTATATATAGCAAAACCTCAGGATGACCTTTCCTGGTCCGTGGCCCAAGTTGTAGTACCAGTTTTATTTTCTCACAAATCTCTGCTTTTATTTCCAAAATACTCATCAAATTTTACTGCTATGACTTTTTCAGTGCCTGCCTTTCCCACTACACCACAGAACTCATGATGGCAGAGGTATCTGTTTTTTTCTCTTTGTATCCCAAGCCTCTAGCAGAGAACACCTCTATAATTGTAAAATAACTGAATAAAGATAATCTCCCTCTTTCACCCAAACACACACATTCAAAAATATAGATTTATTTCATCTGATAGTGTTGGAAAAATATGGTTTAGAAAACTACATCAATGCTCTCTGTTAAAGACTTTGGATAAATAAGAGAGAGACTTATCTACATTGAATTGTCATTATTCTGCTAGCATTTGGGTAATGATTATCACACACCAACTTCATGAGACTGGGTACTGGTTAAGAACAGCTAGTCCCAAACTGATGCTGTATCATCAATTATTTCAAGAAAATAAATAAAACGGTTCTAAGAAACTTCTTTAGAGTATATTTAAGATCAATTTAAATAACACAACCAAGACCATTATATATATATTGCAAAATCTTAAGAAATAATACATTTTAAATGCAAATGACAAGAAGGTAAGAGTCAAAACAGTAGAAATATGGGGTTGTAAACAGACTTTCTACAAATCATGAAAATGTCTGTTTAGAGAGTGGGAAAAGTCTGTCTATACTATCTACATTATAATAGCCTTACTAATTTTTTTTTTTTTTTTTTTTTTTGAGACGGAGTTTCACTCTTGTTGCCCTGGCTGGAGCGCAATGGCACGATCTCGGCTTACCACAACCTCCGCCTCCCAGGTTCAAGCGATTCTCCTGCCTTAGCCTCCCTAGTAGCTGGGATTATAGGCATGCGCTACCACGCCCAGCTAATTTTGTAATTTTTTTAGTAGAGATGGGGTTTCTCCATGTTGGTCAGGCTGGTCTCAAACTCCCAACCTCAGGTGATCCACCCGCCTCGGCCTCCCAAAGTGCTGGGATTATAGGCGTGAGCCACCGCGCCTGGCTGTCTTATTAATTTTTTAGAAAGTACTAGGAATAATTCTCCAGGCATGGATAGCACAGATGAGTTAATTTACAAGAAATAAGTTTCAACCAGAAAGAAATGGGAAACAAGAATTTCTAGCAAATGAGACAATATTACAAGATTTTGGCGAGTGACTCATTTATTACCCTGAGCTGTAGCATTTCTAAAACAGGAAGGCAGAGTGAATGA
Source organism: Chlorocebus sabaeus (assembly GCF_047675955.1). NCBI lineage: Eukaryota > Metazoa > Chordata > Mammalia > Primates > Cercopithecidae > Chlorocebus > Chlorocebus sabaeus. The sequence goes on along the minus strand of NC_132917.1, from coordinate 37,727,404 downwards.
ATACAAATTCTGTTTTATAAACCTATCCAGAAAACAATGTCTTAATTAAGATAATCAAATATGATATCGTAACTCAGAAAGAACATTTAAAGCAGAATTAGGATTTTGTTACTAAGAGCAGTTACCAATGAGAGTTGTGCTTCTCAACTCATAAAACAGGTTAGAAATACAGCTCAGAACTTTAATCAACAGGCCATTTCAAAGACAGCTATACCACTTGCTAAATATAACGAGCTCTTAACTTTTAGCACTCCCAGAGTGCACTTCTTTTTGTGGTTGGTTTCTGGTAACATTGGATTTACTAGTCTATGAGTCTGTTTGTCTTAGAAAGGTGATTAATGCCATTTCAAAATGTTTCAGCAATTTTAAAATACGGGGTTTTCTTTACCAGCTTAGCACATCTCTTATCATAAAACAAAATATTACATAGTGCTTTTTATATTTGAGCTTTCTCAGTAGGCTCCAAGTTGATGAACTTTAATACTGCCTCCAGGCAAACAACTTTCAGGTTGCCAGTGAAGTCATTATTTCATTCAGCAATCGTTCTCACACTGTCTCAGACACAGAAATCCCTTTTTTTAAAAAAAGAAATGTTTCTCAGGATCTGAGATTACTTTCCTAGGGTCAAGAAAAGTCCACATGAACAATAAAAATACCATCGTTCCAAATTCTGGGAATGTAAAGCTGCTTACACCTATGAATCTGGGCTCTAGAGACCAAATGACTGACACTCCCAATATCAAGTAGCAGTGTGATGAGCTGAGAGTTCCCTAACAGGGGACAAAAGACAGGTCCACAAATGACTACAATGCAAGGAAGAAGCTATAAATGCCACAAGAAAGAAACAAACATGTTATGAAATTTCACATGAGAGAGCAAACTGATGGCTAGGTTGTCTTCTTGTAACGAGTGGCATTGCTAGACATTTTGGAAATGAATAAACTTGGTTAGCAAAATCACTAATGGGGTATATTTCAATCTGAAAAAACTTTATAGAGATGGAGGGGTATTACACATAACTCACTTCATACTATTTTCTCATTGAAAAAGAAATGGAAATATTCCTTACATACCTTTACTACTTGGAAAAAAATTGCTAAGAATACAAATGGAGACATCACTGAGGGAAAAAAAATGCAATGTGAGAAATATTTGTTCAAACTATTTTGCTTATTACAGAAATACTTCCAATGTCTAGCCTTCTTACATTCATTATGCATCTTCTTTATTATTACTATTGACACTACTATTTTTATTTGTATGCTATTAGTGTCTTGGTTCTTTCTATGAACACTTACCGAGTGCTTATGATACGCTAGGCAGTATACTCAGGATTAGGGGTGTAGTGACGAATGACACAAACCTGGTTGTTACTCTCATGGAACAATCACATTAATAATGACATAATAACTGTGTGAAATGATAGCAAGGAAAAGCATAGGGGGCTTTCTTGCCAGCAGGTGTCAAGAAAGTCTTTCCTGAAGAAACAGCATTCATGGTGAGGCCTGGAGGACAGGAAGGAATAAAGCTAGTGAAAGGAGTGGAGGGTGGGGAGGAGTGTTTCAGGAAGTGGGAACAGTATGTTCTAAGGGTGAAGGGCAGGTTGGGCGGTGGAGGGAAGAACGGGGAACATATGAAGCTTGAGAGACTGTTAGGAGCTGGATCAGAGCCTTGAAGGACATGCTGAAAATTCTGACCCTCATCCTAACAGCAAAGGGTTTTGAGCAGGGAAGTGACATGTTGATGTTTACATTTAATCTGTTGCTTGGGCTGCTACTGGGAGTCAAGAGTGGCCTGGCGGGAGGCAAGGAAGCTGGGAGGAGAATGGCTGGGAGGCTGGCACACCCCAGCTGTGGTCCGGGGAAAGTGGGCACATTCTTTTCGCTCCAGGCAAACAGAGCTTTGCTTTCTTTTGTGCCTCTGTTCATGACGTGCAATGTACTTGTCCACAACTCCATATTATATAGATCTTTCAAAGTCTGCCTCTGATGCCACCTGGCCTCTTCTAGGTGAAAATAACTTCTCCTTTTTCAAAATTTCCATAACTGAGGATTTGTACTTCTCTTAATACCTCATGCTTTCTGCTTTGAGCTACAGTTATTTGGACACACACCAGACGTTCCCTTCTAGGCTATAGCCTCCTAGAAGGCAACAGGCATGTCTTATTTGTTTATAGTTCAGATCACAATAAATATTGGAACCTGTACTGCTCCAACACAGAAAAAGAGGAGGTGTTTTTTTTTGTTTTTCTTTTTGTTTTTTTGTTTTTTGTTTTTTGTTTTTTTTCTGAGGCATTTCTTTTCTGTTATGATTTAGAGGATGATAATGTTTGGTGGTACGAGAAGAGGAGGAAAATATATACCTATTTTTGTTGTTGTTGTTTCCACAACACCAGTCAACAGCTCATAGGAGCAGACTGAGTTGTTAAGCCTGTGGAATGCTTGAAACTTACAGCATACCCAGAATCCTGAATTACTGAATAAAAGGGCAAGAGACAGGGCAATAGTTTTTTTCATTAATGGCCAGTGTCCAAAAACCAAAAACATGTTATTACGTATTTTTCATCTTTGTCATGGCCTTGAATAGCCATAACTGCTGTGAGTTGGGCACTGAGGATGGCAACCCATGGTCGCTCCCCTTGCTGTAGGCTGGGCCACCTGTCTAGCTTGTTTGCTGCCTATATTGTTAATCCCCATCTCCCCAGAATTATGCTGCGCCACCTCCTTCCCACTGAAGGAATTATGCTGGCTTCACTCCCTGCTGTCTTATATCTAACATCAGGATGTTTTAACCGCTAGGGCCTCCTGGTGACAGGTTATCTTACAGAGATACAGCAAATTTTAAAACTTCATAGTACATGTAAAATCCAAGTCAAAGATTTTAGTATGAAAGAAAACTCCATCATAGAAGGAGAGAATAGAATGGTGGCTGTCAGGGGCTGGGAGGGTGGGAGAAATAAGGAGATACTGGTCTAGGGTACACAGTTTCAGTTATGCAGGATGAATAGGTTCTGGAGATTTAAAGGACAGCAGTGTGACTATAGTTAATAATACTATATTATATATTTGAAATTTGCTAAGACAGTGGATCTCCAATGTTCTCAACAACAAAAAAAGTAACTATGTGAGGTGATGAATGTGTTAATTAGCTTGATTGTGGTAGTCATTTCATAACGTATATGTCTATCAAAACATCATGCTGTATATATATAGTTTTTATTTGTCAATTATACTCCAATAAAGCTAGAACAAAAATAAATACATAAAATTGAATAGAGAAAACTACAAACGTATCTAAGGAAGTTATTCATATTTTGAGCTTGAATAGTACTAATAAGACAACAGCACTGTCACTTTCTGGACTTACCTCTTTGGTAACAGTAGGAAGCAGTAATGCCAAATTACAGAACTTCAAAGCATTCTGGTTTTCCTCAAGATCAGCATAACACTGGAAATGAGAAATAACCAATATTAAACATAATCATGTTTTTATGTGACGGGTTCAAAGTGATCTTAAAGCAGAACAGTGGTCTTCATTACCTTTGCTAAGTACATGTAATTGGGATTAGAATAACCAGGGCATAGTTCTTCAGCCTGATTTGAGAGAAAAACAGGAGAGAATAAGAGGGCAATATTAAAATAACAATAACCACAAATGAAGAGAATATATTTAAATAAATCAAATATTATGAACCAAACTGCCATAAGAATTTAGGTTGGTTGTTTCACATTTGAATCACTTGATCAGTTTAAGTATCTTTTGAGTGGAAACATAGCCTTTGCATTTAGCCATTAAAATAAAATTGATTACCATGGTCATAAAGCTTACAAAGCAATGAGATACTTTATGGTTTTGAGATTTCTTTACATAATAATTTTCCTCAGTCTTCTTTCTCTATTCTTTTCAAGAACAAACAACTGGTGATATTCCTAGGACAAGTCCTATACATTTATCTATCTATCTATCTATCTATCTATCTATCTATCTATCTATCTATCTATCTATCCATCCATCCATCCATCCATCCATCCATCCATTCATCCATTGGATCTTGCTCTGTCGCCCAGGCTGGAGTGCAGTGGTGCGATCTCAGCTCACTGCAACCTCCATCTCCTAGGTTCAGGTGATTCTCCTGCCTCAGCCTCCCGAGTAGCTGGGATTATAGGCATCTGCCACCATGTCTGGCTAATTTTTGTATTTTTAATAGAGATGGGGTTTCACCATGTTGGCCAGGCTTGTCTCAAACTCCTGACCTCAGGTGATCCATCTCCCTTGACCTCCCAAAGTGCTGGGATTACACTCCCGGCCTCACTATCTATTTAGAAAATGAGAGTAGAGCATGACGGGTACCCCATGGCAAGCATCTTCCACTAGATTAATATTTGATTTCTTATGATTTCAACATATTCTACAGGAGTTAAATAATATCTGAAGTCCATCAAATCATGGACTTTTAAAGGAAAGACAGATCCTTGAAATAACCAATCCAGGTAGTAGACATGAGTGGGTATTATAAAGGTACTTTTTTATTATCTACTAATCTTTTATGTACCAGTTCCTTTATCTCTGGGAAATAAGAATTATTTCAGGTATGGTATTGTTATCAGACAGCCCTTCTTAGAACCTAGGTCAGTCTTGTTATGTACCAGTTCCTTTACTTTATCTCTGGGAAACAAAAATTCTTTCAGGTATGGGATTGTTACTAGACAGCTCTTCTTAGAACCTAAGTCAGTCTTGCTTCAGAGTCAGCTTTCGCTGTTTTGAAGGCCCAAGCAAGCAAGCTTACAACCTGGAGTCTCCACCCTAGAGCGGGGTAGAACACAAGAGAAGAGGATGCTTTTAAATATTTACAAAAAAATCCTTGTTTCACAAGATACGAACAATCCAGACATTTCCATAATTAAAAAGTGAAAATTTCTCCTTCCTAGTTTTATTCTCAACTTCAATCTCATGCCCCAGGGGTAACCACTATCAGCAGTTTGACATGTATCCTACCAGACTCTTTGCCAAGTATAGGCAAATAAAAAACAGATATTTGGCTTTTGAAAATGAAACAAAATGGAACCATTTTACATATATATAATTTACATATATATAATTCTTGTCAATTATACCTCAGTAAAGCTAGAAAAATACAAATACATACATAAAACTGAATAAATGTGCACATTGATAGAAAATCTACATATTGGCCCCAGACTTTTTTTCCTGTATTACAAACACATTTTCATGTTAGCATAGATATACTTCATCATTTTTAAGAGCTGTATTTCATATTCTGCATGAATCATAATGAAAGGAAGCATTTCCCATTGGACATCTTGATTTATTCTCCATTTTCATTATCGCTACTAATAATCAATGAACACACTTTTTCTCATATGTTTGTGTATATGTGTGTTTATGCCTATAAGAGAGATTCCCAGAAGTTGAATAGCTGAATCAAAATAATATATATATATTTTAAAGAGATACTAATGAAGATAAATCCAAATCAGGGTGCTGAGGAGTGCTCCAACACCTTATGAGGGCACATCCCTTTTAAAAGACATTTTATTCTGTACAGAATCCAAAAGAGAAGGTTCTAGAAGGAGGAGGACAAAACTCTCCTAGGGTAGGGAGCCAGACTCGGTATAAAACTTTAAAATCAGGTAGCTTAACAGTGTCTGGGCATGGAATGAAACCTGCTAGAGAGACAGCAAAGCTACCAACAGATTAAAGGAAGTTGTCAATTTCAATCAAGCCAGAGCCTTGACCATCCTATAGTGCCATCCATGGATTCTGGTTCTTCTGCTTCTCTCTTGTCTAATCATCTCCATTTCAAGGCTTCTAGTTTGGTAAGAGAATTTCTTGAGCCATTCTAATAAGAGGGACTTAAGACTGAACTTTATTCAATTATACCTTCTTCTATGCCCGGTAGTTGCCTCAGCTCTGTCCGAATCCCATACTGGGGACAACTTGCCCCAATGTATGCATGTAAAGAGCTTATTTCTTTAGTACTGGCATTCTAATTCTGCATATATACCTTAACACCTATGTTTAGTAAACTAAAGTGATTATAAATAAGAACACCTCTTTTTGTTCTCATGGTTTAAAAAACTGAAGCCCAACAGAACACAGACAGGCAACTAACAACACTGAATTCCTAAGGTAAAACAGATTCTGACCTTTCATAAAAGGCCTTGGATGAATTACAAGGAGCGTAGCATTACTCAAATGCTAATGTTTCAATGTAATGTTCCAATGATGAGGCAGTTTCTAAAGAGGCCCTTAGAACACTCTTTATCATAACACCTGGCAAAGAATATTACACATATTTAATTTGTCTTGGCGATCCAAGTTCCTTGAAGACAGGAACTATGTTGGTCATTTCTGTGTTCCCAGTATTTGATGCCATGTTTGGCACTAGTTATGTGCTTAATAAACACTGTTGAATAAATTAGCTCTTCTTTAAAACATCTTATAAGCTCAAGCAGCAGCCTTATACCATATCAGGACACAGCTGAGAGTTCTGCAGCTGGGGAAGCCACTAGTACAGACTCAGGGATCATATGATTGCAAACAGTAAGTGCAATCAGGGTAGCCTGTCTCCCAACATTGCCACACCTGTCATTTACCACACACACGCATCCTCTGATCCAGCGGTTTCCAGCCATGCCATCAGCTGCCATTGGAATCAATCAGTGTTTAAAAACACTGATCAAGATTTAAAAGCACACACCATATGACCCAACAATTCCACCCCTAGGTGCTCACCCAAGAGAAATAAAATATGTTCACACCAAACTTGCATTTGAATGTTCACAGAAGCTTTATTAAAAATAGCATCAAACCAGAAACAACTCAAATGTCTATCAGTAAGTTAACACATAAACAAATTATGGTATATCCATATAATGGAATATTACTCAGCAATGAAAAGGAGCTGCTGATACACTCAATAAAATGAATGAATCTCAAAACAGTATGCTGAGTAAAACAAATCAGATATACACAAAAGTACATGTTGTATGATTCCATTTATATTAAATTTTAGAATGGGCAAAACTAATTTACAGTGATAGAAAGCAGATCAGTGGTTGCCTGGGGCAGGAGATGGGGGAAATTGACAGCAAAGGGACAAAGATAACTCTCTAGGATAATGAAAACGCTATCTTGAAATGGTGGTGGTTACATAGGTATACAAGTTTGTCAAACTTCACTGAACTGTACACCTAAAATGGGTACAATTTATTGCTTATAAACTATACTTCAAGATACCCAGAGGTTCTGAAACAATGAGTCTGGGTCATGGCCTGGGCTGCCATTTTGTAAGGTGCCCCAGATGACTGCAATGCACAGCCAAGATTGAGAACCACTGCCTTAGGGAATCATGCCAGCATTTTGGATGAGGTGGGAAGCATGCTATAGTTTGAAAGAATTTCCCCAGGGGATTCACAGACGATTCTTACAGGTGTCTAACCCACCTTCCTAGATGCTTTGAGGCTGTGGAGGGCCAATCTTCCCCTGTTATAATAGCAAAACAATACTAGCTAACATTGATTTTTAGAAAGAACATTTAAACCCTGGGCCAAGAATATAAAATACAGTATTTTTGTAACCATCACAAAAACTGTACAAAGTAGGTATTATTATGGCCATTTCACGGATGAAGAATTTGAGAGTGGGAGAACTAAGGAAATGTGTCCAGGTCATTGAGACAGGAAAGGCTCAGGTCTCAACTTCACTCATCTAACTCTAAACTCAGCATTCTCAACCTCTACAGGACCCAGCTGGATGGTTCTAGAGACACATTCCTGGCCCCTGTGAATGCTCTTTGGAGGGGTGAATTCGGGGCAGGAGTCCTACAGTCTGGGTCCCAACAACACGGCCTGCTGTGTTGTAGGACCTAGGGGGTTGCAGACTCTCCTGGATGTGGGAGCCAGGGTCTGTGCTGTTTCCCTTTCCTCTCCTCCACCTCCCAGATTTCTTAGTTCCACCACAGCCTTAGCTTCAGCACTCCAGACCCCTCAGTCCCCTCAGCTGTTCTAGTAAATATGGCAAGAAGCATTCCTGATGCCTCCTCTCTTTCCTTTGACAAACAACATGGAACGCATTTTGAGACTAAAGTCTAAGTAATGACCTAATGCGGGGCTCCCCAGGATGGTTTGCTGAAGTGTTTAAATTTTAATGAAATTAAAATTCTGTGAGTTTTTGCTGAGGACTACTGGGTGCTAGGCACACTCTAAGCAATTTACTTGTAGGAATGTAGATAATCCTTACAACACCACTATGAGGTAAGTACTATTATCTCCATGTTATTGATTAAATTGAGAGAGATATTAAGCAATTTGCCCAATGTTAATCAGCTGGTAAGTGGTAGAGCTGAGATTTAACCAGGTAGTCTGTTTCCGAAATTTGCATTCTTTACCTCAACATTATTGTGCTACTAACCCACTTTTGATTTTATCTGTGTATTATTTCAGGCACATTAGCATCTCAAGAACTTTTCTACAGTGTTCTGAAAACCTGCTCCTCAATTACAACTTTGATATTATGAGGAAATGAGTTTTCAGTACAGATAACATTTTTGCTAGTTAACGTGGCATCTTTTATATAAATATTTTATCTTAAATAGATCATAATCTACATTCTTATACAATTTAAAATGAGGGAACTAATTTTCAGTAGTAGGCAAATGTGAAGACATGGGAGTGATACAGTCTTAGCCTTCACTCATATTTAAACCAAATCTTTGATTGCCATTGTGTGAAATGGAACAAATTAAGTTCCTGAGGTCTTGACTCCCTTTTTATAAAACAAAAAAGGGATTAATTACATAAAAAACAAGAAATGTACAGCACTTTTCTTTTTATTTTTTGAACTCTTTTCTGCTGGGCTTGTGCTTGATTTCAGGACACTTACTTTTTCACTTGAGGCAGCCACTGGCCATTGGGGGTGACAGATAGAAAGTGAGAAGAAACCTACTTACCATCTTAGACTACATGATCTACAAATTCCCTCTCAGTTCTACAAAATTGATCCCTAAAGTACAGCACAAATATTAGCATGCACAAGACTTTTATTATTATTATTATTATTGAGATAAGGTCATGCTCTTTTGCTCAGGCTGGAGTGCAGTGGTGCGATCATGGCTCACTGCAGCCTTGAACTACTGGGCTCAAGTGATCCTCCTGCCTCAGCCTCCTGAGTAGCTGGGACTGTAGTTATGCCACCATGCCCAGCAAATTTTTTTACTTTTTGTAGAGATGGGGTGTTGCTATGTTGCCCAGGCTGATCTCAAACTCCTGACCTCAAGCAATCCGCCTACCTCAGCCTCCCAAAGTGTTGGGATTACAGAAGTGTCACCACATGCAGCCTTGTCTGCATTTTTATAAACTTGAAGTAGGTAGGTTGGGAAGGAAAACACATTTAGTAACTATAAAATTTTGAAGTTGGTTCCAGAGAAAGGTAAAGGGATTGCTACCCCAACAGGAAGTTGATTATATGGGTGGCTATATTATACATTTACATGTGTGCTCTCACACACATATATTACTGCTTAGAGTTGTACAGTACAGTGATTATACATTTTAAGACAGGATTGAGAATACTGATTTGGTCTGATATCCCAAGAATCTTCCATAGAAATGTCTGCAACTTTAGGAGGTAGCTTTTAAAATAACTCCTCCTTTTGGCACTTTTATTTCTTTAAGATTAAACTGGTTCTGTGTTAGGCTAATCAGGAGTACTGGGACTAAGTCTAACCATCATGGCAGGACTGTTTCTGCACATGCTCACATGACTCAGAGAGCTGTTCTTGGACTTAGTAGTAAGGGCTGTCATACCTAAACCTTCATTTAAGCTGCTGAGTTATTTTTTAAAAGTAGCTTGTAATTCCTAGAACCTAGGGCATAACTAGCTGTTCTAAGGAGTTTAGACTTAAAACATATTAATAACTTGCATTATGAGGGGCTTAAAACAGAACATGCCAAAACTAGGATTCAAACTGAGGCTCTACATGGAGAAAAGATTTCCTTGACAGTGGTAGCAGGGATTGGTGCAGAGGGTAATCAGTTTGACACTAAAATAATGAATAGACAAAATGTACCTTAAGGAAATTGTGTAAAGCTTCTTGTACAGTTGAAGACGGTATTTTTCCAAACAGAGTAGCAGCCATTTTTTTCTCAATCCAGCTCAGTTTTGAGACCTGCAAATACACAACACATCACCCTTAGAAAGTTGTTCACCTTTTGAATGGATTCTCTCTCCCCGGTTAGATGTGTGTGTGTTATATGTATATACACGTGTGTGTGTACATAGATATAACATATACAAATGTAAATATATATCCATAAATAATATATATTAAAGATACCACCCTCATGGCATTAATGTTAATATTTTACCTTCCTTTTTCACAATTCTAAGGAACCATGGGGTCTAGAAGCACTGGTTTCAAAAACAACTTGAAATACTTTTGATAAGAAGATTTGTGTCGAATCAGAGGAAAAAGGGGTGGGGTGGGAAATAATGCCGATCCTGTTTCTTCATATGATTCTGGATTCTGAGGCAACTATGGTGTATTTCTTCGTACAGCACATAGGGGCTACAAGACTGCCTTTGCTCTCCTCCTGCCTACTCCATGCTGCCAACTGGCCTCCTGACCCAGAAGTAGCATCTCAGAAATGTAAATAGAATAGGGATCCTCAAGCCAGAAGGAGTGGTGAATGGGGACCCACCATACATATTTACAATCCTGAAGATTTTTTAAAGAATCAATAACCACCAAAACGAAATTTCATATTACCATTGATTTTTTGCTTTCTTCTAAAAAGTTTTCCTTTTTCCCCAAATATAAATATTAGATGTTCATCCTAAAAGATTAAGCTGGCTCAAAAATGAAACTTGAGGGTATTGACCCTGTTGATGCTCTGTCCAAACCCATAAAGTATCTTCCTTCTCAGTCCCATCATCTAGATACCTCAGTAGCCAATATCCTCTTTTTTTTTTTTTTTTTTGACAATGTCTCACCTCGTTGCTCAGGTTGGAGTGCAGTGGTATGATAATGGCTCACTGCAGCCTCGACCTCCTGGGCTCAACAATCCTCCCACCTCAGCCTCCTGAGTAGTTGGGAATACAGGTGTGCATCACATGCCCAATTAATTTTTTAAACTTTTTTGTAGAAACAGGGTCTTCCTATATTGTCCAGGCTGGTCTTGAACTCCTGGGCTCAAGAGATCCTCTCACCTCAGCCTCTCAAACTGCTAGGATTACAGGCATAAGCCACCTCACCCAGTTCATTATCCTTTAATTAAAAAATTATTTCCTTATTTTTTGGCATAATTTTTCATATTGATATGCTTATTTTTGCTTTGCTTTGAACTTTGTAAAAAATAATATACTGCTTATTTCCTGTATGACTTACTTTTTCACTTAATGGTATGGTTCTAAGATTTCATCCAGGATAATGAGTATGACTGAAGTTCGGTCATTTAAATAACTGAAATATTTCATCATTTCAACAGACATCAGCAATGTTTTTATCCACTCTTTTGTCAATGGACATTTGGGTCTTTTTCATTTTTTTGCTCTTAGGACCAAGGCTGCCATAGCCATTCTTGCACATGCCTTCTGGAGCACATTTGTGAGGCTCTGTGGGTAGGCATGATCACATGGCAGGCAAATATTCAAATTTAAAAGACACTACTCAATGGTTCCCAAGGTAGTCATGCTGATTTATGTTTCCACAGCAATGTAGAAATTCCTGCTGCTCCATATCCTTGCAACACCTCATACCGAGATTTTAAAATTTTTATAAATGAGTAGGAATCAAATGGCACCTACTTGGGGTTTTTATTATCATTTTCTATAATTTTGTTTTTTAAATTTTTAGTTTAATTGCATTATGGTCAGAAAAACTGCATGACATCAATTCTTTGAAATGTATTAAGATTTGTTTCCCGGCCTCATATATGGTCCATTTTAGTACACATTCTGCATATGCTTGAAAAGATGTCCATTCTCCAATGGTTAGCCACATGGCTTCATAATTATTAGATCAGGCTTATTAAATGTGAGGCTCCATGTTTTACAAACTGATACTTTTTTGTTTTCTTGTTCCATTAATTACCAAAAGGGGTGGGTGAAACTACCAGCATATGGTTGATCTGTACATTTATCCTTATAATTTGGTCAATTTTTATTTTATAGTTCTGAGGCTGTCATTAGAAGCACACTAGTTTATAAATACTTTCCTTGTGAATTAAACTTTCTATGTAGTTACGCTCTTTATCTCTAGATATACTTTTGCCTTAAAATTTATGTGTGTGTGTGTGTGTGTCTATAGTAGTAGTAGTAGTAGTAGTAGTAGTAGCAGTAGTCATCCCCTCTTCTTCATGGAGTATATTCCAGGACCCCCAACAGAAGCCTGAAACCATACATATATGTTTTAGTTTGATTATTATTTATTTGCTTACTATTTGATATAACTTTTCTACATGTTTACTATGTTTATTGGTCATTATGTATTTTTTAAATTGGCTTTATTGAAGTATAATCTACATAAAATCTCCTCCATTAGAAGTGTACGGTTCAATGAGTTTTGATAAATACATACAATCCTGTAACTGCCACAACAATCAATATATACTACATTTTCATCATCCTAAAAAGTTCTCTCATATCCCTTTGCTGTCAATCTCTTTAACCTGCTCCTAGCCCTAGACAAATACTGATCTGACTATAATTTGCCTTTTCTAGAGTTTCGTATCAATGCAATTAGGTAGTCTTTTGTGAGCCTTCTTGGCATAACACTTTGAAGAGTCATGCATGTTGTTATGCTGCTAAAGTTGCTATGAAAATTCATATGCTAGTCTTTGTGTGAGCATATATTTTTATTTCTCTTGGTGAATACTTAGGAATTGATCATATATTCATTATTCACATATTCCCATTGAAACATGTGAGTTTCAATTGCTTTATATCCTTGCTGGTACTTGCCATTGCCATATTTTAAATTTTAGCCCCTTTAAAAAGTGAATATATAGCAAGCAGTCTTTCTCTGTGGTTTTAATTTGCATTTTTCTAATGACTACTTATGACCAATATCTTTTCATATGCTTGCTTACCACTCATAGACTTTCTTTTGTGAAGTAATTGAAATGTGATCTGGAAAACAGTCAAACATATGTGGAAATACTTCTAGTTTTCATCTTTTCGATTTAATTTTATGGCTATAATAGGTGTTAGACAAAATGCTGTAATTAGCATAGGTAATGTTATAAAGACTGCCTGACATCCTGGAGTAAGAGAAAAACTGTCAAGTCCTTTTGAAAGTTCTAGCTTGTCCTGTTACATGGCCATAACAAACAGTTTATTTTCAGAAAGCAGGACTGAATTTTGCTTATGCTGTTCATCTATCCCCTGACAATTCCTCTTATTTTAAAAAACACATTATATGTAGATATTTAATATTCTGTATCCCATATTTCCAAAATCTGAAGTCCTTTTAGGTCCACTGCTGGTTTTTTGTTTTGTTTTGTTTTCTGCTGTCATTGTTGTTCGTTTGTTTCCTTGTATAGTCTATAATTTTTGACTGTGAACTCATCATTGTTAGGATACTTTCTGTGAAAGTTTTACAAAGGCTATCTAAAGGTACCTTCTTCTACAGAGGATTGGCATGTGCTTTCGCCATTTCTCTATGGCATGAAGATCAGAGTCCATTTTGAATAAAAATTTCTTTCTTGGGCTTTTAAGCCTAGACAGGTAATGTACATTGAAGTTCCAGAAACTTGTGAGGTTGGGTAAATGGCTTTTACATCTTAGGAGCATTTCCTCTTTTCAGCTCTATCTTCCCAATTGTTCCAGCTAAAATGATTTTTCACTGCTATAAGCTTCTGCTGAATAAATTTCATTTAAGTTCATCTTTTCTGCCCCCCGGCCATTGTACTTTTTTGAGTCCTGTCTATTTGTGGCAGTCTTCAAGCTGCTCTCTGCTCTGCTCAGGTCTGTAGTCCCCCAAACCCAACAAAGGTCTGCAGACTAAGCTTTAGGTTACCAACCTTGGTAAATGCCCCTGACTATCAGGTGGTTTCAAGGCTGGTTTACCAGTCGTTGGAACTGGTATTCTTTTTTTTTTTTTTTTTTTTTTTTTTTTTTTTGGAGACGGAGTCTCGCTGTGTCCCCCAGGCTGGAGTGCAGTGGCGCGACCTCGGCTCACTGCAAGCTTCGCCTCCCGGGTTCACACCATTCTCCTGCCTCAGCCTCCCGAGTAGCTGGGACTACAGGCGCCCACTACCGCGCCCGGCTAATTTTTTGTATTTTTAGTAGAGACGGGGTTTCACCGTGGTCTCGATCTCCTGACCTTGTGATCCGCCCGCCTCGGGAACTGGTATTCTTGCTTTGTTTCTGGCCTTTGGCTGTTTTATTTTATTTATTTATTTTTCTGTAGGTTCTTATTTTATTTTTATTTTATTTTACTTATTTTTTTTTTCTGTAGGTTCTTTCACTGACCTGATTAGAAATAGACATACACACTTCAAGCTAACACACACTTTAAGATATTGTGTGGCCAGAAAATTTTGAGTTCTCTATTCTGCATACGCTGGAAACATTCTTTACACATTTGCTCATACTTGCTTTATTACCTTGGCGGAAGCTGATTCCCCCTGGTGGAAAGAGTTCCAACTTCCTCTCCCACAATTCATATTCATTACCTATACTTATAATTTGTAGGCAGTAGAGCTTACTAGTTAAGAGCAAAGACTTTAGAAGCAAACTGCCTGGGCCAGGTGCAGTAGTTCACGCCTGTAATCCTAGCACTTTGGGAGGCCGAGGCAGGTGGATCATTTGAAGCCTGGAGTGTGAGACCAGCCTGGCCAACATGGTGAAACTCTGTCTTACTAAAAATACAAAAAAAGACTACCCGGGCATGGTGGCACACGCCTGTAATCCCAGCTACTCGGGAGGCTGAGGCAAGAGAATCACTTGAATACAGTAGGTGGAGGCTGCAGTGAGCCGAGATCATGCCACTGCACTCCAGCCTGGGTGACACAGTGAGACTTGGTCTCAAAAACGAAAAAAAAAGAAAAAAAGAAAAGAAAAAGAGAAACAAATTGCCTGTGTTTGAATCCTGTTCTACTTATTATCTACTGCTTATTAGCTGAGTGACTCTGGGCAAATTATTGACCTCATTAACCTTATAGGGTTTTTGAAAAAGTGAGTGAGCTACAATATATAAAATGTTTATAGTCACATAAAATGCTTACAAGAGCCATGTACATGTTAGCCATTATTACTACTGCTTTTCATATTCTTTGATTTTTGTACTTTTTCTGTAGTTTTAGTGAATCAATCATTTAAAAAACAAATTCTTGTAGAAGCAGCTTATTTTAAGTGCCAAAAAACTGAACTAGATGCTGAAAGAAAATTATCAAAAAGTGTAAAATGTGGACTCTTTCCTTGAAGACCTTTCAGATAACTTTGGATCAACAGAAAATAAACAGTAAGTAAAACATGTGAGTTGTTGGGAGGTAATACAACCTTAGCAAATTAGTAGTGTACTCAACAGTGCAATATTTCACAGCATGAAGGCATCATTGTGTATTTTACAACATCGAGTAGATTATAAAAATTTGAGTGTCATTCTATTATTTGACTTTGCCGTCTTATAACTAGGAAAAAATGAGAAAAACAGATGATATACCTTTACTCCTTTTTCCTTAACAAAATGTAAGTTTTCTTTATATGTAACACAATATAAAGAGCATAAATTTTGGAATTAAATTTGAATTTCAATGTTGCCTCTTTCATTGATCAGTTAAATGGACTTTGGGAAGGTTCTTAACATCATGAAGACTCAGATTTTTAATCTTTAAAACTGGTATAATAACAACTGCTTCATAGACTGTTTGAAGGATGAAGTGCAACAAGCAATATAAGGGACAGAATGCATATTTGGCATAGAGCAGGTGTTCAATAAAAGCAAACTTCTTTCTTCACCTCTAATTCTCTTTCAGCTGCAATGAAGAAGTTATCTCTTTGCCTACCCTAATTTTATCATTCGAAAATGGCATGGTCCTTTCACAATAATTTTTTTCACATATTCTTAAGATACATTTTCACATTCTGTAATTTTCTATAAACTAATAGTGTCATTTAAGACATGGACCAACTGCTTTTATTTGAGCTATATATGTCACGTAACCCTTCCAAATTAAGTTCTTTAAAAGCAAGGAGTGTTTTATTCATCTCTGGCCAGTTAGTTAGCACATAATTTGTGCTCAGTATACACTACTGGATGAAAAAAAGTCCTCCTACAGAACCGTGAGTAGTGACCTAGACACAGGGCATGTGTGTGGATGGTTGATCCCAAACTGAGATATCTACAAAGGGAGGGAATGTGACTACTGCAAAAAGAAATGAAAGAGCAGGAAAGAAAAAGGTCACATATATATAAAACATGGCATATAACATACAAATATATATAAATTACAAGTTTATAAATTATAAAATACCTAGATTATAGATTTTAAAATTATAATGTATAAATTATAAATTCACATACAATTTTAACATATGTATTATACATTAAAATAAAATTTATATTGCTATTATAATTCTCCCTAAAGTAGGCACTGCATAAAAATAAAACAATAAGTCATTGAAAATTTATCCTATAATCATATTACATTCAAATAAAGTTTATAAATAAAGGCATTCAACTTACAGTATAACAGTATCTTCCTTTGAGGTAATATAGAAAGGGTTCCTCTGGTAAAAGTTTGATTGCTATATCTAGATGTTCCTGAAAGAAGCATCCAAAGGAAAATCATCTCCCAAGTTTCAGATATTGTTGAATGGAACTACACCACAGCCTAGTAACTCAAAAGTGGTTTTAAAATGTTGTCTCAGTCCTCGCCATCTCTACCATTAATACAATGAAATCTTATGAATAATTAAATTACCAAAATGATTGCTTACAACCAGAACCGGAACTGTGACTAGGATTTAATAAAGCTATGTGTAATTTAAAGCCAAAATACTGTTATAAAAATAGAAAACACCAAAGTCATATGTTTGCCTACCTATGACTTAACTAGTGAATAGTTACTGACTCTGAGGTGAGCTTACAAATATCAAATGACATGGAATAGGGGATAATGGCAGAAAAAAATAGAAGAGTTAGATGGGAGAGAAATCTAATCCTTTGGCATTATCAAATGGTTATAGGGAGCTAGAAAATAGGGAAGAAATGTTTACTCATTTCTGTAATTATTGACATTGAGGGTTATGTATTGAGCTATGGAGGCAAATAATACATTATGTGTGTGTGGATTACTTACTTTATTTGTCTATCATGGCAAATTTAAATCCTAGATTGGATCCTACTTTTCCTCCACCAAATCAATATGCAGAGATTGTTAACTACTTAGTGCTGGTCACATTCATGCTGTTATTGAGCTTATGACCAAAAGGCTTTTTTTTTTTTTTTTGAGACAGTGTCTCATTCTGTTGTCCAGGCTGGAATGCAGTGGCATGATCATGGCTCACTACAACCTCCGCCTCCTTGGTTCAAGCGATTCTCCTGCCTCAGCCTCCCAAGTAGTTGGGAATATAGGTGCCCACCACCACGCCTGGCTAATTTTTGTATTTTTAGTAGAGATGGGGTTTCACCATGTTGGCCAGGCTGGTCTCGAACTCCTGGCCTCAAGTGATCCACCCGCCTCAGCCTCCCAAAGTGCTGCAATTACAGGTGTGAGCCACTGCACCCGCTGGCTAATTCTTAATCTTTGAAAAGGTAATACTCATCTACTCTGTGACTTCTTTCAGAATCTGAACTAATAATAATCTTTAATCACCCAAATAATTCTTTTTGTCATAGCACTATTTAAAGAGTATCATATTTCATTTTCTAATGTTTAAACAAAAAAGCAAATTCCCAGAGCTTAATCTGTTGAATAATGTGGTTTATGCCTGTTGATGGAACATATGGCTACATTAAAACATTTTTATTATTAATAAATACCCTTCCATAAGTCTGGATCTGAAAAGAAATATGAAAAAAAAAAAAAGAAATACCTTGAAGAGGTGTCCATAGTTGATTTTGTTTTGTAAACCCTCAAACTCAGATACATAGCCACACAAAACTGCATACCTGAAAAGGATAAAAACAGTAGCCATTGTGTAAATTTTCAATAAAATGCTACCAAAACATAACATTAAAAGAAATTCTAAAACATTCATTCATATTTAACAAGAGTATTCATATAAGGGCCCTAACAATAATAAATACTTGACATTAACATGAGGCTAGTTTTCTCACCTATAACTGGGGATACTAACAATATTTATATGTATATTGTGAGGGTAAAATAAGCTAAAACAGGTCATGTGATTAGAACAGTGCCCAGGACATAGGGAGTTTCAATAAAAGCTACCTGCCACTATCATCATCATCAATATTAAAGTCATGAAGAAATTCTCAGAAAAAGTCTAATCATTTTAAGTATTAAATTAGAAAAAATATAGTCAACAGATTTATAACATTAAAAACAGTTCAAGTCAACTTAAAAAATTCATTCCCGCTTTTAAAAAACTTAAAATTTCACGAGCTCCTTTAATATGAATATGCAAATAAATACCATGATTAAACCAAAATCACAGGTAATTTTAAAATATGCTTTTTCAAAAGATTTCCCCTTCTCCTTCAACCCTTCCTGGAAACACTGCAGTACTAGAATAGTGCATCCCATCGGTCATTTATTTGTTTTCACTGGGAATACAAAATTTACACAAATAATTATTTGACTTTAAGTTGCGTGCAATATTTGTTCCGCAATTTGCTTATTTACTGGAAAAATTGAGGATATGTTGCTTTTCACATTCGGAGTGTTTCTATCTGTACAAAAATCTTTGAAGTATTTCAGAGTGTTTTTGTCTAAGGTAAAATATCCATTTACTTAAATATTTCAAGAGTAGGTGTTAATTTTTACTTGCATTGTCATAATAACTAAGATGAAAAATATAACTTCAGATGTTATTTATCTCAGTCATTTCTGTGAATACACATAACTTCCAAGTACAAAAAAAGTGAACAATTTTAATTTGTTCATTCCCAGACACAAATCCATACCACCTATGCACAACCAATAAAATGGCCACTTTTCAGTTATGACGTTTTTGATCTCTGTTTTCAGTTTCTGTATAATCAGCAGAATCTGCTACAGTAGAAGCAAGGAGGAAGACCATACCAACCTATTAAAAACAACCTCAGAACTTAACCAGATTAGGATACACTACTACTCACAAATTCTAAAATCAGACTGAATTTCATGTACCTCTCTAGATCCACAATAAATCTTTCCAGAGATTTCAAATTCAAGAAAAGCAGATTGACAAAAAATGGCTCTCAAACTGTTTTATGAAAACTGTTATTGTTGCCTCAGGCCTATGTTCTTTTATTTAAAAAATTAATAAACTAAGTTTTAGAGCACTTTTAGGTTCACAGCAAAACTGAGCAGAAAGTACAGAGGATTCCCATATATCTCCTATCCTAGCCCCCACAACTTCCCCCACTATTATTTATTTATTTAGAGACAAAGTCACGCTCTGTTACCCAGTCTGGAGTGCAGTGGTACGATCTTGGCTCACTGCAACCTCTGCCTCCCAGGTTCAAGCGATTTTCATGCCTCAGCTTCCCAAGTAGCTGGGACTACAGGCATGTGCCACCATGCCTGGATAATTTTTGTATTTTTAGTAGAGATGGGATTTCACCATGTTGGCCAGGCTGGTCTCGAACTCCTGACCTCAGGTGATCTGAGGTGATCTGCCCACCTCGGCCTCCCAAAGTGCTGAGATTACAGGCATGAGCCACCATGCCTGGCCAACTTCCCCCACTATTAACATCCCACCTGACAGTGGTACATTTGTTAAAACTGATGAACCTACACTGACACGTGAATATCATCCAAAGTCCATAGTTTACAGTATGGTTTGTACTTGGTGTTTGATATTCTACAGGTTTTGACAAATGTCTAATGATATGTGTATACTGTTGTAATGTGTTACATAAAAGTTTTACTTCCTGTGAAAATCCTCTGTTTTCTGCTTATTCATCCCTCCCTCCCCACAACCCCTGGCAACCACTGATCCGTTTACTGTCTCCATAGTTTGGTCTTTTCTAGAATGTCATATAGTTGGAACCATATAGTATATTGCCATTTCAGATTGCCTTCTTTTACTTAGTAATATGTATTTAAGCTTCCTCCATGTCTTTTCATGGCCTTGATAGCTCATTTCTACTTAGCCCCGAATAATATTTCATTGAATGGATATACATAGTTTTATTCATTCGCCTGCTGAATATTTGTTAAGCATTTCTCATAGAGATCTTGTACATACTTTGTTCATTTTCATCTATGTATTTCAATATTTTTGGTGCTCATGTAAATAGTAATATGTTTTAAATTTCAAACTCCACTTCTTCATTGCTGGTATAGAGGAAACTGATTCACTTTTGTACATTAACCTTGAATCCAGCAACCTTGTTATAATTGCTTAATTCCAAGATATTAAAAAAAATTTTTTTTACAAAGACAATCATGTCATTTGGAAATAATTTTATTTCTTCCCTCCTAATCTGCATACCTTTTATTTCCTTTTCTTGTTATATAGCATTAGCTAGAACTTTCAGTATAATGTTGAAAAGCAGTGGTGAGAGGGACCATCCTTGCCTTGCTCCTGATCTTAGTTTCTTAATGGTTGGAAAGCAAGTTTCTCACCATGAAGCATAATGTTAGCTGTATGTTTCCTGTAAATGTTGCTTTTTTTTTTTTTAAATTTATTTATTATTATTATACTTTAAGTTGTAGGGTACATGTGCATAACGTGCAGGTTTGTTACATATGTATACTTGTGCCATGTTGGTGTGCTGCACCCATCAACTCGTCATTTACATCAGGTATAACTCCCAATGCAATCCCTCCCCCCTCCCCACTCCCCATGATAGGCCCTGGTGTGTGATGTTCCCCTTCCCGAGTCCAAGTGATCTCATTGTTCAGTTCCCACCTATGAGTGAGAACATGCGGTGTTTGGTTTTCTGTTCTTGTGATAGTTTGCTAAGAATGATGGTTTCCAGCTGCATCCATGTCCCTACAAAGGACACAAACTCATCCTTTTTTATGGCTGCATAGTATTCCATGGTGTATATGTGCCACATTTTCTTAATCCAGTCTGTCACTGATGGACATTTGGGTTGATTCCAAGTCTTTGCTATTGTGAATAGTGTGCAATAAACATACGTGTGCATGTGTCTTTATAGCAGCATGATTTATAATCCTTTGGGTATATACCCAGTAATGGGATGGCTGGGTCATATGGTACATCTAGTTCTAGATCCTTGAGGAATCGCCATACTGTTTTCCATAATGGTTGAACTAGTTTACAATCCCACCAACAGTGTAAAAGTGTTCCTATTTCTCCACATCCTCTCCAGCACCTGTTGTTTCCTGACTTTTGAATGATCGCCATTCTAACTGGTGTGAGATGGTATCTCATTGTGGTTTTGATTTGCATTTCTCTGATGGCCAGTGATGATGAGCATTTTTTCATGTGTCTGTTGGCTGTATGAATGTCTTCTTTTGAGAAATGTCTGTTCATATCCTTTGCCCACTTTTGGATGGGGTTGTTTGTTTTTTTCTCATAAATTTGTTTGAGTTCTTTGTAGGTTCTGGATATTAGCCCTTTGTCAGATGAGTAGATTGCAAAAATTTTCTCCCATTCTGTAGGTTGCCTGTTCACTCTGATGGTAGTTTCTTTTGCTGTGCAGAAGCTCTTTAGTTTAATGAGATCCCATTTGTCAATTTTGGCTTTTGCTGCTGTTGCTTTTGGTGTTTTAGACATGAAGTCTTTGCCCATGCCTATGTCCTGAATGGTACTACCTAGGTTTTCCTCTAGGATTTTTATCGTATTAGGTCTAACATTTAAGTCTCTAATCCATCTTGAATTAATTTTCGTATAAGGAGTAAAGAAAGGATCCAGTTTCAGCTTTCTACTTATGGCTAGCCAATTTTCCCAGCACCATTTATTAAATAGGGAATCCTTTCCCCATTTCTTGTTTCTCTCAGGTTTGTCAAAGATCAGATGGCTGTAGATGTGTGGTATTATTTCTGAGGACTCTGTTCTGTTCCATTGGTCTATATCTCTGTTTTGGTACCAGTACCATGCTGTTTTGGTTACTGTAGCCTTGTAGTATAGTTTGAAGTCAGGTAGCGTGATGCCTCCAGCTTTGTTCTTTTGACTTAGGATTGTCTTGGAGATGCGGGCTCTTTTTTGGTTCCATATGAACTTTAAAGCAGTTTTTTCCAATTCTGTGAAGAAGCTCATTGGTAGCTTGATGGGGATGGCATTGAATCTATAAATTACCTTGGGCAGTATGGCCATTTTCACGATATTGATTCTTCCTATCCGTGAGCATGGTATGTTCTTCCATTTGTTTGTGTCCTCTTTTATTTCACTGAGCAGTGGTTTGTAGTTCTCCTTGAAGAGGTCCTTTACATCCCTTGTAAGTTGGATTCCTAGGTATTTTATTCTCTTTGAAGCAATTGTGAATGGAAGTTCATTCCTGATTTGGCTCTCTGTTTGTCTGTTACTGGTGTATAAGAATGCTTGTGATTTTTGCACATTAATTTTGTATCCTGAGACTTTGCTGAAGTTGCTGATCAGCTTAAGGAGATTTTGGGCTGAAACAATGGGGTTTTCTAAATATACAATCATGTCATCTGCAAACAGGGACAATTTGACTTCTTCTTTTCCTAACTGAATCCCCTTGATTTCTTTCTCTTGCCTGATTGCCCTAGCCAGAACTTCCAACACTATGTTGAATAGGAGTGGTGAGAGAGGGCATCCCTGTCTTGTGCCAGTTTTCAAAGGGAATTTTTCCAGTTTTTGCCCATTCAGTATGATATTGGCTGTGGGTTTGTCATAAATAGCTCTTATTATTTTGAGGTACGTTCCATCAATACCGAATTTATTGAGCGTTTTTAGCATGAAGGGCTGTTGAATTTTGTCAAAAGCCTTTTCTGCATCTATTGAGATAATGATGTGGTTCTTGTCTTTGGTTCTGTTTATATGCTGGATTATGTTTATTGATTTGCGAATGTTGAACCAGCCTTGCATCCCAGGGATGAAGCCCACTTGATCATGGTGGATAAGCTTTTTGATGTGTTGCTGAATCCGGTTTGCCAGTATTTTATTGAGGATTTTTGCATCGATGTTCATCAGGGATATTGGTCTAAAATTCTCTTTTTTTGTTGTGTCTCTGCCAGGCTTTGGTATCAGGATGATGTTGGCCTCATAAAATGAGTTAGGGAGGATTCCCTCTTTTTCTATTGATTGGAATAGTTTCAGAAGGAATGGTACCAACTCCTCCTTGTACCTCTGGTAGAATTCAGCTGTGAATCCATCTGGTCCTGGACTTTTTTTGGTTGGTAGGCTATTAATTATTGCCTCAATTTCAGAGCCTGCTATTGGTCTATTCAGGGATTCAACTTCTTCCTGGTTTAGTCTTGGAAGAGTGTAAGTGTCCAGGAAATTATCCATTTCTTCTAGATTTTCCAGTTTATTTGCGTAGAGGTGTTTATAGTATTCTCTGATGGTAGTTTGTATTTCTGTGGGGTCGGTGGTGATATCCCCTTTATCATTTTTAATTGCGTTGATTTGATTCTTCTCTTTCTTCTTTATTAGTCTTGCTAGTGGTCTGTCAATTTTGTTGATCTTTTCAAAAAACCAACTCCTGGATTCATTGATTTTTTGGAGGGTTTTTTGTGTCTCTATCTCCTTCAGTTCAGCTCTGATCTTAGTTATTTCTTGCCTTCTGCTAGTTTTCGAATGTGTTTGCTCTTGTTTCTCTAGTTCTTTTAATTGCGATGTTAGAGTGTCAATTTTAGATCTTTCCTGCTTTCTCTTGTGGGCATTTAGTGCTATAAATTTCCCTCTACACACTGCTTTAAATGTGAACCAGAGATTCTGGTATGTTGTATCTTTGTTCTCATTGGTTTCAAAGAACATCTTTATTTCTGCCTTCATTTCGTTATGTACCCAGTAGTCATTCAGGAACAGGTTGTTCAGTTTCCATGTAGTTGAGCGGTTTTGATTGAGTTTCTTAGTCCTGAGTTCTAGTTTGATTGCACTGTGGTCTGAGAGACAGTTTGTTATAATTTCTGTTCTTGTACATTTGCTGAGGAGTGCTTTACTTCCGATTACGTGGTCAATTTTGGAGTAAGTACGATGTGGTGCTGAGAAGAATGTATATTCTGTTGATTTGGGGTGGAGAGTTCTATAGATGTCTATTAGGTCTGCTTGCTGCAGAGATGAGTTCAATTCCTGAATATCCTTGTTAACTTTCTGTCTCGTTGATCTGTCTAATGTTGACAGTGGAGTCTTGAAGTCTCCCATTATTATTGTATGGGAGTCTAAGTCTCTTTGTAAGTCTCTAAGGACTTGCTTTATGAATCTGGGTGCTCCTGTATTGGGTGCATATATATTTAGGATAGTTAGCTCTTCCTGTTGAATTGATCCCTTTACCATTATGTAATGGCCTTCTTTGTCTCTTTTGATCTTTGATGGTTTAAAGTCTGTTTTATCAGAGACTAGTATTGCAACCCCCGCTTTTTTTTGTTCTCCATTTGCTTGGTAAATCTTCCTCCATCCCTTTATTTTGAGCCTATGTATGTCTCTGCATGTGAGATGGGTCTCCTGAATACAGCAGACTGATGGGTCTTGACTCTTTATCCAGTTTGCCAGTCTGTGTCTTTTAATTGGAGCATTTAGTCCATTTACATTTAAGGTTAAGATTGTTATGTGTGAACTTGATCCTGCCATTATGATATTAACTGGTTATTTTGCTCGTTAGTTGATGCAGTTTCTTCCTAGCCTGGATGGTCTTTACATTTTGGCCTGTTTTTGCAATGGCTGGTACCGGTTGTTCCTTTCCATGTTTAGTGCTTCCTTCAGGGTCTCTTGTAAGGCAGGCCTAGTGGTGACAAAATCTCTAAGCATTTGCTTATCTGTAAAGGATTTTATTTCTCCTTCACTTATGAAACTTAGTTTGGCTGGATATAAAATTCTGGGTTTAAAATTCTTTTCTTTAAGAATGTTGAATATTGGCCCCCACTCTCTTCTGGCTTGAAGAGTTTCTGCCGAGAGATCTGCTGTTAGTCTGATGGGCTTCCCTTTGTGGGTAACCCGACCTTTCTCTCTGGCTGCCCTTAAGATTTTTTCCTTCATTTCAACTTTGGTGAATCTGGCAATTATGTGTCTTGGAGTTGCTCTTCTCGAGGAGTATCTTTGTGGCATTCTCTGTATTTCCTGGATTTGAATGTTGGCCTGCCCTACTAGGTTGGGGAAGTTCTCCTGGATGATATCCTGAAGAGTGTTTTCCAACTTGGTTCCATTTTCCCCGTCACTTTCAGGCACCCCAATCAGACGTAGATTTGGTCTTTTTACATAATCCCATACTTCTTGCAGGCTTTGTTCATTTCTTTTTCTTCTTTTTTCTTTTGGTTTCTCTTCTCGCTTCATTTCATTCATTTGATCCTCAATCGCTGACATTCTTTCTTCCAGTTGATCGAGTCGGTTACTGAAGCTTGTGCATTTGTCACGTATTTCTCGTGTCATGGTTTTCATCTCTTTCATTTCGTTTATGACCTTCTCTGCATTAATTACTCTAGCCATCAATTCTTCCACTTTTTTTTCAAGATTTTTAGTTTCTTTGCGCTGGGTATGTAATTCCTCCTTTAGCTCTGAGAAATTTGATGGACTGAAGCCTTCTTCTCTCATCTCGTCGAAGTCATTCTCTGTCCAGCTTTGATCCGTTGCTGGCGATGAGCTGCGCTCCTTTGCCGGGGGAGATGCGGTCTTATTTTTTGAATTACCAGCTTTTCTGCCCTGCTTTTTCCCCATCTTTGTGGTTTTATCTGCCTCTGGTCTTTGATGATGGTGATGTACTGATGGGGTTTTGGTGTAGGTGTCCTTCCTGTTTGATAGTTTTCCTTCTAACAGTCAGGACCCTCAGCTGTAGGTCTGTTGGAGATTGCTTGAGGTCCACTCCAGACCCTGTTTGCCTGGGTATCAGCAGCAGAGGCTGCAGAAGATAGAATATTTCTGAACAGCAAGTGTACCTGTCTGATTCTTGCTTTGGAATCTTCCTCTCAGGGGTGTACTCCACCCTGTGAGGTGTGGGGTGTCAGACTGCCCCTAGTGGGGGATGTCTCCCAGTTAGGCTACTCAGGGGTCAGGGACCCACTTAAGCAGGGAGTCTGTCCCTTCTCAGATCTCAACCTCCGTGTTGGGAGATCCACTGCTCTCTTCAAAGCTGTCAGACAGAGTCGTTTGCGTCTGCAGAGCTTTCTGCTGCATTTGTTATTGTTTACTGTGCCCTGTCCCCAGAGGTGGAGTCTACAGAGACAGGCAGGTTTCCTTGAGCTGCTGTGAGCTCCACCCAGTTCGAGCTTCCCAGCAGCTTTGTTTACCTACTTAAGCCTCAGCAATGGCGGGCGCCCCTCCCCCAGCCTCGCTGCTGCCTTGCCGGTAGATCACAGACTGCTGTGCTAGCAATGAGGGAGGCTCCGTGGGTGTGGGACCCTCCCGGCCAGGTGTGGGATATGATCTCCTGGTGTGCCTGTTTGCTTAAAGCGCAGTATTGGGGTGGGAGTTATCCGATTTTCCGGGTGTTGTGTGTCTCAGTTCCCTTGGCTAGGAAAAGGGATTCCCTTCCCCCTTGCGCTTCCCAGGTGAGGCAATGCCTCGCCCTGCTTCAGCTCTCCCTGGTCGGGCTGCAGCAGCTGACCAGCACCGATCGTCTGGCACTCCCTAGTGAGATGAACCCAGTACCTCAGTTGAAAATGCAGAAATCACTGGTCTTCTGTGTCGCTCGCGCTGGTAGTTGGAGACTGGAGCTGTTCCTATTCGGCCATCTTGCTCCGCCCCCCAATGTTGCTTTTTTTTATCAAGTTGAGGAAATTCCATTCTATTCCTAGTTTGCTGAGAGTTTCTCTCTTTGCATTATGAATGACTGTTAGATTTTGTCCAATGCTTTTTCTGCATCTGTTAAAATAATCATGTGATTTTTTTCTGCTTTGGTGTGTTAATGTGATGGATTATAGTAATTGATTTTCAAGTGTTGAACTGGCCTTGCATACCAGGAATAAATCTCACTTGGTTATGTAATTCTTTTTATATATTGTTGGATTCAAACTGCTAATATTTTATTGAAGATTTTTGCTTCTATGTTCAGGAAAGATACTGGTCTACTACAGTTTCCTTCTAGTGTTTGATGTTGGTATTAGGGTAATGCTACACTCAAACAATGAGTTAGGAAGTGTACCCTCTACTTCTATCTTATGTAATTGGTATAATTTTCTCCTTAAATATTTGGTAGAATTTACCAATGACCCCGTCTGATCCTGATGCTTTCTGTTTTGGAAAGTTATTAACTATTTATTCAATTTCTTCAACAGAAGTAGGACTATTCAAATTGTTTATTCACTGTGTTATTTTGAAATGGTCTCTGCCATTCTGTTCAATCATTCCTCCCAACAAGTTCCAATTTGGGGAACAATTCTAATCCTTCCAAATTCAACACAACTACCTCCCCAGACTCTCTCTTTTTGTCATGGGCATTATCATTTCCCAAATTATCTGGACTTAAAATTTTAGGCCACTTTCTATTTAAATATACTTTTAGAATAGCTTTGAATTTACAAAAAAATTCTCATAGTACAGACAATTTCTTTATATGCCACACCTAGTTTTCCCTATTGTTAACATCTTACATTACTACAGTTCATTTGTCAAAACTGTACCAATATTGATATACAATATTGATACAAAATTGTCACAATGAACCAATATTAATACACTATTAACTAAAATCTATACTTTATTCAAATTTCTATATTTCCCTATTATCCTTAGTCATCTTTGACACCTTTCTCTCCATCCTTCCTTTCATATTTATTTCTATGAAATCATAACTTGTTAGGTATCTTTTTCAACATGTTAAAATCTTTTGAGTTACTGTTGTCATCCATCATATACCCTGTTACTCCTAATTTTGTGTTCTCTGTAACTTTTATAAGCATACCTTCTATCTCTTCCCCCATCAACAAAATTACTGAACACACTGGGGACCAAGATACAGATCTGGCCCTAGAATCGCCCCCAGACTGACAGTGATCTGTTGAATAGCTGAGCCTCAAACTGTTCAGTCAGTATGGGTCAGCTGACTCAAAGCTGGACCACATTTCTACATCTTGTCCAAAGAATGTTATGAGTGAACTTGCCTCAGTGCTTTACTTCAATCCAGGTATACTGGATCGATTTCCCTAGTCTACTAGCAAAAAAAAAAAAAAAATTAATTAATTAATTAAATAAATAAAAAATAGATCATTTCACCTTTTTAGAAAAATCTATGTTGGTTCTCTTTCAACTTACACACTTATCTAGAGATGCACAAAACAACCCATCGAACTCTTTGTGCTGGAATGAAAGGCATAGATGCTATGTTCACTGGTCTATAGTGGTAGAATCTATCTTCTGCTATTTTCTGCAAATCAGAACTACTTATGCACATCTCTAGGCTTTTATTTTGCTCTCTCAACATATTCTCTCCAAGTTACTCTGAGTCAAGGGAAAAAAACTCCATGATTTATAAATACAATTATATGAAATATATAATTTTCCTTTTTAAATAATCTGCCCTTAGAGTTACATTTTTCATATTTTTTTGGAATCTGCTTTTTTAAAGTTTAAAATATTATCTATCTTTTTATGTATCATAAATTCAAAGGTACCTGGTCACTTTCTCCCAAAGGGTCATTACTCCTTTTCTTTCAATCAATTCTACCTATGTTTGTGTGTGTATATTATTTTAAATACTGTTCATTTAAAATACATAATTTTATGTTTTATTTCTCAAATACACAGGCTGATGGAAATTCTGAAGAAAGTTAATTCACAACACGGTATATTACCTCCATCTAGAGGTCATTCTAACTACATACGTTTTGACAAGAACACTGTATTTTCCTTTGCATTGATAGTGAATATATCCTTAATCATTGACTATCATACTGTTTCAACAACTACTAAAACAACTCCATGAATTTCCCTGCAGTATTTCTGATTCAGCACCAATGCCGTTTATACTATGAAAAAGCAGAGGCAGCATACTGTTAACAGAAAAATGACTTGGCATACAAGAATACAAAACTGGGTTCTAGTTTCTGTTTTTCCACTTATTGTATGGCTCTGATTACTAATCAACACACACACTCATGTGTGCGCGCACACATACACACAGTACCTTGCTTACCCCATCTATAAAGTGAAAACAAGCTGTTCTGTGAATCACATGTTCTAAGACATGTGGATATAATTTGCAAACAGTAGAGCACAACCAATATGTAAGACATTACTTATAATTAAGGTCAGGCTTATTTGGCCAACAAACTGCAAATCCATTGGTCACTTTATTCTCATTCCCTTGATTCCAGAAGTATTAAATATTTTTTGTCAGTACAACAAAAACAACTGAATCTTATAGAAAGCATATACAGCCCTAAAGTTACAAAGCCATTTCACTTAGGAAAAGATAGAGATAAAACTAAGTCACTAAAATGATTATTTTTCAATCATTTCCAAATAATATTAACCCTTTATGAAAATAATTCTTAAAGATTACATCTTTTGTTTCAAACTGAAGGTTTATAAACCATCATATAATGCTATAAACCACGGTCTGCAAACTCTTGCAGTAGGGCCAGATAGTAAACATTTTAGACTTTGGGGCCAGTCTTTTGCAACTACTCTGCTGCTGTGCAAAAATGCCTGTGTGTGGCTGTGATCCAATAAAACTTTATTTACAAAAACAGGCAGTCGAATTCATCTGCAGGCCATAGTTTGTCATTCACGCTGAATGAATGAGAAAACGTCTTATTAACATACTAATAAATTCAGTCTTAATTCAGTTTTAACATAATTAAAGACAGTCCAGCAGAATGAGATTTCAACATTTTATTATAATTAATTATAAAATCAGACCACCTAAATTTCACCCATTGCTTCTCAAGTCAAAGTTTAAATTTCTTTTTTCATCACCTCAAATATCTACTATTTAAAGAGGACTTTTGCATTCAGTAGGATATGGTATAAGAATTACGATTAAATTGACATTTAAAGTTCTTAAACCTTAATCAACTAATTAGATTTTAATTTTTTAAATTCAAAACTGATACTGAATAAGAAATTAGGTGAAACACAATTGGATCACTACTCTGTGTTTTGATAAGATTTAATATTGGGGTTAAATGCTATGATTATAAACAAGGCATTTGGTTCTCAACAAAAAGTAAAAGATGATGAACAAAGGAGATGTAACCAGATTAGTGGAAGACAGACTGGGAAAACCAGAGTTCAGCATAATTTATGTTCACAAGATACATTTCAAGGTACTTAATGAAGCCCTCAGAGAAAATTCAACATTGTTCCTCTATAAAAATTTGGAAACCCACACTGATAAATAACCTCAAATTGAGGATTTACACCAAATGCACATTTTTAATGTGATTCTTCGTGGGTACAGATGCATGTAGGAGAGAAGGAAGAGGACAGAGGATGGGAAAGGAAGAGCAATAGAGGAGGGGGAGAAAGAAGAGAAGGAAGAGGAGGGGAGGGAACAGAGGGGCGGGAGGTAAGAGACAGGAAGAGGAGGGGAGGAGGAGGAGTTGAGAGTTAAAAGTAGGACTTCAGTGTTCTTTCTGCATCCTAATTAGGCTAACCAGTTCCCAAATACCTCCATTATCAAAGAAGATGAAGAGAGACAGTAGGGCTTGATCACCACAAATTTATTACAGTTACTACTAAAAGTAGAAGAACGAAAGTGCTTTAACATATATGTTAATCTACTAGTGTTATTATGTAAATTAGATTATATAGGTAAACCTGGCTAATATAATAGCCAGACCGTCTGTTCTAGGGAAATGATCTTAAAAGTCTGTACCAAATTGTTACCTGGAAAATTACCTTTTTCCCTAGAATTTTGGCAGAGGCATCAAGAATACAAAACAATACTTTATCTATTAGGTACTCCAATCCCTAAAGCAAGATTCTTTATTACTCATCCGTGACATACTAAGAAATTATTCACAGGTTCTGCCAGATTCAGCCCTTCACTCTTCTCCAGGCTACATAAGAGAAGGCAAAGAATTCACTGGAGGGAGGAAGAGACTGGGAGTGAGGATTTCTCCAGGGTTAGGGTGCTGTGGGTTCCACCTTCCACCCTCTCATGACAGAGGGCAGGGGCTAGGCTTGCATCTCATCTAAAACTATGTGAGGGCAGCATCAAAAACTCTATTCATATTTTGGCATGTGTCCCTTTGAGTTTGGACAAATAAAATGTTACCGGATTCCTCCCCAAGGAATTTGAAGTGAGAGTCTGTGAGTGGAGCTCCCCCTGCTGGTGGCAGGTGAAAAAACAGGTCTACTTTGAGAAAATGTTTGTACTTCAGATTTTGGTGGGAAAAAAATGAGTCTTCTGTGGGACAACTGTGGACCTGTGGAAAGGGAGCCATTTTAACAGAGATTTTGCCTAAGAGTGCCCCTACATCGTAGGGATGGAAAATAAAGTAATCGCAAAGAAGGGTGGATTTCTGGAAACTTAGGGCTGAAGAAAGCGTCATACATTTATTATTGTATCTTCCCACTATCTGGGGCACCTGTATTGCTGGAGAGAAAAAGAAACCAAGGAACTATAAATGTAAAAATGCAACTACAAGTAAAAGGAAGAATAATTAAAAACAATATATTCCTTCTTGTGTTTTATAATTTATAATTTATATTTATAAAATAATGTTTACATAAACATACAAAGGGTCCAAACACAACACAAGAATGATTTTTTTTTTGCTCTAAGAATATTTACCTATACAAATCTAACTAATTAGATTCTCTTTGTTTGAACTTTTTATATCATAAATGGCTTTTCCTTGATCTGTGGAATTTGTATATTACGACGCATCAATGCATAAGAAATGGTTGACGTGCTTTTCTACATTTCATTTAGAAACATGCTAACATTTTAGCATTTGTGTTCAAACAAAATGTTATGCTGAACTAGATTTAATTATAACATATCATCTTCAAAGCCAGTAGACTTCGTAGATTCATTCAAGAATTTTTCAATAAGTTTCCCTTAAATACATTTAAAAGATGCATAATAACAATATGTGAATAAACAGAATAAGAACAGTTACTGTGCTATTATATACATTTTTCAGTGAATGTGACTGACAGATTAAACGTATGGGTCAATAATATTTTGAAAAATCCATTTAATTTATAAAGAGGCAGGTTAGAATTTAAAAGACTGCATAAAACCTATATACTTACCACAGATGACAATGTCCATTCATGGGTGCTCTATTAATAGCCCTTTCACTTAAAGTTCTTCCTGAAAGATAAGAGTGCTTATACTTAGTACCTTCATGTGAGTTGGTAGGAGGTGGATTATTGAATTAACTCAATGGTTCACAAAGTATGGTCCCAAGACCAGAAGCATCAGCATCACGTGGCAACTTTGAGAACTTTTCAGCCACATTGGAGATCTACTCCATCACACACTGTGGGATTGGGGCCCAGTAATCTGTGGTTTAATGAGCCTCCAATGATTCTGATGTATGCTAAGGTCTGACACACACTAGACTAAGCAACTTAACCAAGTGCAAGAAACGTCATTTAATTATTGCTTACAAAGCATAATAGAAATTTTTTGTATTCCATTCAAACAACATTTACGGAGTACCTACTATGTGCCGTACTGTGTCTGTCAATAAAATGTCAAATAAGACAGAGTCCTTGACCTCCAAGGGCTCACTGTTCTGTATGCTGCAGGTATATAAACAAATAAGTTACATGCAAAAATAAAAAAGTAAGAACAAGATGAAAAAGAGGGCACAGCAGAGTGGGTAACTAACTCTGCCTGAAGGAGTAAGGGAGTCAGGGAAGCTTGAGAAGTTCTTGACTAATCATTCACAATAATGAACAGGTTCAGTGACATAAATAATTCCCCCAAATTATTTTACTTAGTTTTATAGTAATTTTTAACAATGTAATAATTAATTTGGGGCTGGGCGTGGTGGTTCACGCCTGTAATCCTAGCACTTTGGGAGGCCAAGGCAGGTGGATCACCTGAGGTCAGGAGTTCGAGACCAGTCTGGCCAACATGGCGAAACCCTGTCTCTACTAAAAACACAAAAATCAGCTGGGTGTGGTGGTGCATGCCTGTAATCCCAGTTACTTAGGAGGTTGAGGCAGGAGAATCACTTGATCCCAGGAGGCAGAGGTTGCAGTGAGCTGAGATCACACCATTGCACAGCCTGGGGGACAGAGCAAGACTCCATCTCAATAATAATAATAATAATAATAATAATAATAAATAATAATAATCTGGATACAGGTTTGTTTATGGCTTGGAAAATCAAAATACCTGCAATAAAACAGAACTGTATTCTGAGAATCTTTCTCAAAAGGGGCCATTTTGTTTTATAACTTCTTTTCTCCCTGATCCATTATTATTATTATTATCTTGAAGAGACTATCCAAGGATATGCAAAATGCCTTTCTAAATAAGTGGCCGAGATAATCTTTATAAATACAAATATTTTATTCTGAAACCATGGTTCTATTTGTTAATTTGTTAAGGTGCCATTCTACAGCACAATCCATTAAGAGAAACATTCCGTGTAGAAATCTACATAAATTTGAAAGAATTAAAAAGTGAAGTGTTTTAATAATAATTAACTGCATTGTGAACAAATATTAAAGAAATTAGCAATTTTAAATGGTTAAAAACATGCTTTTGAATATAAAAAACATTAAAAACTAAATCAATTTTTCAGCTACATTACCAAATGAATAAAACTTTCAGCATACTACCAGAAGCGTGAAATAGAGGTGATTCCATCACTCCAAGAATATAAAAAGAAGCTGGGTAGTATACAAACTAGATTCATAGCCTCACTTATGTAGTCAGGACAAAAGTAACGCTATTTCCTTTAGACAACTGTATTTTGTCATCTTTATGATGCATTCATATCGATTACTTAATTAGGAAAATTAGAATAATGTTTCTTTAAATATAAGATTAATATCATAATACTTCAGAAACATACTGTATAATGATATACTCACTTTGAGTTTTATCAAAGAATTTTGTACTCTCCAGTGATCAAATCTTTCCTAAGCATAACAACCTTAATCATGCTATTATGAGAAGAAATCTCCTGCACTTCTTCCTCCCTCATGCTGAATCCCAACGTTCTTCCACGGCTGGTCTGAGCCCCTGCCTTGCTCTCAGCTCCAATGTACTTGGCTATTACCATTACTAAGCACTTACTCCTTATACACTGAATATAATTGGCTGTCCCTTTATTATCTTTTCCACAGAGTAAGTTCCTTAGTGTTGTGCAGCCTTCATCATATTTATGCCTCTCCTTCTCTCCCTCCTCCCCTTCCCTCCACCCTTCATTTTCACACTGTTCCTTGACAAAATAATTTTGAATAAATATTTATTAAATGGATAAATTAAAGGAATTCTTTTACTTTTATTTCAATATCTGAATGAACACATCTGAGGCTTTTTCTACTCCTTTTTCTTCAGCACTATAAACTCTTCCCCCCTTTTTTTTAGATATATCCTATTTCAATCCTATGCTTCATTTTTGCCCCTGAATTCCCTTCAACCTATTTCTTTACGAATTTCACCACCTAAGACATTAACTCAATTAAACTCCCATTCCATTTAAGAATAGAGATCCAGAGCGATTTTACCTATGGGAAACTGTAACTTCCGTAAGAAAGACTTCCCTGCATCAGCCTCCATCGTCTGCCATCATATTCTCCTTTCTGCTACGTGTGCTCGCAAATAACCGTTCCCTATCTATCTATCTATCTATCTATCTATCTATCTATGACAGGGTCTTGCTCTGTTACCCACGCTGGAGTGCAGTGGTGAGATCATGGCTCACTGTGGCCTTGATCTCTTGGACTCAACTGATCCTCCCACCTCAGTTGTGTGTTGTTTTTAGTAGAGACAACGTCTCCCTATGTTGCCCAGGCTGGTCTCAGACTCCTGAGCTCAAGCTATCTGCCCCTCTTGGCCTCCCAAAGTGCTGGGATTACAGGCATGAGCCACTGCATCCAGCCTCTGTACTCTTCTTTAATAAGAGCTTATTTCCATTCATTTTTGTACATGTATGATTATTTGAATAGTGTTGCCTCCCCTACAAAGCCATAAGCTCCCCTGTGGTCTGAAAACATATCTATTTTGCTATCCTATTCCTACCTTAGCACATAATACCCAGGGTAGGGCAGGTACTTATGAAAAAAATGTATCTAATATTGATGAATGTTGGAATAGTTTACATAGATATACTTTGATTTTCTCAGTAGATATGAAAATAAATCCCCTTGTTCTCCTTGGTTAAGTTTTTATTCACATTGAAATTAATACATCTCTTCTCTAGAATTCTGTTTTGTATATGGTCTACAAACTGGATTGCTACAGAAAAACTCTACAAAGCTGATGATGAATATGCAAACAAGAGGGGGAAACCCTCTCATCTTCCTCCCACTGGGGGAAACTAAAGCACAAAGGTCATTTAGCAAATGAATCTCCAAGTGGAAAAATATAATTATAAGGAGTTTAGTAAAACTTTCTACTTGGAAATAAAAATTACAGA
The DNA here is from genome assembly GCF_047675955.1 of Chlorocebus sabaeus. Classification (NCBI taxonomy): domain Eukaryota; kingdom Metazoa; phylum Chordata; class Mammalia; order Primates; family Cercopithecidae; genus Chlorocebus; species Chlorocebus sabaeus. The sequence continues at coordinate 37,691,627 of NC_132917.1, read as the reverse complement.
GAACTAGCCTGGGTAGAAATCTTTCTTGCTGTGTCTTCCTCTGGCTATCTTTTCTAGAAGAAAAGCCTGGAAAAGAGAAGCCTTCGGAATAAATGAAGAATTCAAAGGATTTTGATGTCAAAGTACTATACTGACATTCAGAGAGATGGCAGGTAGGGGCTTTTGCAAGAACACGTTTTGACATCGAGTAAGAGTCAAGGTGAGGCATAAAAATAACAATTTGACATTCTGTCTATTTAGTTGTTGTGATGAAAAATTTCAAAAATATACAAAAAAGTATAGATGACAGAATAATGAACCACCATGTAATCATCATTCAGCTCAGACAATTATCAAACAGAGTTTTTAACAAGGTTAATCTTGTTTCATCATGATACATTTGGAAAAACATTAAAATCTGCAAGTTTATTCTTTGTGATCCCTGGAGTTCTACATTATAGAAGTAAGATGTGTTACTTTAACTGTGGTTGACAATTGCTGAAGACACTTGTCCTCTGCCTGTTGTTGCTCAAACACTGCCACTACATTTCTTGTCTTTCTATGTTTTATGAAGTTAAAAGATGAAATTTAAGTTTTTTCGGTTACCTATTCTAATATACTCAAATATTTCTGAAGGACATATACTTTAGTCCTAAAATGCCTTTCTGTTCTGAGACTGCACATTTTTTTGTACCATAACATATTAAAATAGATTAAACATATTGGTTTTAGCTAAGATAATTTAGCTTTAATTAAAATTCACTAGTGATTTACTATAGATCTTTTGTTTATTATACTTTAAGTTCTGGGATACATGTGCAGAACATGCAGGTTTGTTACATAGGGATACACGTGCCATGGTGGTTTTCTGCACCCATCAACCCTACATCTACATTAGGTATTTCTCCTAATGCAATCCCTCCCCTAGCTTCCCACATCCCAATAGGCCCTGCTATGTGATGTTCCCCTCCCTGTGTCAATGTGTTCTCATTGTTCAACCGCCACTTATGAGTGAGAACATGCAGTATTTGGTTTTCTGTTCTTGTGTTAGTTTGCTAAGAATGATGGTTTCCAGCTTCATCCATGCCCCTGCAAAGGACATGAACTCATCCTTTTTTATGGCTGCATGATTTACTATAGATCTTAATTGCTACTTGAGAATAATCTTTACAAAATGCTTACCAATATTAGCATAATGTTTCTTTTCTTGTGTGTTTGTAGATAGTTCATACATGTCTCCATAAGCACGAGCAAATCGCCACATAAACTCTATTTCATCTCTAAACTGAAAAGAAAGATGGAGTTGCCTGTTAAATTAACTTGGTAACTTGTCTATTCTATTCTTGTTTTCTACTGCAACTTTGAGAAAACTTAGGCAGCTAAACTTGTATTTATATATTATTGAATCTATGTATATGCATAATTCAGTGTGAAACATTTTTAATCCAAATACTCATGGCTAAGAAATATGACCTAATGTAGTGTTACATTTGGATCTTAAAACCAATTAATATTATCCAGACACTAGCTCCATCTATGCAGAGGAGAGATTTGATAGGCAGCAAAATCTAGAAATTCTTCCTGAGCTGTCATATCCTTTTCTTTTTTTCCTTTCCAAGTTATCTATTATCAATATAATGAGCATCTCAGTTAATATCTGTAAGTTGAAAATGCATATACTCAAAAGAGCAGTCAGTTTTTTTTACTTAAATTACCTAAATATAATCCTGGAGATCTATCAAGTTTTAGACAATGTGTTTAGAGTTGCTAAATCCTCAGAGAAATAGAGATTTATTTCTCCATGGGACACTGCAAACTCTTTTAATTTTAATTTTAATTTTTTTTTTTTAGTGGTGGTGGTGAGAGCTCTGGACAGGCTTTTCTTATTCAGACCCAACATTAAACACTGCAAAATTAACAAATGACCATTGGTAGAAATAGCTTTAAATACCCATAGCTGTCTCAAAATATTTGTTAAATATATAAATTAGTAAAAAAAAAAAATCAAATAAAGGTAAATCTGCATAATTATAGCTCTGGTTCTCATTTTTACGACCTTAGAGTCTAATAAACTTTTATGTTTACTTTTTTAAAATTTTAGTCATTTTAAATAAGAAATAACATAAATTTAAAACAATTTTAGTCATTTTATAGAGAAATTTTACATCAATCATTTAGCTTGTGGGAAGGAACCATGACACAATTATTGTAGTCATAACTGAATGAGATGGTGGATTAAATAAAAAAATGAAACTATACGAAGTGCCATTGTCATGTCTCTTACCTTTTCTTTGTGGTCACAAAGTAGTTCAAAACTCTCCGACTTGCCAGACTCGCTCATACGTAAATGATCTACCTTCTGAAGAAGGACATCTAAATTTAATTCCTCTACAAGTGCGTTAAATGCCTTAGGGACTGGAAAACTCTGTTCTTCTGTGTCAGTATTAGCTGTAATATACCTAAAATTGCAGAAATAATCATCAACTCCTTTGAAAGTTATGTATAACAGCCAGAGCAATCCTTTTAAAATGCAAGTCAAATCATGCCCCTCTTATGCTTGAAACTCTGCAGTGGCACCCACTTTCACTCAGAAAAAGCTCTAGTCCTAACAGAAGTTTACAAGTCCCTGCGCAATTTGCCCTCGATCCCATTACCTCTTTTCTCTCATTTCCTACCACTCTTCTCACTCATTCAAATCCACACAGGTCACCTAACTGTTCCTTCAATATTCTAAGCACGTGCCTACCTCGGAACCTCCACTTGCCGTTCCCTCTAATGAAATGCTGTTCCCTTAGACAGCCACATAACTCACTCCTTCAAGTCTCTGCTCCAATTTCATTTTCTCAATGTGGCTCATCCAGACCACTCTAGTACCGCAATCCCCATATTCCCTTCATCTCTAACCTCCCTTATCATACTTTTTCTTTTCCCCCACAGCATGTATTACCTTCTAACACACTGTGTAATTTACTAATTTACTACATGTGCTGTTTGTCAGCATCCTCCCCAGTAGAATGCAAGCTCCCTGAAGGGTAAGTTCATTAATTGATGTATCAAGTGCCTAGAACAGCACTGTTCACTGAATGTTGCCGAATGGATGATACAGAGTTGGAGGAACTCAGCAGGCACTCAAAATTGTGAGTGTGTAAACTCACACAAACACATATTTATAGTTCAAGATGATGTTCTAAATTTAAATTTTACCTTGGTTTTTAAAAATTAATACTATCGCCCATATTTCATTTTCCAGCAAACAATGCAAACAACTTTTTTTTATTAATTCAGACTCTGTTCTAAAAAGGTTTTAAGGAGGTATACAAGGATATATAACATATAAGAGAATAAATTAGAAGTAGTGAAAAAAGAGAAAGGCCAAATGTGAATGAAGTCAATATAAAACACACACAAATTTTAGACAGCTATATCTTTGCTACGAAGGACACAAATGTTCTTCATTTTCTAGCAGCCAATGCAGTTTCACAACTTGCAGCTCCCATTAGATAGAAACAAACAAAAATACTGACAAAGCAAGTTCTTAAATTTCTTTCATATGCCTTATAAAGAAGACCCTGTATGAACTGATCTCCCACTTCTTCAATAACATTCTTTACTAATGGAAACTCTACTCTTCCAATTGCTCAAACCAAAAATCTTGGAATCATCCTTGATGCTTCTTTTTTTCTTTCTCTTAAGCAATACCCAGTCTGTTAGCAAATCCTGTTGGTTCTATCTTCAAAATACATCCAGAATCTAGCCACTTCTACTCACCTCTCCGCACTACCACCTTAGTCTAAGTTTCCATTATCTCATCTGGATTACTGCAATGACCCCTTATCACACCTCTTTGCTTTAATCCTTGACCCTTATATTCTATTCTCAACACAGTAGTAAGAATAACTTAGATCATGTCACTCCTTTGCTCAAAACTCTCCAACAGATGCCCAAGTCAGAGTGAAAACCTAAGCCCTTTCAGTAGTCTACAAGACCTAACAGAATCTGGTCCAAAACCTCTGGCCTTATCGTCTATCACTTTCCTGCTTGCTCACAGCATTCCAGAAACTCTAACTAATCCTTGATATTCCTTGAACATATCAGTCATGTTCCTGCTTTAAACCCTTTGTATTTTCTTTTTCTTCTGGCTGGTATGTTCTCCAGATATTCATATAGTTTACTTCTTTGCATATTTCATATCTTTGTTCAAATGTAATCCTATTATTGCAGATGTTATTATTTATACAAAAACAAAAAATCTATAAATTATGATTAATAGGAGAGTTTACCAAATTGGCTGAATATAAGATTAACTTATGAAAGTCAGTTTAATTTCTACATATCAGCAAAAAACTACAAACATAATTACATAAAACATTCCATTTGCAATGACCTCAGAGAATATCAAATGGCTAGGAATAAATCTAACAAAAGATATATGAAAATTCGATGGAGAAAATTATAAAAGCATATTAAAAGATGTTTATAAAATGACCTAAGTTCATGGAGAAATATATCATGTTCATGGTTTAGAAGACCTAATATCATAAATATGTAAATTCTTTCCAGGTTAATCTATAGATTCAGTGCAATTCAAACTTTATAAGCCTAATAGGAGTTTTCATAGAATTAAATAAGATGATTCTAAAAATTATATGAAAAAGCAAAGAGCCCACTCTTAAAGAAAGGGAACAAGGGGAGAAGACTTACCCCACTAGATATTAGGACCTACTATGAAGCTATAATAATTGAAGACAGTGTGGTACTGGTACAGGAATAGATGAGTGAATGATGAAACAGAACAGAGCCTAGAAACAGACCCACATGTATACGAAAATGTGGTACATGGGAGAGTTGGCATGTAAGATTAGTAGGAAATTCTGGCATTCAGCTGGGAAAAATGGTTATTTCTATGGAAAAAGATGAAATTGAAACTCTACCTTCTATTTTTAAAAAACATAACTCTGGATAGTATAAGAAAATATTATATATTTTAAAAATCTAGTACAAAATACAGATGAATATATTTTAGTCCTTGGGGTAAGACATATGAAATAGACATTATGGATCATCTATTCAGAATTAAGGGTCGAGAAATAAATTCTTAAAATTATAATCAGTTTATTTTGATAAGAGTGCCAAGACAATTTAGTAGAGGAAACAATACTCTTCAACAAATAGTGCTAGAACAAATGGATAAGCAAACGCAAAAAATGAACTCTCACTTCCTACCATATATAAAAATTAACTCAAAATGTATCAAACCTAAGTGTAAAAACCAAAACTATAAAACGTTTGACAACGTTTCATATGTATACGTTTTCGTTCTCATAAGAAAACACAGGAGCAAATATTTGTGATCTTGGATTAGGCAATGGTTTCTTAGACATGACATCACAAGCACACGTGACAAAAGAAAAAAATGTATAAATTAGACTTTATCAAAATGAAAAACTTAGGTGCTTCAAAAGACACCATTAAAAAAGTGAAAAGATAACCCACAGAATAGAAGAAAATACGTTATGAAACATGTATCTGATAAGAGACTTGTATACAAAATATATATAAAATAATTCAACAATAAAAAGACAAATAATTCAATTTAAAAATGGGCAACTCTGTAAATAAATTAAAAACCACCAAATTAAATAATTTAAAAGATGGACCTTTATGGTAACAAATAATATATAGCTTTTATAAAGGTACAAAGCTATTATCTTTATGTTATTCTTTATAATAACAAAAACTCAAATGTTGCTATAGCCATTAAATGAATTACATCAGAATTATGTATCTACTCCAACTTGTTCTCTATCTCTTGCTCTTATTCTGTCTCTCCCATGCACACATAGAATAGTTTTATTGTGAAATCTGCCATATATCCAAAGAATTAGGCTTATTCAAATTCTTCTAAAGAATTACTAAAGATGGAATGCCCCTCAGGTTTATTTTATAAAACTAATATAACTGACATAAAAACCAAACATGGATATAACAAAAAATAAAAATTATAGGCCAATCTTACACATAAACATAAATGCAAAAATCCTCAATAAAATATCAATCGAGCAATTGCAACAAACATAAAATTATGTATTACAGCCAAATTGAGATTATACTAGAAATTACAAGCACCGTTTGACATTAGACAATTTCTCCAGCGCAACAGATGAGACCTATCTGATCATTTCAGTCACTGCCAAAAAAATTTCTTTTCCAATAAATTCCAACACCACTTCAGGACAAAAGAAATACCAAAACCTTAAACAAGAAATAGAAGGGAGCCAGGTGTGGTATATATATTCCCAGCACTTCAGGAGGCAGGAACATCACTTGAGCCCAGGAGTCCAAAACCAGCCAGGGCAAAACGGCAAAACACTGTCTCTTCAAAAAATAAAAAAATTAGCTGGGTTCAGTGGCCCACACCTGTAGTCCCAACTACTCAGGAGGGCGAGGTGAGAGGATTGCTTGAGCATAGAAAGTCGAAGCTGCAGTAATCTATGATTGTGCCACTGCACTCCAGCATGGGAGAGCAAGAAACTGTTGGAAAGGGAAAGGGAAAGGAAATGGGAAAGAGAAAGGAAGGAAAGAAAGAGAAAGCAAGGAAGTAAGCAGGAGAGAAAAAAAAAAAAGAAAGAAAACATAGGAAGGGAGGGAGGGAGGGGCCTTTCAAATCTGAAAAAGGCTATGAACTAAAAACAGCAATACATTTCACACTTAATTATGAAACATTAGAAGCAGTCTCTTCAAAATCAAGAATAGAAAAAGATGTCCAATATTGCTTTTCTATTCGACATTGTACTGGAGGTCTTCTTGGAACAATATTAAAAGAAAAGCAAAAAATTATAATTGGAAAGAAGAAACAATCTTATTTTTTGAAGATTATTCAATAGAGGACCTAACAAAATTTACATATAAGTAATTAGAACTAATTAAGATTTATAATCAATCTTCCAAAATCAACTGTGTTCTTATACTCTATAAAACAAGAAAACAAAATTTTATAAAAATACAGCATTTATAATAGCAAAAATACAAGATACCTATGAAAAAAATTCACAGAAGTTTTAAAATGACTTTTCTGGAGAAAATTACAAAATAATATCTGAGAACATTAAATAATACCTAAGTAAATGGAAAACAATATATTCTTGGATAGGAAAATTTAATTAAAACAATTTCATAAGGCTCCACATTAATGAGTACTTTTAATGCAATTCTAAGAAAAATTCCAATGGAATTTTCTATGGAACAGACCTGACCCTAAAATTAATATGGAAAGGCAAGTGCAAGAAGAGCCAAGACAAGTCTGAAGAAACAATATCAGGACTGCAGTATAAAGGATAAAGCTAAAGAAATTGGGTCAATGTGGTATTGGCATAGCACCAGGCAAACTGGGCAACAAAACAAAAGAGAACATGTAGGCTAGTCTCTTCCCACATTAAAAAAAAACCAGCTGTGGGAAAATTGGTTTCCTACTTTGAACGGGGATCTTCTATTTAAAACTGGGTATTTCTCAGAAAATTATGATAAAGTTCTGAAAGAGAATTTTAAAAATAGGACATATCCATGCATCATTGGGAAAATTTGACTGTATTTATTAACTTTGGGTTAGAAATTAGATTTGTGGTACCCACCCCTCCTCCCAAAAGCATTTCATAGATTATCTGATGTCAAACCTAGAATTTTCTAATAGCCTTTCAGCAGGTCTAGAGAAGTTCATCTTAAGATGTCAAATTTGTTTACAAACATTTGTTCTACACATACTTTTCTGGTCCTTTCTTCTGTTCTAAATTTTCATAAAAACCATGCCTATCCCTTCAACTCTGCATGATCAACTGTTTATTTCAATAGCAACAATAGCATCTCTGAAAGCATAGTTGCATTATTTAGGGAGAAAATGACATTATTTACTGTGAAAATAAAAGTGTATTTACAGAAGTACATCAGGAATGAGTTACATTGAAAGAGGTCCTCATTTCCCCATGAAAACACCAAGTAAACAATAACAGACTTTCTCTTTTTTTTGAGACAGAGTCTCGCTTTGTCACCGAGGCTACAGTGCAGTGGCGTGATCACGGCTTGCTGCTGCCTACGCCTCCGGGTTCAAGCGATTCTTCTGCCTCAGCCTCCCGAGTAGCTGGGATTACAGGTGCCTGCCACTGTGCCCAGCTAATTTTTTTGTATTTTTAGTAGAGACCAGGTTTCACCATGTTGGCTAGGCTGGTCTCAAACACCTGACCTCAAGTGATCTGCCCACCTCGTCCTCCCAAAGTGCTGGGATTACAGGCATGAGCCACTGCCTGGCCTTGAGGCACTGCACCTAGCCTAACAACAGACTTTCTGAAGTATCTTTGTGGGAGACCTAGAAACTATCACATACAACATGTCCTGAAATTTTATGTCATCTAGAGCTTTGGTAAGTATGAGGGGACTTCAAAAAAGTTCATGGAAAAAAGGAATTAAAAGATAAAAATATAATACATAAACTTTATTTCTCAGCACATAATTCATTAAGGTCAAGACAATTTTGTAAGTGAAGATACCAGCCATTTAGTCCATCTCTAAAGAACTGAGGGTCCTGGAAATTGAACCATATCAATGTTGTCTTTTGTACATTATTAACTGAAGAAAAATTGGTGCTTTAAAAAAAATTTTTTTTTAAGATTAGGAAACAAAAGTTGAAAAGAGTCAAATCCAATGAGGACTCTAAGGTGCAAGCCTAATGATTTCCCACCAAAAGAAACTCTTGCAAAATTGCCCTTGTTTGATGAGAGGAATGAGCAGGAGTATCATCATGGTGGAGAATACTCTGATGACGCTTTTCCCAGAATTTTCCTACTAAAGCTTTGACTAACTTTCTCAAAACACTTTCATAATAAGTAGATGTCATCATTCTTTGGTCTTCCAGAAAGTCAACAAGCAAAATACCTTGAGCATCTAAAAATCTGTTGCCCTAACATTGCTCTTCACCATTCTGCTTTTGCTTTGACTGGACCACTTTCACCTCTTGGTAGCCATTGCTTTGATTGTACTTTGTCTTCAGGATTGGACTGGGAAGGCCATGTTTCATCTCCTGTTATGATTCCTTAAAGAAATGCTTCAAGATCTTCATCCTACTTGTTAAAAATTTCTCTTGAAAGCTCTGTTCTTGTCTGCAGCTGATCTGATGCAACAGTTTTAGCACCCATTCAATGGAAAGTTTGTTTAATTTTTTAGTCAGAATAGTATAAAGAGAACCAATAGAGATGTCTATGGTACTAGCTATTATTTCTGCTGTTAATCATTGGTTTTCTTCAATTAGAGGACACAAACAAAATTAATTTTTTCCTTGCAAATTGATGTGGATGTGCCTCTGTGGGCTACATCACTTCATCCCTTCTTCAAATGAGTTCTCCATTTAGCTTATTTCTATTGGGCACTGTCCCCATAAACTTTTTGTAAAGCATCAATGATTTCACCATTCTTCCACCCAAGCTTCACCATAAATTTGATGTTTGTTCTTACTTCAATTTTAGTAGAACGCATGTTGCTCTGATAGGGGCTCTTTTCAAACTAATGTTTTATCCTTCTTAGTGTCTCAAACTAGATCCTTTTCAAATATATTATGGTGAGTTAGCATAAGCTTATTTTGGTGCAAAAAACTGTGAAACAAGTGAGTAGCTTCTTCATAATATTCATTTTCTATGGACTTTTTGAAGACCCCTCATATGATAACCGAACTAAAAATTTACTGGAAGGGACCAACAGAAGACTGAAACAGGTAAAAAACAAACAACCAGGCAAACTTTAAGACAGGTCATTTGAAAATATTAGTTCTGAGGAAAAAAAAGAATAAAAAATGAAAAATAAAAGTAAATAGAGCCTAAAGGACTTATGAGGCCTCATGAAGCAGACATATACACATATTGTAGGGGTTCCAGAAGGAGGAGAGAGAGAAAGTGGCAGTAAGCTAATTTGAAGAAACAATGGCCAAAGCCCAAATCTAGGCAACACAATGAAATACAAATGCAAGAACTTTCTTTTCTTTTCTTTTCCTTTTCTTGAGACACAGTCTCGCTCTGTTGCCCAGGCTGGAGCACAGTGGCATGGTATCGGCTCACTGCAAGCTCTGCCTCCGGGGTTCATGCCATTCTCCTGCCTCAGCCTCCCGAGTAGCTGGGACTACAGGTGCCCGCCACCACGCCCAGCTAATCTTTGTATTTTTAGTAGAGACGGGGTTTCACTATGTAAGCCAGGATGGTCTCGATCTGACCTCCTGATCCACCCGCCTCGGCCTCCAAAAGTGCTGGGATTACAGGGGTGAGCCACTGCACCCGGCCACAAATGCAATAACTTAACAAACTCCAAGTGGGATAAACCCAAAGAGTTCCACACCAAGAACATCATAGTTGAAGTACTAAATGCTAAAGACAAAAAGAATCTCAAAAGCAGCAAAAGAAAAGCAACTCATTACATTTAAGGATTCCTCAATAAAATTATCAGTAGATTTCTCAGCAGAAACCTTGCAGGCCAGAAGGCAGTGGGATGATATATTTAAAGTGCTGAAAGAAAAGAGAAACCTGTCAACTGAGATTTCTATAAACAGCAAAACTGTCCTTTAAAAATGAGGGAGAAATTAAAATATTTCTAAATAAAAGCCGAGGAAGTTCATTATCACTAGAATTTCTCTACAATAAATGCTAAAAGGAGTCCTTCAAGTTGAAACAAAAAGGACCTTAGACAGTAACTTGAACCATACACAAATATAATATTATCTGGTAAAGGTAAAGACATGGGCAAATACAAAAACCAGAATTATTGTAAGATGGTTCATAACTCCACTTTTTATTCTTTTACATGATCTAAACAGAAAAGCATAAAGTAATTATGAATCTATATTAATGATTATACAACATAAAGATGTAATTTGTAATATCAACAAAATATATGAGTGGTGGAGTTGGAAAGGAGTAGAATTTTTGTACGCAATTAAAGTTAAGTTGGTATGAATTTAAAATATGTTGTTATAACTTTAGGATGCTATGAATAATCCCCATGGCAACCACAAAAAATATTTATAGACTATATGTGTAAAAAAAAAAAAAACAAAACAAAACTAAACACAAAGAGAGGCAACAAGGGAGAAAAACAAGGGACCAAAAAAATCTATGGCACATACAAAACCATAACAAAATGAAACTATAAGTCCTTTCCTATCTGTAATGACTTCAAATATAAATGGGATTAAATTCCTCAATCAAAAGATATATTGGCAGAATGGATTTTTAAAATTGGGATTTAACTATATGCTGTCTAAAAGAGACTAATTTTTGATGTAAAAACACACATGTTGAATGTGAAAGGACAGAAAAAGATGTTTCATGAAAATAGTAAACAAAAGAGAGTGGGAGTGGCTATACTATTAGAAAAAACAGACTTTAAGTCAAAAATTGTACAAGAGACAAAGAAAGCCTGACATAATAAAAGAGCCAATTCACCAAGAAGATATAACAATAATACTAAATGCACTCAACATCGTACTTCCTAAATATGTGAAGCAAACACTGACAGAATTGAAGAAATAGATAGCAACACAATAATAGTAAAAGTAAAATAATAATACCATAGTAATACCATTACTTTAATAATAAAGTAATAGTAAATGAATTCAATGACCCAATTTTAATAAAGGATATAACAACCAGGCAGATGATTAGTAAGGAAATAGAAGACTTAAACATCACTATAGACCTATAAACCTGCAGGACCTAACAACATATATAGACAATGCCACCCAATAATAACAGAATACACATTCTTCTCAAATGCATGTGGAATATTCTCCAAGTAGATAATATAATAGGCCAGAAATAAGTCTTAGTTAATTTACAAATATAGAAATTATACAAAGCATATTTTCTGGATCACAATAAAAATGAAACTAGAAATCAGCAGAAGAAAAACTGGAAAATCCATAAATATGTGAGAATTAAAAAACATACTTTTAAACAACCAATAGACCAAAGATGCAATCACAAGGCAAATAAGAAAACATCTTGCGTCAAATGAAAATGAAAACATAACACACCAAAAACTTATGGGATGTAGCAAAAGAGGTGAGAGGAGGAAAATTTATACCTGGAAATGCTTATATTAAAAGAAGGAAGATTTTTGTATAATGGACTCAACCAAAGAAACTCACGTGTATGAAGCCAAATTAATAAATCCAAGGGTATAGTAACAGAAGCATCTGGAGAAGCTCAGGCTTAACTGCCAACTATTAACCACAGATCAACGGTTTTCAAAATGTTTCATGGAGCCCTAGATTTGAAAAAAGATGCTTCCACGGTTCCAAGCAAGATGGCTAAATAGGAACACCTCCAGTCTGCAGCTCCCAGCGAGACCAACACAGAAGGCAGGTGATTTCTGCATTTCCACCTGAGGTAACCAGTTCATCTCATTGGGACTGGTTAGACAGTGGGTGCAGCCCACAGATGGTGAGCTGAAGAGAGTGGGGCGTTGCCTCACCCGGGAAGTGCAAGGGGTTGGGGAACTCCCTCCCCCAGCCAAGGGAAGCCATGAGGGACTGTGCCATGAGCAATGGTGCTATCCAGTCCGGATGCTATGCTTTTCCTATGGTTTTTGCAACCCGCAGACCAGGAGATTCCCTCGGGTGCTTACACCACCAGGGCCCTGGGTTTCAAGCACAAAACTGGGCAGCCATTTGAGCAGACACTGAGGTAGCTGTAGAAGTTTTTGTGTTGTTTTTTTTTTTTTCATACCCCAGTCGTACCTGGGGTGTGAACCCCAGAAAGACATAACTGTTCACTCCCCTGGGAAGGGGGCCAAAGCCAGGGAGTCAGGTGTTCTTGCTTGGGGGATCCCACCCCCATGGAGCCCAGCAAGCTAAGATCCACTGGCTGGAAATACCCACTGCCAGCACAGCAGTCTGAAGTCTACCTGGGACATTTGAGCTTGGTGGGGGAGGGGCATCTGCCATTACTGAGGCTTGAGCCCCGGTTTTCCCCAGACAGTGTAAACAAAGCCACCAAGAAGTTCGGACTGGGTGGAGCCCAGGGCAGTGCAGCAAAGCCACTGTAGTCAGACTGCCTCTCTAGATTCCTTCCCTCTGGGTGGGAAATCTCTGAAAGAAAAGTAGCAGCCCCAGTCAGGGGCTTATAGATAAAACTCCTATTACCTTGGGACAGAGCACCTGGGGAAAGTGGGGGCTGTGGGCACAGCTTCAGCAGACTTAAACGTTCCTGCCGGCTGGCTCTGAAGACAGCAGCAGATCTCCCACCACAGCACTCGAGCTCTGCTAAGGGAGAGATTGCCTCCTCAAGTAAGTCCCTGACCCTGGTGCCTCCTAACGAGGAGATATCTCCCAGCAGAGGTTGACAGATACAGATACCTCATACAGGAGAGCTCGTCAGCATCTGGCAGGTGCCTCTCTGGGACAAAGCTTCCAGAGGAAGGAGCAGGCAGCAATCTTTGCTGTTCTGCAGCCTCTGCTGGTGATATCCTAGCAAAGTGTCTGGAGTGGACATCCAGCAAACTCCAGCAGATCTGCAGAAGAGGGAGCTGACTGTTAGAAGGAAAACTAACAAACAGAAAGCAAAAACATCAAAATCAGCAAAAAAGACACCCATGCAAAACCCATCCTAAGGCCCTCACCATCAAAGATCAAAGGTAGATAAATCTACGAAGATGAGGAAGAACCAGTGCAAAAATGCTGAAAATTCCAAAATCCGGAATGCCTCTTCTCCTCCAAAGGATCACAACTCCTTGCCAGCAAGGGAACAAAGCTGGATGGAGAATGACTTTGATGAATTGACAAAAGTAGCCTTCAGAAGGTGGGTAATAACAAACTTCTCCGAGCTAAAGGAGCATGTCCTAACCCAATGCAAGGAAGCTAAGAACCTTGATAAAAGATTAGAGGAATTGCTAACTAGAATAACCAGTTTAGGGAAGAACATAAATGACCTGATGGAGTTGAAAAACACAGCACAAAAACTTCATGAAGCATACACAAGTATAATAACCAAATCAATCAAGCAGAAGAAAGGACATCAGATATTGCAAATTAACTTAATGAAATAAAGCGTAAAGACAAGATTAGAGAAAAAAGAATGCAAAGGAACAAACAAATCTTCCAAGAAACATGGGACTATATGAAAAGACAAAACCTATGTTTGATTGGTGTACCTGAAAGTGATGGGGAGAATGGAACCAAGTTGGAAAACATTCTTCAGGATATTATCCAGAACTCCCCAAACATAGCAAGACAGGCCAACACTAAAATTTGGAAAATACAGAGACCACCACAAAGATACTCCTTGAGAACAGCAACCCCAAGAAACATAATCATTTGATTCACCAAGCTTGAAACAAACAAAAAATGTTAAAGGCAGCCAGAGAGAAACGTCAGGTTACCAACAAAGGGAAGCCCATCAGACTAACAGGAGATCTCTCTGCAGAAACTCTACAAGCCAGAAGAGAGTGGCGGCTAATATTCAACATTCTTAAAAAAAGAATTTTCAACCCAGAATTTCATATTGAGCCAAACTAAGCTTCATAAGTGAAGGAGAAATAAAATCCTTCACAGACAAGCAAATGGTGAGGGATTTGGTAACCATCAGGCCTGCCTTACAAGAGTTCCTGAAGGAAGCACTAAATATGGAAAGGAAAAACCAGTACCAGCCACTGCAAAAACATACCAAAATACACAGACCAACGACACAATGAAGAAACTGCATCAACTAATGTGCAAAATAACCAGCTGGAATCATGATGACAGGATCAAATTCACACATAACAATATTAACCTTAAATGTAAATGGGCTAAGTGCCCCAATTAAAAGACACATATTAACCTTAAATGTAAATGGACTAAATTCCCTAATTAAAAGACACAGACTGGCAAATTGGATAAAGAATCAAGACCCACTGGTGTGCAGTATTCAGGAGACCCATATCATGTGCAAAGATACGCATAGGCTCAAAATAATGGGATGGAAGAATATTTATCAAGCAAATGTAAAGAAAAAAAAACAAAGAAAGAAAGAAGCAGGGATTGCAATCCTAGTCTCTGATAAAACAGACTTTAAACCAACAAAATAAAAAAATCAAGGTCATTACATAACGGTAAGGGGATTAGTGCAACAAGAAGAGCTAACTATTCTAAATATATATGCACCCAGTACAGGAGCACCCAGATTCATAAAGCAAGTTCTTAGAGAACTACAAAGAGACTTACATTCCCACACATTAACAGTGGGAGACTTTAAAACCCCACTGTCAATATTAGACAGATCAATGAGACAGAAAATTACCAAGGATATTCAGGACTTTAATCCAGCTCTGGATCAAGAGGACCTAATAGACATCTACAGAAATCTCCACCCCAAATCAACAGAATATACATTCTACTCAGCACCACATAGCATTTATTCAAATACTGACCGCATAATTGGAAGTAAAACACTAATCAGCAAATGTAAAAGAACAAAAATCACAACAAACAGTCTCTCAGACCACAGTGCAATCAAATTAGAACTCAAGATTAAAAAATTCACTCAAAACTGCACAACTACATGGAAATGGAAAAACGTGCTCCTGAATGACTACTGGGTAAATAACAAAATTAAGGCAGAAATAAATAAGTTCTTTGAAATCAATAAGAACAAAGATAAAACATATCAGAATCTCTGGGACACAGCTAAAGCAGTGATTAGAGGGAAATTTATAGCACTAAAGGCCCACAAGAGAAAGTGGGAAATATCTAAAATTGACACCTTAACATCACAATTAAAAGAACTAGAGCAGCAATAGCAAATAAATTCAAAACCTAGCACAAGATGAGAAATATCTAAGATCAGAGCAGAACTGAAGGAGATACAGACACGAAAAACCCTTCAAAAAACATCAATGAATCCAGGAGTTGGTTTTCTGAGAAGATCAACAAAATAGATAGACTACTAGCAAGACTAACAAAGAAGAAAAGAGAGAAGAATCAAATAGACACAATAAAACATGATAAAAGGGATATTACCACTGATCCCACAGAAATACAAACTACCATCAGAGAATACTATAAACACCTCTATGCAAATAAACTAGAAAATCTACAAGAAATGGATAAATTCCTGGACACACACACCCTCCCAAGACTAAACCAGGAAGAAGTCAAATCCCTGAATAGACCAATAACAAGTTCTGAAATTGAGGCAGTAATTAATAGCCTACCAACCATAAAAAGCCTGGGTCCAGACGGATTCACAGCCAAATTCTACCAGAGGTACAAAGAGGAGCTGGTACCATTCCTTCTGAAACTATTCCAAACAACAGAAAAAGAGGGACTCCTCCCTAACTCATTTTGTGAGGCCAGCATCATCCTGATACCAAAACCTGGCAGAGACACAACAAAAAAAGAAAATTTCAGTCCCAATATCCCTGATGAAGATCGATGCAAAAATCCTCAATAAAATACTGGCAAACCGAATCCAGCAACACATCAAATAGCTATCCACCACAATCAAGTCAGCTTCATCCCAAGGATGTGAGGCTGGTTCAACATATGCAAACCAATAAATGTAATCCATCACATAAACAGAACCTATGACAAATGAGAACCTATGAGATAATCTATTGATTATCTCAATAGATGCAGAAAAGGCCTTTGACAAAATTAAACAAGACTTCATGCTAAAAACATTCAATAAACTAGGAATTGATGGAACATATCTGAAAATAATATACTGAATAGGCAGAAGCTGGAAGCATTCCCTCTGAACCCAGCACAAGACAAGGATACCCTCTCTTAACCCAGCACAAGACAAGGATGCCCTCTCTTACCACTGCCATTCAACACAGTATTGGAAGTTCCGGTCAGGGCAATCAGGCAAGATAAATAAATAAAGGGTATTTAGATACAAAGAGAGGAAGTCAAATTGTCTCTGTTTGCAGATATCATAACTGTATATATAGAAAACCCTATCATCTCAGCCCCAAAACTCCTTAAGCTGATAAGCAACTTCAGCAAAGTCTCAGGATAAAAAATCACACGCATTCCTACAAACCAAAAATCACACGCATTCCTATAAACCAATAATAGAGAGCCAAATCATAAGTGAACTCCCATTCACATTTGCTACAAAGAGAATAAAAGGCCTAGGAATACAACTTAGAGGGGATGTGAGGGACTTCTTCAAGAAGAGCTACAAACCACTTCTCAAGGAAATAAGAGAGTACACAAACAAATGGAAAAATATTCTATGCTAATGGATAGGAAGAATCAATATTGTGAAAATGGCCATACTTCCCAAAATAATTTATAGATTCAATGCTATTCCCATCAAGCTACCATTGACTTTCTTCACAGAATTAGAAAAAACTACTTTAAATTTCATATGGAACCAAAAAAGAGCCCATATAGTCAAGACAATCCTAAACAAAAAGAACAAAGCTGGAGGCATCACACTACCTGACTTCAAACTATACTACAAGGCTACAGTAACCAAAACAGCATGGTACTGGTACCAAAACAGATATATAGACCAATGGAATAGAACAGAGGCCTCAGAAATAACACCACACACCTACAACCATCTGATCTTTGACAAACCTGACAAAAATAAGCAATGGGGAAAGGATTCCCTTTTTAATAAATGGTGTTGGGAAAACTGGCTAGCCATCCATATGCAGAAAACTGAAAATGGACCCCTTCCTTACATCTTATACAAAAATCAACTCAAGAAGGATCAAAGACTTAAATGTAAGACCTAAAGCCATAAAAACCCTAGAAGAAAACCTAGGCAATACCATTCAGCACATAGGCATGGGCAAAGACTTCACGACTAAAACACCAAAAGCAATTGCAACAAAAGCCAAAATAGACAAACTGGATCTAATTAAACTAAAGAACTTCTGCACATTAAAAGAAACTATCATCAGAGTGAACAGGCAACCTACAGAGTGGGAGAAAATTTCTGCAATCTATCCATCTGACAAAGGGCTAATATCAAGAATCTACAAGGAACTTAAATTTACAAGAAAAAACCAAACAACCCTATCAAAAAGTAGGTGAAGAATATGAACAGACACTTCTTAAAAGAAGACATTTATGCGGCCAACAAACATATGAAAAAAAGCTCATCATCACTGGTCGTTAGAGAAATGCAAATCAAAATCACAATAAGATACCATCTCATGCCAGTTAGAATGGTGATAATTAAAATGTCAGGAAACAACAGATGCTGGAGAGGATGTGGAGAAATAGGAACACTTTTACACTGTTGGTGGGAGTGTAAATTAGTTTAACCCTTGTGGAAGACAGTGTGGCAATTTCTCAAGGATCTAGAAACAGAAATATCATTTGACCCAGCAATCCCATTAATGGGTATATACCCAAAGGATTATAAAGCATTCTACTATACAGATATATGCATAGGTAGATATGTGCCATGGTGGTTTGCTGCACCCATCAACCCGTCATCTATGTTAGGTATTTGCAGGGACATGGGTGAAGCTGGAAACCATCATTCTCAGCAAACTAACACAGGAACAGAAAACCAAACACTGCATGTTCTCACTCGTGAGAGTTGAACAATGAGAACACATGGACACAGGGAGGGGAACATCACACACTGGGGGCCGTCAGGGGGTGGGGAACAAGGGGAGGGGTACCATTAGGACAAATACCTCCATCAGATCTCGTGAGACTTATTATCATGAGAATTGCACATGAAAGATTGCCCCCCACGATTTAATTACCTCCCCCTGGGTACCTCCCACAACATGTGGGAATTCTGGACATACAATTCAAGTTGAGATTTGGGTGGGGACACAGTCAAAGTATATCAATACAACATAAACAAAATGAAGGGAAAAACAACCCATGATCATCTCCATTGATGCAGAAGAAGCATTTGACAAAATTTATCACCTTTTTATGATAAAAGCACTCAACAAACTAGGAATAAAAATTAACTGCTTCAATATATTAAACGCCATATGTGAAAAGTCCACAGCTGACATCATAGTCAATGGTGAAAAGCTGAAAGCTTTCTTATTAAGATTAGAAACAAGACAAGGGTGCTCTTTATCACTTCTAGTCAACATAGTACTAAAAGTCCTAGCCAGTGCAACTAGGCAAGATGATGAAATAAAAGGCATCCAAATTAGGGAGAAACAAAGTTATCCTCTGATCACAGACAACACAATCTTATAGGTAGAAAAACCCTAAATATTTCACACACATACACAAAATAAGAATTAATAAAATTTAGCAAAGTTGCAGGATAGAAAATCAACACACAAAAATCAGGTGTTTTTCTATGTATTAACAATGAGCTACCTGGAAAGAATTATAAAAATACTTTCACTTATAATTGCATCAAAAGTATAAAATACTTAGAAATAAACTTAACTGAGATGAAAAACCTGTACACTGAAAACTACAAAACACTGCTGAAAGAATTTAAATAAGATACAAATAGAAAGACATCCTATGTTTGTGGATTTGAAAGTTTATAATGTTAAGATGTCAATCCTACCCAAAATAATCTACAGATGCAATGCAATCCCTCTGAAAATCCCAATATTTTTTGTAGAAATAGAAACATCTATCCTGAAATTCATTTGGAATTCCAAGACACCCCAAATGGCCAAAATTATCTTGAAAAATAAAAACAAAGTTGGAGGTCTCACACCTCCTGATTTTCAAACTTACTACAAAGCTACAGTAACCAAACAGTGTGGTACAGTGTGGTGTAAAGACAGATGTATAGGCTAGTGAAAGAAAATGGAAAGCCCAGAAGTCAACCACACATATATGATCACATGACTTTTGACAAAGGTTCCAAGACCATTTAAAGGAGAAAGGGTAATCTCTTCAACAAACGGTGTTGAGAAAACTGGATATTCACAAATAAAAGAATGAAGTAAGACCATTACTTAATATCACACACAAAAATTAACTCAAAATGCATCAAAGACCTAAATGTAAAACCTAAAGCTATAAAACTTTTAAAAGATAACGCAACAGTGGATTTGACAATGATTTATTGATTATGGCACTAAAAGCATAGTCAATAAAAGAAAAAATTGATAAATTAGACCTCAAAATCTAAAACTTCTATGAATCAAAGGACATAATCAACAAAAAGGCAACCCACACATCGGGAGAAAATATTTGCAAATTATATCTTTTTTAAAGTGTTAATATCCAAAATATATAAAGAACTCCTACAAATCAACAACAAAATAAAACCTGATTTTAAAAAAAATGGTCAAGAGACTTGAATTGGCATTTCTCCAAAGAAGATATACAAATAAGCAGCAGTCACACAAAAAGATGTTCAATGTCACTAACCATTAGGGATATTCAAATAAAAACCCACAATGAGATGCCACCTCATATCCATTAGGATGGCTACTATAACAAAACAAAACAAAATAATAAGTGTTGGCAAGGTAGCAGAGAAACTGGAATCCTTCTACATTCTTGGTGCAAATGTAAAATGGTGCAGCCACTATGGAAAACAATATGGTAGTTCCTCAAAAAATTAAAATATAATTACCATATGATACAATAATTCCACTTCTGGATATATACTCAAAAGAATCGAAAGCAAGGTTTCGAACAGATAGTTGCATACACATGTTCATAGACAGTGCATTATTCACAACAGTTAAACATGGAAGCACCCCAAATTGTCCACTGATGGATAAAGGATATGCAATTTGTGATATATACATATAGTGGAATATTATTCAGCCTTAAAAAGGAAGGACATTCTGACATATGCTAAAACACAGATGAACCTTGAGGACATTATACACTATGCTAAGCAAAATAAGCTGGTCACAAAATACCATATGATTCCCCTTATATGAAGTACTTGGAGTAGCCAAAATCATATATATAAAGTAGAGTGATGGTTGACAAGGGCTAGGGAGACAGCGGAGTAGAGAGTCCTAATCTAATGGGTGGAGAGTTTCAGTTTTGCAAGATGAAAAGAGTTGTGGAAACGGATGGTGGTGATGGCTGTACAACAATGTGAATGTACTTAATGTCACTGAAACACACATTTTAAAATGGTTAAGATGGTAAATTTTGTATTTATCACAATTTTTAAAAATAAAATCAAAAGACCATTTTTTAAGACACATGCTAAGAAGAAGAGAAAACCATAAAAGTAAAAATAACATCTTAGCCCCATGATACAAATTTGGGGGACATTTTATTAGGATAATTAGAAATAATGCAAATTCCTTTCCTCTATAAAATCTAATTGTATTCTAACTTAGATGTTTTCAATTGCTTACATGCATTTTCATTCATTAGCTACTTTGGTAAATACTTTATAATAGTCTTTGTTTAATACAATGGGAAAAAAATAAAAAACATTCATTTTTAAAAATAAAATTTTGGGAGACTAATATACATACTTTTTCCCGATTTCAGAATTCCTTGAATGCCCAGATTTGCACATACATGAATGTGTATTAAAATTACTTAGTTAAAATATCTGGTTTCGAAATATTCTACATATTCCGCTAAACATTTTTAACTTCTAATTTGATTCTTGTGTTAATAAAAACATCATCTGTCAGTGGAACATCGGGCACGAGAAATATAGCTAGCAAGGCTGATATGTATGAAAATGTGTGTACTGATGAATATAACTCTAGAGATTATGTAAGAATACTATTTCTAATGATTAGAGTATGATAAAAGGGGATACTAAACTCTCAAAGAATGTATTACTTTTAGAAGGTCCATACATCAAGGCTTGATGTTATTTTTAGACCACAAAAGTATTACAACAGTCACTCAGAAATCTGAGATTAGCCCATCTTTAAGCAGTAAATCTGAAAAAAGCTTGAAACAAAATCATCTTCCATACTCCAATAACATCAGTAAACTAACTTTCAAAAGTACAGCAATTAAATTTATACTGCAATGTAGGAATCTTTTTCAGAAAATGCAGTGAAGTTTGGTGAGGAAAGGGGAGTTATGAGAAATGAGTTCTACAGACTATGAAAGTGACTGGTGGGAAAACTATTTGAGGTGCCCTTCTAAGACAGGGTAAAGTCTGAGGTGACCTTATTTTAGGAATTTCAATAGGTGAAGATCTGTCTTCATCTTGAAACAAGACAGCAAAGTCTTCATCTTCAGATGGGCCTGAAGTTACTTCGTTTTGAAATGGGATAAAGCAACCAGAATTTTTATATGATGAAGAAAATCCAGCTTTATGGAGGAATGGGAAAGTTCCACTTTGAGAGGGATGCTGTTGAATCGTGATTGGAGAATGATCTGTGCTGTAACTTTCAGTATCAGGATGAAGGAAATCTTTTAAATCTTTACATAATTGGCCCCTTTGTTGAATATCGGTGGCAATTCCATTTTGTTGATCGGGAGAGGAAACATCACTTGCAAGAGAAAAGAAGGATGATGTGCTTTGTTGATAGGAGGCTGTATCAATAGTGTTCCCAAAGACTGGAGAAGTAGTGTTTGTTTCAAAATTCTTAAAATTTTTAGTGTTATATTCAGGAGCAGAGATGCTTATATGTTTTTTAGCATCAGTATTATTTGAGGTTTTAGAAAAGATTTCGATTTCTTTTAGATTAAACACATTCTGGCCACTTGCTTGAGGATCAAAAAAATTGGCACTCTTGTAATAGGAAACTATACTTAGTTTATGGGATGAGAAACGTCTCCTGCAGGACATAAAGCTACCAAAATTGTCTGAGGAAGATTTTAAATCAGTGAAGCTTGTGTCTTCTTCAGAATCAAAGTTAGCTCTACTTTGTTGCCGGTATGGGGAAGCATTTCTTTTTTGAAATCCAACAAATAAAGAACATCTTCTTTCAGAGAAAGATGGACTTGATAGAGATAATAACCTTCTCCTTGCTCTGGCTGAATTGACTTTACATGTTACAGGGGAATAAGACATTTTATGACCAAGAGATATATTTGGTTGTGAAATCGAAGAGGCTCCACGATGCTGGGCGTCTGTAGTAACTTGATCTTCTGGAGAACATCGCTGGAAGCTCTGGTCCTCTTTGCAGCAGCTAGAGTGAGAAAAGGGTCAAATGAGGAAAAAAAAAATAGGGAGAAGAGTGGACCTGCCAAGCCTCCTGAAGGATAATATCCACCTTTTGGTGTCTACCAGCTGGTACTGTTTCCATACCAAGACAGAAACAGCAGGGAATAAGAATAGGGGAGCTGAAGTTAATGGTCACACAGATGTACTCAAAAGAATACACGAGTCTAAAAGCTTATTTCTGCCTACATAGTACCTACCCACTCTATTAAACCTTGGGAAGAGAAGTTGATAAAATCAGGGAAGCAGGTAGAAAGATCAGGGGAAGCATATGCCAGGATACCAGAAAAAAAGATTCCCGAAGGAAAAGACAGAACTGGTTTTAAAAATAATAAACCAGGCCGGGCGCAGTGGCTCAGGGCTCTAATCCCAGCACTTTGGGAGGCTGAGGCAGGTGGATCACAAGGTCAGGAGATTGAGACCATCCTGGCTAACACAGTGAAACACTGTCTCTACTAAAAATATAAAAAAATTGGCCGGGCGTGGTGGTGGGCTCCTGTAGTCCCAGCTACTTGGGAGGCTGAGGCGGGAGAATGGCGTCAACCCAGAAGTCGGAGGTTGCAGTGAGCTGAGATCGCACCACTGCACTCCAGCCTGGGTGACAAGTGAGACTCCTTCTCAAAAAAAAAAAAAAAAAAAAAGTAATAAACCACAATATCTGTTTGAGACTACTAAACTACTGTATTTAAAGGAGTTAAGGAGAATAAACTTATATTCTGTTGACTAATTGTATTTTAAAATATTAACCATGGATGAAGCAGAATCTCTCTGGGGATAATGATTCAAGTAAATATCCGGACAGTCCAGGATATCCAGTTATTATGGGAAACTAAAGGAAGCACTAAAGGTTGGTTTATGAATATTTTCAATGTTCCTTTAGCATATGTTGAAGTTTTTTTCTAAGGCTTACCTTAAGCATTTTCCCATTTTGAATTTAATCCAAAGTAAGTCTCTCCCCTCCCTTCTAGGCCATCATCTTTAAGCCATAAATTGCCCTGTGTAGGTGGAACAGGTCAGAAGACTGAATGCTCAAGCTGCATATGGAGTTAACATGGTAACAACACAGAATGTGATGACAGCAGACTCTAGAATCTCATTACATCAGTTTATATTAGAACTGTTCTGTAGCTCAGCTTTCTCAGAAGTTGGAATTCACATGGCTGTGGAATGTGTTTCTACCTTCACTGTTCAAGGAGTTATCCAACAAATCCAGGGGTGGGAAAACAGCTGGATGAGGACAATAACGTATACGACACCTGCACAATCCTTTACCTTGGACCATCTCTCTCACCAGCTGCCTTCTACATCCCTGTCCTACTAACTCCTTCTTCTTTCAGTTGAACATTCTTTACCCCAGATTTTTGCATCCTTCAGTGATACGGAAAAGCAACTGTTAGAGACTTTGGCCTAAAGATACATTGAGAAGGGAAAAAAAAGTTTAATAAGTAGCACATGTCCTTGCCCCCACAAATGAAACAAGCCTCATCCACCTTAGCAGTAAAGTATGCCATCTGACTGCCTGGGCCATTTGTACAGATTACGGGGATACGCTGTGCCACTATTACTCCTCAGAACAACTGATACTCACCTAAAGGCAAGGTTAACAGAGTTATTAGAAAAGAAACACTATCGTTTCTTATCCAAACCAATTTGGGTTACTGTCCCCATAACAGGTATATGTGTATTTGTATAACTACCTATGACATGAAACACCCCCTCAAATACTTTCATTTACTGTGCAATCTACTGATCCTAAATACTACTACTGCCTCTAGCCTTTGCTCCCTTCCTAACACCCTACTCAGGAAACCCTTGAACAAATTCCTTTTAAGAGACCCAAAGCTCTCTCTAATGTTCAACATACGATGATCGGATTTGTAATTTGATTTTAGTTTACATACAAACTAATAAATTAATCTCTTACTGTTTCATGGATGCCGGCAGAAGACATGAGATTCCTGGGTTAGAGACAGAAGACTTACGTTACTTACAGCACAGCAAAGCAGCATGATCACCAGGACATTTATATTGGTTTTCCTGGGTCCCACACTGCCACAGGGGCAATGCAGAGGGCCCAAGGACACTTGCATTCACAGTGGATTGTGTTACAGGAAAGAAAGCTGAGTTTAAATGATCTACCACGTCTACAGTAAGTAGTAAGCAAACCTGCTAAACCTGCTCTTGGTCCTGAAGGGAAACAGTAACTCATTCTTCAAGGTTGCTCACCACAACCCTGAAAAATGGCCCACATAAAGAATGACCAGGGCCTTACATGCGTGGCTCATGTAGCAAGATGTCTGGGAGCACAAGAAGCCCAAGGAGGGCTGTCTGTCTCTGTAGCAATCTATTAAATTTTCCCTCGCTTGTGAGATTACTGTCTTTTGTTCCTAAGCCACACTAAGGTCTGATTGTCATTTTCCAAAAGGTTCTCTTCGGCACATTGCAAGAACAGAATATGTAATGCTTATAAAGTTTCTATAAGAAATTTTTGTTTGAAAAATTGGGCCAGCTTGTTGTTTAACACTCCCACCAATGGCCTCTAAAAGAAGCATCTGCTCACTGAGCTACCCCAAAGGAAATAATTATTTGTAACTAAATCTCAACATTGTTAATCACTGCTGCTCAGTGGAGGTAATAAAGAGGTCAGATCACTCCCCCGACCCTATTCAAGCAAATCTATGATTATCCAGACACAAAAAAAAGGTGTTTGGGTGTGGTGCATTTGGAGGATGAGGAAGAAGATCTAGATCTGCTCAGACATCAGAAAAGAAATATCATACCAGTACAGGTAATATCTAGAAGCTGTTTAATATTGTTCTATGTGAAGAACTTACCTAACCCTCTAAATGTCTGCAAATTGCCTCCTTTTGGCTTATTTTTGAGAGAACCAAAATTAGACTTAGCCCAAAAGCAAATAGTAACCCCTTATAATGACAAGCATCTAAAACATGTTCATCCTTCAATTCATTCCCAATTCTCTTTATTATCAATTCCATGACCCCAGGTACCTTCTGCTTTTATCATGCCCTATGGCCACCCAAACCTCCTCCTTTTCTACAACAGCCACTCTATTCTCACCAAGGTCAATATTCCATCATTATACTCACTATGCCCAATGAACCTTTTGTTTATCTCTAACCACAATTACCACTCATTAAAATGAAAAGTTCATCATGATTGCTCAGGTGGATATTAGAAAATATTAGAAAATATTTTAGAATAAAGCTTCTCAAATGTTAGGGTGTGTAAGAGTCATCCACAGAGCTTGTTAAAATGCAGATTCCTGAGCACTGCTCCCAGACATTCTGATTCGCTAGGTCCGAGGTATGTCCTGAGAATGTGCATTTCCCACACTCCCACAGGCAAGATGGGATGCTGATGTTGCTGGTCCACAGACCACAGTTTGAGTAGCTCTGTTCCAGAACATATGGGTCACTGACGACCCCCAGAGTCAAGGCAGAAGCATCTTTGGAGGTACCTCATAGCAGCTGCCTATCTAAGCTGGAGTCTAGAAAAGACAGTGAACAATACCAGGGCTGAATGTCCCCCTCCTGGAACCTAGATGACAAGTCTCTTCAGAGAATCTATATGACACATGGGGAGAAGTTGGAGGCACAGTGGACACTTCTAAAGGTGGGAGGGTGGGAGGAGGTAAGGGATGAGAAATTACCTAACGGGTACAATGTACACTATTTGGGTGATAGTTACACTAAAAGCTCATACTTTGCAAAACAGCCATGTAACAGAACTGCATTTTTACTCTCTAAATCTACAAAAATCAAAATTAAAAAAATAATTTCAAAAAATAAAATAAATTCACTAGACAGTAGTTACTAAAAGCATTCTAGTCAAGAATATAGAACAGGACACAATCAAGGGCTTGAAATGATGCAAAAACAAGCTGGAAGTAGTTTTGAAACAATGAAAACAAAAAGTATGCATTCTAGGTCAACAAGTACATCTGCATTCTAGCAACATTAGATAATTTGTTTTCTTCTCTATACTCTCCACATCCTCCGCCTTTTGCCTCTCTATCAAGCTCACCCTAAAAATCCCCAAATCTGGATCAACTCAACCACCAGGGTTCTTACTCTCATATATGAAATGGCAATAACTATTGAAAAACAGAATCATCCAACAGTGAAGACTGGTACGTAGTCTTGAATCTCAAATGGGGAAACCACCTCCTGGGTAATCCTTTTTTTTTTTTTTTTTTTTTTTTTTTTTTTTTTTTTAATGTAAAGACACTGATTTTTATTTTTTGAGAAACATGCCTTGAGTGACACATTTAAATGAGTTATTAGTATTTTTGATATAGAAAATTAAAACATTAGATGCCATGCTACTATTTGAATCATGCTCATATTTTTTATTTTATTTTTGAAAATTTTAAGTATTTGGCATGCCCTCAATGGTGGCAAATACTTGCTTCATGAAGGAAATTCAATTTCTAGGATCAGCCAAAGTTCTTCATGCTGGTGGCTCTTCACAGAATAAGTTGGTTGCTGCAATTTGGGCAGCACGAGACAAGATGCAACTATAAGGAGGCGAAACTGATTCCTTTTTGTGAGTGATCTACACACAGAACTGGAAGAATGTGGAATATTTAAATGCATTTATCTATTTAGGGACTGCTCCAAGGGAGGGAAATGAGTAATTTAATCTTCTAATGCCATAACCAAATATATATCATATTATTGAAAGATAATTAATTTGATTAAAATTCTCAACCTAACCACAAGCCATGTGTGGGCATCAACACATTCTTTGTCCATATTTACTGCATGTTGGGAAATGCACGTCCAGTGCTTCAGATAGTATCCTGGCACGGCTTCTGCTAGGGCAGTCAGGAGGCAGGCCGATCTCGTGCTCAGGAAACAAGTGGACAAAACTGTCAAACACAGCCATAGCCAGGCTCTCAAACTGACCAGGAGCCACAATATATTGAAAGGTGTTATTTATTAAAAATTGCTACATTTTGAGTAGTAACAGTGGGAGTCTGTGGTGTTCTTGCCCTGGGCTGCTCCAAGTCATTCACCAGCTTGGTCCATGAAGTGCTTCTACTAGAAGAATGGGGTTAGCCGTGGAAACTAGGAACTTCACTGCTGGAAAGGGTTGAGTTGCTTGAGAGCAGAGGGTGGAAAACTATGCCCAGCTGCCAGTGGAGGTGCTTCCAGCTCTCCTAGTCTAAGGCTATAACTCTGGTTGGGTCAAATGGCAAACCAGAGGACAACCAGGAATTTAACGGGGAGCTCCTGGAAATGAGGGAAGCATAGAGGGGCTGGGTAAGCTCTCCTCACATCCCGAGTGGACCTGGTGGCAATGGAAATGCACAGAGGGGGCAGAAGAGAGCCAGACAGGAGCAGGGGCTGGAGCAGACTGGAAAATTGCCTAAACCTTGAATGCACTGTCCAAACCACACATGGAGCTATCGGCAGATGGAGAAACCTTATCTGCTTGAGTTATCTGAGCCCAACTCTACCCAATAATTACCTGACTGACCTCTAAGCGATGCAGACCCAGGAGTGAATCCCAGGAAGTCAGGCTTAACAATAAAAAAAAGAGTTAAAAAAGAAAAGAAAAGAAAAGAAAAGCTGAAGAGAGACGTCAGTGACTGAACGCTGCAGAGGAGAAAGACTTTGCATATTTAGTCCAGATAAGTCACTAGAAAAACTAAAACAAGACACCCAAAACAACAGTTTCTTTTTGTTATTGTTTTTGTTTTTGTTTTGTTTTTTTAGGAAACACCAAGTAACAATCATAACCTTAGGGGTAAAAATCAGAATCCTGTGTTGCTATCCTGTATCATTCAAGTTGTCTAGTTTGGTTTTCATTCACAACAAAAATTACTAGTCAGGTATAGAAACAGGAAAGCATGACCCATACCCAGTTTTGTTTTTGTTTTTGTTTTTAAAAAAGCAGTCAATAGAAACTATCTTGGAGTAGGGGGCACAGATGAAAATCAGTCAATAGAAACTATCTCGGAGTAGGGGGCACAGTTGTTGGATTTAGTAAAAAAAAAAAAAAGACTTCAATGCAACAGTGACAAATATGTTCACAGACTAAAGAAATCCATATTTAATAATAAAAGGAAAAGGTGATGACAATGACTCAATGTAAGAAAAGGCATAGAACCCATAAGAAGTCACTGGATGGAAATGAACATACAATATGAAATGAAAATTCACAAGCGGGGCTCCACGGCAGATTTGTTATGACCGAGGGAACTACACATTGGAAAGATCAATTATCCAAGCTGAAGAACAGAAAGAAAAACGTTAAGGGAAAAGGAACAGAATCTCAAATATCTGTGGGAAAATATCAAGCATAACAATGTATTTGCAATGGGAGTTTGAAAAGGAGAGGAGAGTCCAGCCTGGCCAACATAGTGAAAGCCTGTCTCTACTAAAAAAAAACAAAAATTAGCTGAGCATGGTGGCATGTGCCTGTAGTCCCAGCTACTCGGGAGGCTGAGGCAGGAGAATTTCTTGAATGCAGGAGGCGGAGGATGCAGTGAGCCGAGATCGCACAAATGCACTCTAGCCTGGGTGACAGAGCGAGACTGCATTAAAAACAAAACAAAACAAAAACAAAAACAAAACAAAAACAAACAAACAAAAACCAAAGGAGGAGAGGAGACAAATTTTTTTAAAAAGTTGAAGAAATAATAGCCGAAAACTTCCCAAATATAAAGAAAAAAGTTGTAGATTCAAGCTTAGTGAACTTCAAATAGGAGAAGACCAACACCAAGACAGGACAATTACATTACTGAAAAACAGGGAAAATCTGGAAAGCAAGAGAAAAAAACCACAGAACACTCATCCTGAACAGGAAATCAAGACAACTGATGTCTGATTTATATGAAACAATGGAGGCTAGAAGACAACAGAGTGACATGTTACAAGTGAAAAAAACTTCCAAACAAGAATTCGATATCCAACAAAACTACCTCTCCAAAAATGAGAGCAAAAGAAAGACATTCCCAGGTAAATAAAGGCTGAATGAATTTATTCCTATCAGACCTGTCTTACAAGAAACAGTGAAAGAAGTCTTCAGGCTGGAAGTATATGACGTAGATGGCAATTTGAATTCACAGGAAGAGATGGAGAGCCCTGGGAACAGTAAATATGAGTGAGGGTAACTATGTAATACTGTATAAATACATTTTTATTCTCCTGTGATCCTGAGAGGTTGGTTTATTACTTGTTTAAGGATTATAGCTCTTTCTTCCTTTTTATTTGTAAACATTTATGGAGTACATGTGCAATTTTATGACATGCATAAATTGCATAGTGGTCAGGTCAGGGCTTTTTAGAATATCCATCACCCAAATTACATACCTTGTACCCATTAACCCATTTGTCATCACCCTCCCCACTCCCACTTTCTCACCCTTCTGAGTTTCCTTATCTATCATTTCATTCTCTACATCCATACGAACACATTTTTTAGCACCCACTTATGAGGTGAACATGTGATGTTTGTCTTCCTGTGCCTGGCTTGTTTCATTCAAGATAACGGCCTCAAGTTGAATCCATGTTGCTGCAACTGACATAATTTCATTCTTTTTTAAGGATGAAGAGTATTACATTGTATATATATACCACATTTTTAAATCCAATTATCCATTAATAGACACATTGATTGTGAAGTGTCACTATTCACAACAGTGCTATTGTGAATAGTGCTGCAATAAACATATGAGTGCAAGTATCATTTTGATATTGATTTCTGATATTGCTGGATCAAATGGTAGTTCTATCTTTAGTTCTTTGAGACATCTCCAAACTGTTTTTCCCTGTTATAATTTTTAAAAGACATAATTGTATAAATTAACAGTTGTTTAACACTGCTGTTGGATTTATAACATGCCTATGAAATATATACACGACAGTATGAGCAAAAAATGGGGACAATCGGGCTGTACTGGAGTGTGGTTTCTTTTTTTTTTTTTTTTTTTTTTTTTTTTGTTTTTTTTTTTTTTTTATTTTTTTTTATTTTTTTTAAATTTATTTATTATTATTAAACTTCAAGTTGTAGGGTACATGTGCACAACGTGCAGGTTTGCTACATATGTATACTTGTGCCATGTTGGTGTGCTGCACCCATCAACTCGTCATTTACATCAGGTATAACTCCCAATGCAATCCCTCCCCCCTCCCCCCTCCCCATGATAGACCCCAGTGTGTGATGTTCCCCTTCCCGAGTCCAAGTGATCTCATTGTTCAGTTCCCACCTACGAGTGAGAACATGCGGTGTTTGGTTTTCTGTTCTTGTGATACTTTGCTAAGAATGATGGTTTCCAGCTGCATCCATGTCCCTACAAAGGACACAAACTCATCCTTTTTTATGGCTGCATAGTATTCCATGGTGTATATGTGCCACATTTTCTTAATCCAATCTATCACTGATGGACATTTGGGTTGATTCCAAGTCTTTGCTATTGTGAATAGTGCTGCAATAAACATACGTGTGCATGTGTCCTTATAGCAGCATAATTTATAATCCTTTGGGTATATACCCAGTAATGGGATGGCTGGGTCATATGGTACATCTAGTTCTAGATCCTTGAGGAATCGCCATACTGTTTTCCATAATGGTTGAACTAGTTTACAATCCCACCAACAGTGTAAAAGTGTTCCTATTTCTCCACATCCTCTCCAGCACCTGTTGTTTCCTGACTTTTTAATGATCGCCATTCTAACTGGTGTGAGATGGTATCTCATTGTGGTTTTGATTTGCATTTCTCTGATGGCCAGTGATGATGAGCATTTTTTCATGTGTCTGTTGGCTGTATGAATGTCTTCTTTTGAGAAATGTCTGTTCATATCCTTTGCCCACTTTTGGATGGGGTTGTTTGTTTTTTTCTTGTAAATTTGTTTGAGTTCTTTGTAGGTTCTGGATATTAGCCCTTTGTCAGATGAGTAGATTGCAAAAATTTTCTCCCATTCTGTAGGTTGCCTGCTCACTCTGATGGTAGTTTCTTTTGCTGTGCAGAAGCTCTTTAGTTTGATGAGATCCCATTTGTCAATTTTGGCTTTTGCTGCCGTTGCTTTTGGTGTTTTAGACATGAAGTCTTTGCCCATGCCTATGTCCTGAATGGTACTACCTAGGTTTTCCTCTAGGATTTTTATGGTATTAGGTCTAACATTTAAGTCTCTAATCCATCTTGAATTAATTTTCGTATAAGGAGTAAGGAAAGGATCCAGTTTCAGCTTTCTACTTATGGCTAGCCAGTTTTCCCAGCACCATTTATTAAATAGGGAATCCTTTCCCCATTTCTTGTTTCTCTCAGGTTTGTCAAAGATCAGATGGCTGTAGATGTGTGGTATTATTTCTGAGGACTCTGTTCTGTTCCATTGGTCTATATCTCTGTTTTGGTACCAGTACCATGCTGTTTTGGTTACTGTAGCCTTGTAGTATAGTTTGAAGTCAGGTAGCGTGATGCCTCCAGCTTTGTTCTTTTGACTTAGGATTGTCTTGGAGATGCGGGCTCTTTTTTGGTTCCATATGAACTTTAAAGCAGTTTTTTCCAATTCTGTGAAGAAGCTCATTGGTAGCTTGATGGGGATGGCATTGAATCTATAAATTACCTTGGGCAGTATGGCCATTTTCACGATATTGATTCTTCCTATCCATGAGCATGGTATGTTCTTCCATTTGTTTGTGTCCTCTTTGATTTCACTGAGCAGTGGTTTGTAGTTCTCCTTGAAGAGGTCCTTTACATCCCTTGTAAGTTGGATTCCTAGGTATTTTATTCTCTTTGAAGCAATTGTGAATGGAAGTTCATTCCTGATTTGGCTCTCTGTTTGACTGTCACTGGTGTATAAGAATGCTTGTGATTTTTGCACATTAATTTTGTATCCTGAGACTTTGCTGAAGTTGCTGATCAGCTTAAGGAGATTTTGGGCTGAGACAATGGGGTTTTCTAAATATACAATCATGTCGTCTGCAAACAGGGACAATTTGACTTCTTCTTTTCCTAACTGAATCCCCTTGATTTCTTTCTCTTGCCTGATTGCCCTAGCCAGAACTTCCAACACTATGTTGAATAGGAGTGGTGAGAGAGGGCATCCCTGTCTTGTGCCAGTTTTCAAAGGGAATTTTTCCAGTTTTTGCCCATTCAGTATGATATTGGCTGTGGGTTTGTCATAAATAGCTCTTATTATTTTGAGGTACGTTCCATCAATACCGAATTTATTGAGCGTTTTTAGCATGAAGGGCTGTTGAATTTTGTCAAAAGCCTTTTCTGCATCTATTGAGATAATGATGTGGTTCTTGTCTTTGGTTCTGTTTATATGCTGGATTATGTTTATTGATTTGCGAATGTTGAACCAGCCTTGCATCCCAGGGATGAAGCCCACTTGATCATGGTGGATAAGCTTTTTGATGTGCTGCTGAATCCGGTTTGCCAGTATTTTATTGAGGATTTTTGCATCGATGTTCATCAGGGATATTGGTCTAAAATTCTCTTTTTTTGTTGTGTCTCTGCCAGGCTTTGGTATCAGGATGATGTTGGCCTCATAAAATGAGTTAGGGAGGATTCCCTCTTTTTCTATTGATTGGAATAGTTTCAGAAGGAATGGTACCAGCTCCTCCTTGTACCTCTGGTAGAATTCAGCTGTGAATCCATCTGGTCCTGGACTTTTTTTGGTTGGTAGGCTATTAATTATTGCCTCAATTTCAGAGCCTACTATTGGTCTATTCAGGGATTCAACTTCTTCCTGGTTTAGTCTTGGAAGAGTGTAAGTGTCCAGGAAATTATCCATTTCTTCTAGATTTTCCAGTTTATTTGCGTAGAGGTGTTTATAGTATTCTCTGATGGTAGTTTGTATTTCTGTGGGGTCGGTGGTGATATCCCCTTTATCATTTTTAATTGCGTCGATTTGATTCTTCTCTCTTTTCTTCTTTATTAGTCTTGCTAGTGGTCTGTCAATTTTGTTGATCTTTTCAAAAAACCAACTCCTGGATTCATTGATTTTTTGGAGGGTTTTTTGTGTCTCTATCTCCTTCAGTTCTGCTCTGATCTTAGTTATTTCTTGCCTTCTGCTAGCTTTCGAATGTGTTTGCTCTTGCTTCTCTAGTTCTTTTAATTGCGATGTTAGAGTGTCAATTTTAGATCTTTCCTGCTTTCTCTTGTGGGCATTTAGTGCTATAAATTTCCCTCTACACACTGCTTTAAATGTGTCCCAGAGATTCTGGTATGTTGTATCTTTGTTCTCATTGGTTTCAAAGAACATCTTTATTTCTGCCTTCATTTCGTTATGTACCCAGTAGTCATTCAGGAGCAGGTTGTTCAGTTTCCATGTAGTTGAGCGGTTTTGATTGAGTTTCTTAGTCCTGAGTTCTAATTTGATTGCACTGTGGTCTGAGAGACAGTTTGTTATAATTTCTGTTCTTGTACATTTGCTGAGGAGTGCTTTACTTCCAATTACGTGGTCAATTTTGGAGTAAGTACGATGTGGTGCTGAGAAGAATGTATATTCTGTTGATTTGGGGTGGAGAGTTCTATAGATGTCTATTAGGTCTGCTTGCTGCAGAGATGAGTTCAATTCCTGGATATCCTTGTTAACTTTCTGTCTCGTTGATCTGTCTAATGTTGACAGTGGAGTGTTGAAGTCTCCCATTATTATTGTATGGGAGTCTAAGTCTCTTTGTAAGTCTCTAAGGACTTGCTTTATGAATCTGGGTGCTCCTGTATTGGGTGCATATATATTTAGGATAGTTAGCTCTTCCTGTTGAATTGATCCCTTTACCATTATGTAATGGCCTTCTTTGTCTCTTTTGATCTTTGATGGTTTAAAGTCTGTTTTATCAGAGACTAGTATTGCAACCCCTGCTTTTTTGTGTTCTCCATTTGCTTGGTAAATCTTCCTCCATCCCTTTATTTTGAGCCTATGTATGTCTCTGCGTGTGAGATGGGTCTCCTGAATACAGCAGACTGATGGATCTTGACTCTTTATCCAGTTTGCCAGTCTGTGTCTTTTAATTGGAGCATTTAGTCCATTTACATTTAAGGTTAAGATTGTTATGTGTGAACTTGATCCTGCCATTATGATATTAACTGGTTATTTTGCTCGTCCTAGCCTTGATGGTCTTTACATTTTGGCATGTTTTTGCAATGGCTGGTACCAGTTGTTCCTTTCCATGTTTAGTGCTTCCTTCAGGGTCTCTTGTAAGGCAGGCCTAGTGGTGACAAAATCTCTAAGCATTTGCTTATCTGTAAAGGATTTTATTTCTCCTTCACTTATGAAACTAAGTTTGGCTGGATATAAAATTCTGGGTTTAAAATTCTTTTCTTTAAGAATGTTGAATATTGGCCCCCACTCTCTTCTGGCTTGAAGAGTTTCTGCCGAGAGATCTGCTGTTAGTCTGATGGGCTTCCCTTTGTGAGTAACCCGACCTTTCTCTCTGGCTGCCCTTAAGATTTTTTCCTTCATTTCAACTTTGGTGAATCTGGCAATTATGTGTCTTGGAGTTGCTCTTCTCGAGGAGTATCTTTGTGGCGTTCTCTGTATTTCCTGGATTTGAATGTTGGCCTGCCCTATTAGGTTGGGGAAGTTCTCCTGGATGATATCCTGAAGAGTGTTTTCCAACTTGGTTCCATTTTCCCCCTCACTTTCAGGCACCCCAATCAGACGTAGATTTGGTCTTTTTACATAATCCCATACTTCTTGCAGGCTTTGTTCATTTCTCTTTCTTCTTTTTTCTTTTGGTTTCTCTTCTCGCTTCATTTCATTCATTTGATCTTCCATCGCTGACATTCTTTCTTCCAGTTGATCGAGACGGTTACTGAAGCTTGTGCATTTGTCACGTATTTCTCGTGCCATGGTTTTCGTCTCTTTCATTTCGTTTGTGAGCTTCTCTGCATTAATTACTCTAGCCATCAATTCTTCCACTTTTTTTTCAAGATTTTTAGTTTCTTTGCGCTGGGTACGTAATTCCTCCTTTAGCTCTGAGAAATTTGATGGACTGAAGCCTTCTTCTCTCATCTCGTCGAAGTCATTCTCCGTCCAGCTTTGATCCGTTGCTGGCGATGAGCTGCGCTCCTTTGCCGGGGGAGATGCACTCTTATTTTTTGAATTTCCAGCTTTTCTGCCCTGCTTTTTCCCCATCTTTGTGGTTTTATCTGCCTCTGGTCTTTGATGATGGTGATGTACTGATGGGGTTTTGGTGTAGGTGTCCTTCC
Source organism: Chlorocebus sabaeus (assembly GCF_047675955.1). Classification (NCBI taxonomy): domain Eukaryota; kingdom Metazoa; phylum Chordata; class Mammalia; order Primates; family Cercopithecidae; genus Chlorocebus; species Chlorocebus sabaeus. The sequence goes on along the minus strand of NC_132917.1, from coordinate 37,655,378 downwards.
TGTTTGATAGCTTTCCTTCTAACAGTCAGGATCCTCAGCTGTAGGTTGTAGCTGTAGGAGATTGCTTGAGGTCCACTCCAGACCCTGTTTGCCTGGGTATCAGCAGCAGAGGCTGCAGAAGATAGAATATTTCTGAACAGCGAGTGTACCTGTCTGATTCTTGCTTTGGAATCTTCCTCTCAGGGGTGTACTCCACCCTGTGAGGTGTGGTGTGTCAGACTGCCCCTAGTGGGGGATGTCTCCCAGTTAGGCTACTCGGAGGTCAGGGACCCACTTGAGCAGGGAGTCTGTCCCTTCTCAGATCTCAACCTCCGTGTTGGGAGATCCACTGCTCTCTTCAAAGCTGTCAGACAGAGTCGTTTGCGTCTGCAGAGCTGCTGCGTTTGTATTATTTACTGTGCCCTGTCCCCAGAGGTGGAGTCTACAGAGACAGGCAGGTTTCCTTGAGCTGCTGTGAGCTCCACCCAGTTTGAGCTTCCCAGCAGCTTTGTTTACCTACTTAAGCCTCAGCAATGGCGGGCGCCCCTCCCCCAGCCTCGCTGCTGCCTTGCCGGTAGATCACAGACTGCTGTGCTAGCAATGAGGGAGGCTCCGTGGGTGTGGGACACTCCCGGCCAGGTGTGGGATATGATCTCCTGGTGTGCCTGTCTGCTTAAAGCGCAGTATTGGGGTGGGAGTTACCCGATTTTCCAGGTGTTGTGTGTCTCAGTTCCCCTGGCTAGGAAAAGGGATTCCCTTCCCCCTTGCGCTTTCCAGGTGAGGCAATGCCTCGCCCTGCTTCAGCTCTCGCTGGTCGGGCTGCAGCAGCTGACCAGCACCAATCGTCTGGCACTCCCCAGTGAGATGAACCCAGTACCTCAGTTGAAAATGCAGAAATCGCAGGTCTTCTGTGTCGCTCGCGCCGGGAGTTGGAGACTGGAGCTGTTCCTATTCGGCCATCTTGCTCCGCCGCCGGGTAATCCTTATTAATGTTTCTAGTTAATTACCTCTTCTACTCTCCACACCTGCTCTTCCAAACTTTCTTCCTTCACGTGTTCATTCATCATTAACGCAAATACTTCATGATAATTTATCATGTGCTGAGTGATAAACTGTGCTAAGCACTGGGAACACCACAGTAAACACAGTGCAGATTTTTAAGGAGGTCAAAGTCCTAAGACATGGAAACTGATAGAGGACAGGAGAGGGATAGTATAGGGAAGAGAAAAATGAAGCATCTCACTCTTCTTCCTCAAATGTGTCAGTGTCCATTCACCTCCACCCTAGCAGATGGCCTACAGTCCACCCTCCCTGAAAAAACTAAAGTTATAAGGCAGGAACTCTTTCAACTTCCAACCCCTACACCCACAAAGGTATCTACTTTCTTTCTTTTTTTTTTTTTTGAGACAGAATCTCACTCTCTTGCCCAGGCTGGAGTGCAGTGGTGCGATCTCGGCTCACTGCAACCTCCGCCTCCCGGGCTCACACCATTCTCCTGCCTCAGCCTCCCAAGCAGCTGGTACCACAAGCGTCCACCACCACGCCCGGCTAATTTTTTTGTTTTTAGTAGAGACCGGGTTTCACCATGTTCGCCAGGATGGTCTCGATCTCCTGACCTCATGATCCGCCCACCTCGGCCTCCCAAAGTGCTGGGATTACAGGCGTGAGTCACCGCACCCAGCCAAGGTATCTACTTTCTATTTCATAGAGTCAGAAACACCATCAATTGTAAGAGAGAAAAAAAAGTTGCCAATAAAATTATGATTCAGTTCTATAATGCTATTAATTGATGGTAAGAAACGTCTCCATTTACAAGACTTAAAATGTTAAAAATGTTCATCTTAGAATTAATGAAATACAGTAGGTTGAACCCACCTGTTCCTTCTTAGTCAGGTTAGGCTTAAAAAGGTATTCAAATGGAATTGAGGTGAGTTTCATACATGGGTATTCACCTTGAGAGGTGAAGTCTGAATTCAGCAGGTATTTCACACACACCTTCACCTCATCCCCCTTCCCTTTATCCCCTAGATACTGTTTTTAGAGCATTCTGACACCGTGTACTTTCTTAAGTGGGGATGAGTAAGGTGAGAGGCAGTGCAGCAGAGTGGTAAAGTGTACAGACTCTATCCCTTACCAGTGAGTTGCCTAATCTTCCCCAGACTCCACTGCCTTGTGTCTAAAACTTCAGAGTTAATGTGTATATTAAATGAGATAATGAATATAAGACATTTAGGACAGGATCTGGAAAAAATTACTGATGGAGTTGACTTCCATTTTCTTCTGTAATATCTGTGTAGTCACAGAACTGGGGTCTTTTTTTCCCCCTTATATAACATGTAGAATTACCATAATTTTGATTTCATATATATTGTATCGATTGTACTAAGCATTAGAGACTTGTAGAAATCTAAGTATTACTCTTGGTGTCAAGGTATTGGGGTACCCAGATTTATTTGTAGATGTGCTGGGACAGTGGATGGATGTTGGACACTTCAAGTTTTGAAGAAGGCACAGGAAGATCACTAGATGAGGCTTCTGAAGACAAATGTGTCCAAATTGGAATCCATGGCCAATAGTATATAAGCTCTAAGAGTGCAAAGGCTTTGTTACCACTGTACTCATCTACAAGAGTGTAGCTCATAGTGGCTGCTCAGAAAACATTTGTTTTAGAAATGAATGAATCTGCAAATGTGTTCTTTCTGTCTTTCTTAAGAATCTATTGGTTATTATATTTATAGATTTAATGGCAACAGGGACATTGATTAGGAAGATAACAAAATGTAGAGAAGAGTTTAACCTTTTCCAAGCTAGTACTTACTTCTTTACTAGGGGCAGCAATGCTACTTTCTATTGTCAGTTTCCATGTTACCAGATACTATCTTGAGCTTAATAAAGTTTCCCTAGAGTCTGCAAGTGACACTATTCTTTCTTTGACATGTTATCCCAATACCTAAGGTGTACTGCTGCTAAAAAGGTCAGGTGACACCTTGTTTCATAGGTTATTTCCTTTGTTTTGTTTCTGATATTTTTTAAAAGGCCCTTTTCCTGCATCTTTACTCTTGCCCTCTGTATTGGCTTCTTCGCTGTGGCCCATAAATATGCTCAAGTATCTCTCAGGTGAAAACAAAAACAAAAAGTGAAACATAAAATATATGTTCTCTGAACCTGATACCCCTTCTTAATTACACATCCTCCTTCCATCTAAAGTCAAGTTCCTTGAAATAAGCGTCTACCCTTCTGGTGTCCACATCTTTACCTCTCTTTCATTTGTCCAGGCCTAGATCAGGTTTCTGTACTTATCACTACCCAGCAACTTCTCCTGCAAAGCTTCTCAATAAGTGACCTTCTAAGTCTCAAATTCAGCAAACACAGTTCAGTCCCTATTTTACTTGACCAAACACATTAGAAGTGAAAGGCTACTGTTAAATGTATTTTTCCAGTTCAGAGGTTGGCAAACTACACCCTGTGGGCCTAATCTACCAGCCCTCTGTTTTTGTAAATAAACTTTTATTGAAATGCAGCCATACCCATACTGCCTATGGCTGCTTTCACACTACAATGGCAGAGTTTTGAGATGGAGGCTGTGCGGTCCTCAGAGCCTAAAATTCTTCTTTTTTTTTAAGATTGGCTGTTTTTTTAAATTGTGTTTTCCATGAGAAATACATCATCTGTTTACAAAATAACTCTTGAAAAATCCAAGGAGTACAGATACTATAAAACTAAAGCAAACTCCAGTTATGAGACACTACATACATCATGCAAAAACAACGGCCTCATCTCCAGGTTATGAAAACTAAAACTAAGAAGTCACTACATAGAAAAGGTCCAAGTTTTTAGGTTAGCAGAACTTGGGTGGTGCAGTTACACAAAATGTTTAATGAACAGAATTGTTTTCCCCTATGTGTAAACAAAATGACAAGACTAAACCTGTGCCTGGCAATTTCAATCTAACTCTGAAGCTATACAAAATACAGACACCTTATACACCTCACCTGTTGGTATGACCATATGACCGTTTTTTTCTTAGTTGGTAGGGGGAAGGGCAAGGTGACTGTGCAGAGCAAAGACATGGGGAGTAGAAATATTGTATACTAGACATTATAAAGTCACGGTGAAAAGAAAACCTCAATTAATGCATAACCTAAGGGGGAAAAGACTACACTCCAACTTCGCAAAGTTAATTTAGAAGGGTAGGGGAAGAGTTTAACTGCAGTTTAACATGAAAAATGCATATATAATAGAATGGAGCGCAATGAAGGATTCATGAAATATACAGCCTAAAATTCTTACAGAGAAAGTTTGCCAACTCCTATTCTAGTACATTTAATACATCTGATCATTTCCTTCTAATTTATAAAACAATTCATTTTTAAAAAGATTTTAGATATAGTGCAAAGCAACTTTATTATCTCAACTTTCATTAGCATCTAAAACAACATGAGACATGCATTATTAATCACATTTTAAGATAAATAAATTGAGGTTTGGAGAAGTGAAGTTACACGGCTAGTTAAAGGCCGAACCAGGATTCTTGCTTGGGTCAGAATGATTCTAAAACCTGTGACTTTTTACCACTATTCTGGAAATCTTGTCCTCTCTTGGTTTCTGTGACTCCTTTGTCCTCTGGTTCCCTGCTCACTGCTTTGACCAGTCATCTGTCTTCTTTTGCAGGCTTATCCACCTCTATCCACTCCTTCAGTACTGGTTCCAGAAAGCTCTGTACTCCATTTTCTTCTCTCTTCCCATGCTACACATTGTGCTTGAGCAATGGCATCCATTCCCACAGCATCCAGCTTCTTATAAAAGCTTCTTATGAAAGCTGGTATATACCCACTATACTAGTGGGATGCCCAGAACGTGAACAACTTTCCAGGGAGAAATGCTGCACTCAGCCTTTAGCAGTTCCTTTCATGGGTGGCACATGGATGGCTGCTCATGCTGGCAGTGGCTTCAATCTCTTAGCAAGTCCTGCCCAGGAAGGTCTAGCATCTGGCTGCAGGATGGAAAGGTGCTTCGCACTTATTGCTTTATTCTTGGTCTTTAGGGTTCTAGTTAATAGAACCCTAAAAGACCAAAAGCATCACTCTTAAACATCTTGCTAGATTTTCTTTTAAAAAATCTGTTTTACTTGTGAGACTTTGCTTTGTTCCTGCTATATCTCCAGGGTCCAGACAGCACCTGTCACAGAGTAGACACTCACACTGAATGAATATGGGGACTTCAATTGTTAATGTCAACTTTTCTTTTTTTAAAAGAAATTCATAGAAGAGGACTAAATGGCAAATGAATGATGAAAAGTTCGATCTTACTGGTGTTCAGGGAAATACAAATTGAAAAATAATTAGTTACGATTTCATCTTCATCAGGTTGGCTAAAATTAAAAAATCTGACAATATAAAAATTTGTATGGGAAGATAAGAATTCTCATATACTGCTCCCAGGATGGTAACTTGGTATGCTTTATGGAATAATTTAGTAATATATAATAATAGTAAAGTCTATTATATAGACTTCAAATGTATACTTTCAAGAAATTCTTCCACATATGCCTAAGGAACTATTAAGGAAGGTGTTCAATAAAGAATTGTTTATAAGAGCAAAAACATGAGGATTCCTGGGCAAGATGGCCAAATAGAAACAACTCCGGTCTGCAGCATCCAGCGAGACCAATGCAGAAGGTGGGCGATTTCTGCATTTCCAACTGAGGTACCTGGTGCATCTCACTGGGACAGGTTAGACAGTGGGTGCAGCCTATGGAGGGTGAGGTGAAGCTGGGTGGGGTTTCGCCTTACCCTGGAAGTGCAAGGGGCCAGAGAACTCCCTCCCCTAGCCAAGGGGAGCTGTGAGGGACTTGCCATGAGGGACAGAGCTATCTGGCCCAGATACTACACTTTTCCCATGGTCTTCACAACCCACAGACCAGGAGATTCCCTCCAGTATCTGCGCCACAAGGGCCCAGGGTTTCTTTTTTTTTTTGTTAATTTATTTATTATTATTAAACTTCAAGTTGTAGGGTACATGTGCACAACGTGCAGGTTTGCTACATATGTATACTTGTGCCATGTTGGTGTGCTGCACCCATCAACTCGTCATTTACATCAGGTATAACTCCCAATGCAATCCCTCCCCCCTCCCCCCTCCCCATGATAGGCCCCGGTGTGTGATGTTCCCCTTCCCGAGTCCAAGTGATCTCATTGTTCAGTTCCCACCTACGAGTGAGAACATGCGGTGTTTGGTTTTCTGTTCTTGTGATAGTTTGCTAAGAATGATGGTTTCCAGCTGCATCCATGTCCCTACAAAGGACACAAACTCATCCTTTTTTATGGCTGCATAGTATTCCATGGTGTATATGTGCCACATTTTCTTAATCCAATCTGTCACTGATGGACATTTGGGTTGATTCCAAGTCTTTGCTATTGTGAATAGTGCTGCAATAAACATACGTGTGCATGTGTCCTTATAGCAGCATAATTTATAATCCTTTGGGTATATACCCAGTAATGGGATGGCTGGGTCATATGGTACATCTAGTTCTAGATCCTTGAGGAATCGCCATACTGTTTTCCATAATGGTTGAACTAGTTTACACTCCCACCAACAGTGTAAAAGTGTTCCTATTTCTCCACATCCTCTCCAGCACCTGTTGTTTCCTGACTTTTGAATGATCGCCATTCTAACTGGTGTGAGATGGTATCTCATTGTGGTTTTGATTTGCATTTCTCTGATGGCCAGTGATGATGAGCATTTTTTCATGTGTCTGTTAGCTGTATGAATGTCTTCTTTTGAGAAATGTCTGTTCATATCCTTTGCCCACTTTTGGATGGGGTTGTTTGTTTTTTTCTTGTAAATTTGTTTGAGTTCTTTGTAGGTTCTGGATATTAGCCCTTTGTCAGATGAGTAGATTGCAAAAATTTTCTCCCATTCTGTAGGTTGCCTGCTCACTCTGATGGTAGTTTCTTTTGCTGTGCAGAAGCTCTTTAGTTTGATGAGATCCCATTTGTCAATTTTGGCTTTTGCTGCCGTTGCTTTTGGTGTTTTAGACATGAAGTCTTTGCCCATGCCTATGTCCTGAATGGTACTACCTAGGTTTTCCTCTAGGATTTTTATGGTATTAGGTCTAACATTTAAGTCTCTAATCCATCTTGAATTAATTTTCGTATAAGGAGTAAGGAAAGGATCCAGTTTCAGCTTTCTACTTATGGCTAGCCAGTTTTCCCAGCACCATTTATTAAATAGGGAATCCTTTCCCCATTTCTTGTTTCTCTCAGGTTTGTCAAAGATCAGATGGCT